>NW_015150621.1:1172627-1200152 GCF_000732505.1 Cyprinodon variegatus
GTCCAGGCTAGCTCTACATCTGGAATTAGATTTATATAGCCTATCCCCAGTTCACCATAGACAAATCATAATGAAAGGCTTGTTCATTGGAATTTTTAAGATTCCTTCTGCAAACTATATGGGGTTTGCATTTTGGATTCCTAGTGCTTCTACATGCAGCAACCACACAATAATCACTTAGGTCATTACAGAAGACACCCAAGGAAGAGAATTTATGAGGTACATTAGTTAAGATCAAATCAATCAAGGTAGATTTATCTGGACTTTTGGAATTAGGCCTGGTGGGAGAATTGACTAACTGGGTGAGGTTATTAGAATTACAAAGCCTTCTAAACTTGTCAGAAGTTGCATTTAACCAGTCCCAGTTGAAATCTCCTGCCAAAAGCAGTTCAGTGTAATTTAAAATATATAAAAGCTGTTTTAATGAATAGAGTGCCTCTTTTCAAGCAGATGGGAGCCTGTAACACCCAGCCACAGTAATGTGCAGAGATTTAGCTAGCATACCGCTGTCCGGTGTTGTGCCGAAAAGTGCATGCCTGCCGTCGGTGTTATGCCTAAAAGTGCATGCCTGCCGAGATGTACATCCCCAGTCGCGGGAGTGTGCCTCGCTCTGTACAACTGCGAAGGTCGATGAAGATAACAGATTAAAATATGACCAATGGAGCTACTTGTTGTTACATTAATGATATAAAAACGTTCAAATATACCTCTCGTGGTAAAAAAATTGTGGTTATTTTGCAGATTCATTTACAAAAGTACGGGTGTTATGAACAACATTAAATTCAAAGCTTTTGTGCGAGGTATGGCTGATTTATTTGTTGTAGTCTCTTTTTATTCACACACAACAATAAACAGTGATAGCCGACATGAGTTTTGAAACTGCAAAGCTTTGTCTCAAGTGGAAAATCAAATGTGCATCTACACAGCACAGCGTTCACAGACCAGTGTAATTCATTCCTGAGCGTGAGATAGCTATGGTGCATTTAGGAGCAGGTGACATTTAATGCCTACATCATGGCTTAAAGTATTGAGAATGACACAAATATTATATTTTCACATGATCTGCTGCCCTCTGTTTTTCATGTGTGTTTGTCAGATGTTGTCATCACACACAGAAACACAATTGCAATCATATTATGAGTAACAAAAGCTTTTAATGACAGAATGAGTTAATGCAGCAAGTCAATATTTGCAGTGTTGACCCCTCTTCTTCAGCACCTCTGCAGTTCTCCCTGGCATGCTCTTAATCAACTTCTGGACCAAATCCTGACTGATAGCAGTCCATTCTTGCACAATCAATGCTTGCATTTTGTCAGAAATTTTAGGTTTTGGTCCACCCGTCTCTTGATGATTGACCACAAGTTTTCAATGGGATTAAGATCAGGGGAGTTTCCAGGCCATGGACCCATAATCTCTATGTTTTGTGCTAAGCTAGTTAGATATCACCTTTGCTTTATGGCAAGGTGCTCCATCATGCTTGAAAAGGCATTGTTCATCACTAAACTGCTCTTGGATGGTTGAGAGAAGCAAAGCTCTCGATTTACCAGTCGATCTACCTCCCTACCCTAATCTATGATCATGAGCTTTGGGTCATGACGGAAAGAATGAGATCCTGGATACAAGCTGCTGAAATGAGTTTTCTCCGTAGTGTGTCTGGGCTCTCCCTTAGAGATAGGGTGAGGAGCTCAGTCATCCGGGGGGGACTCAGAGTAGAGCTGCTGCTCCTCCACATCAAGAGGAGCCAGTTGAGTTGGGTGTCTCCTGGGTGTCTTCCTGGTGAGGTGTTCCAGGCACGTCCCACCGGGAGGAGGCCCAGGGGGAGACCCAGGACACCCTGGAGGTACTATGTTTCTCGGCTGGCCTGGGAGCGCCTTTGGATTCCCCCGGATCAGCTGGCAGAAGTTGCTGGGGAGAGATAGGCCTGGTCCACCTTACTGAAGCTGCTACCCCCACGACCCGAACCCGGATAAGCGGAAGAAGATGGATGGATGGATGGCATGGGGTTTCGTACAATACTGAATGGTCTATAATTGTATTTCTGTTATTTTTGGATTATGTACTGTACATCTGCTAGCTTTTTATTCTAAAAATTCTATAACATCACAGCAGCAAATATTAGTTTTTCAAAAGCCTGTTTTAAAGCTCCAAATAAGGCTTCAGATCAGACAGCTGTCATTTTTTTACAGGGCACAATTTGCATTTGGTGACCCTTGTTCTTTAACTACTGATGGATATACAGGAATACAGTCATACAAGTGTCAACTCCTCTGAGATAGCAGGGTATGCAATTTTCGGCAATTTAATTTATTTGTTTTTTTTTTTCATTTTGAAAATTCAATGTATAACATGAATGCATAAACACCTCATTTTATTTCAGTGGGAAATTCTGTTTAAAGTAACAGGTCATTAAAATGTCTCTGGACCTCTACTGGTTGATGATTTTCTTTATTCAGACTCCACTGATTTTAATGGTTACCCCTGGTTTAATGTTTATGAATATTTATTTCACCTCATGTGCGCCATCCAATGCAGATCATTGGCGCCATCCACATCTAGTGAAAGCTGGTGTCATTGGATGAGTCATATAACGCAAACACTCATTGGTTAGCTGTACGTCAAATTTGTGCTGACACCAAAGGAAATCCAAAAGGAAAGCAAGCAAGTGTTCATCAAACTGTAAACACGAATTGTCTATGCCATACTACAATGACAGATTCAAAAAAACGATAATAAAATGTCTGAAAGGTTGGACACAGGTGAGAGCATAATGGGAGACAGAGACCAACAAGACCTCCCTCATCCTTGGCCCCATCTCAAAGAATTTTTCGATTTGCGAAAAATTGAGCTTTCTATTCATATTGTGACATCTGGCTGTTTTTTTTAAAGGTTACTTTATACTTTAAGTAGTTTTTGGAGCACATACTTTTTCACTTTTACTTGAGTAAAGAGGTCAAGTTAATACTTCCACTTTTACCAGAGTGTTTTTAAACTGCACTATTTATACTTTGCATAACACAGATGGAAACCAAACATAGACTAAAATAAGCATTAGTTACTTATTCTGCTGTTTGACATGGTAGTTGTTTCTGTCATAAAATATATGCTGTGGTCTTGTAGCAACCCCTCATGTAACAAACAGAATTACAACATGGGCAGTGCAGTACTGTAAAAAAAGACCTGTCAGTGAAACACTTCTGCACACTCCTTTGATGGCTTGGCTGGTGGCTGCGGTTTTGTGCAGCAACAGTCATGTCACTAATGAGTCTAATTTCCCCATCCTGCTTTTAGTTCCTTTAGCTCATTTAAAAGCAGGGTGCATAGACAGGTCATGAAGTGAACCTCTGCTTTATAGCCAAGTTGGCTGTCAGGTTTTTTTGTGTTATTTTACTTTTCATAATAGCGCCCCTACCCAGGACTCCATTATTTTCCTTGGGGACTTCAACACCCATGTTAGAACCGACAGTGACACCTGGAAGGATCTGATTGGAAGAAACTGACCTCCAGCTTTAAACCCAAAAAGTGTTTCATTACTGGATTTCTCTGTATGTTCAAGAATAAGGATGTCCATCTGTTCCATAGTAGAAGAAGAGATGGGGTGCTGGATTCTACCATCACCCAGGTTAAAGTTATAGAGTTAGTCAAAAAACTCCAGATTGGCAAGGGGTCGGAAGTGGATGAGATCCAACCTGAGTACCGACACAAGAGGCCGACACACCTCTTGACATGCCTCAATCCAGGGGACAGTGCCCCTGCATTGGCAGTGGCAGTTTTGGGTGTTTTGTGGATCTGGAAAAGGTGTGGATCTGGACAAGGTATTCCAGCCACTCCATTTCCTTCCCAGGGTATGCTCTAATGACCGTTCTGGGACCAGAAAATTTTAGATGTGCCAGCAAAATACGGCAGCAGATTGCCAGAAAACAAGGCGAACATTCTACTTCATGATGTGTTAGTAACGCCACTACATTACTTGCATTCTGCTGCAGTGTGTTACTTAAGTGTACTCAAGGCACGTTACAGTTCACCAGATCATACAGTCAAATTGATTCAAAGTTTTCTATCTAAGGAAAACCAGTTGATTGCATCGACTCAATGACTCAAATGCAATCCCTCACAATAAGCATGCCTGTAACAACAGTGGAGAGGAAAAACTCCCTTTTAACAGGAAGAAACCTCCAGCAAAACCAGGCTCAGTGTGAGCGACCATCTGCAGAGGCCAACTGGGGTTCAAGGAGACAGAAGCAGAGATACAAAAAGCAGCTGTAAAAGGCGGCCCCGTCCAGGAAACACACAGCCAGGCAGACGAGCTCCGAGCCAGCTCCCATGCCAGAGGATGAAGACAGCACATCCAGCCAGTCTCAGTCAGGGAAACAGGACTACACTGGAAAACAGGCCGATCTCAAACATCTACAAACAAGGGTGTTGATGGCAGCAGCACAGCTGATATTTCGCTCCAGGATGGTGTCATAGCCAAACAGGAACAGACGGGGCAAAAATACTATGAGAAAAACCTTTATATATTTGCATTAATTATTCACACTTTTGGTAACAAATAAAGAACTGACACTTATTCTAGAGAGTTTAAACTCATAACACAAGGAGAGATACATATTTAAAGCATTTATTTCTTCCTATCATGATGAATTTATGGTAGCTTTACATTTCTTGTCTTAGAATGGTCTTTTTTTTTTCTTATATGTGAAGGCACATTTCTGCATCTGTTGACAATAATAATCAATGTTATTCTTATTGTAAAACACGCAACCAACAAATGAATCTGTTTTAAACAAGACTGACAGGCTTCAGAAATTTCTTTGCATTGAATTATGTTTTTAGGCTTCCTCCTGCATTAGTATGCCAGCCTCGGTATGATCAATCTATAGCACTGTCAAGGTTTAAAGGAAACCTAGGTTGCTTTCATTGTTGTATTTGGTTATCTGTTATTGGGTATTATCAGTTAGTGGGTAACTGCCATATCTTCTTGAGGTGTTGGATCTGGTATTTTTTTTTATCCTACTCTTGACAATATAAATTGTCCATTGGGGTTAAGATGATGTTTGATGACCATCAAGAATTAAACTTAATTTTGGAACAATTTGTTTTACAGAAAAGTTTCACAGAAAAGTAGAATCAGCCTCTTTTTCCACTAATCTTCATTTTTATTTATTTTTTTACTTTTTTTTTTTTTACTTTCTAGATATACTCAAACTTATTTTATTAATTTATTAACTTAATTTGGAGTTGTTTATAATGTATGAAGTATAAACCTATCAATAGCAAAGAAAGGCTTAATGTTTGCAATTAATCAATACAATGAGTTTAACTGACATCTGTGACAAAAAACTTGAATTTATTTCTACTATTTATATTTTAAAAATATATTGCAAATTGCAGACTTTGTTCCTCTTTTTTTGTGGCTTCAGACTTTGTAACAATCATTATTCAAAAAAATATACATAATCTAACAGCAACTTCTTATATTTTTATCAAAGTGATTCAATACTTTAATAAAGTATTATCACTTCTATACCAGTTATTCAGTGCATTGTATTTATTTATTTATTTTTTTTTCGAAGAAAAAAGTTTTAAACTCAAGAAAATAAAAATGAAAAAAGCACTTGGGAGCCTAAGGTGAACTTAGATGGAGAGGGCATACTTCTGACTGATGCAACAACTGACACCCTAAGCTTGGTATTATTTATTTTCCCTGAGAAAAAAGTGCAGTCGTTCCTCTTTTCCGGCAATTACTTTTAATTGGATAACCTTTTCGTTTGCTGAGGAGCACTATTTTTAACTTTGATAGCACAAGGTGTTAAAGAGCCACGCTTTCCCTCAGGAGCAGCTCACACAGATAGCTTGACTCTTAATATGGAAAGGAGATGCAAAAAAGGGGGAGGTAGACGAAAAGAACCATCAAACACATGGAAATTCCCTGTTTGAGGGTTTTTTTTTCATTTAGACAAATTGGCAGAAATATAAAGTTTGAAGAAAACATGATGAAAACCCTCAATACATTTAATTGGTTGAATAAAAGATCACTACCACAACATATCTGTGTTCAATGAAAGTAATTGTAAATACCACCCTGCAATTTCCTTTTAGTTTCTTAAAAATTAAAACATTTTGAATAAAAATGAGTACCTGATTTTGAGTTTAAATGGCCTCACATTATAAAAAGTATCAAATGATGGTTCCAAAGAAACTGTAATTCAAAGTAAAAAGGATTGGTTGGTCCTAAGAAGTAGAACATTACATCATATTTGAGGCTCTATTTGAGGCTCTACATTGGACAAAAAAGGTTAAAACCCAAGAAGATACAACTTGTATTTTCTTTCTGTATATGTGAAAGATATGGAGCATATCCAAAAATATGCAAGAAACTTTCAAGGATCCAACGTCCGTATATCTCCGGATCAGCACCATTTTATATCCAGAGATATGCAGACTTTTGATACTTATCCCAGCAGTATATAAATAAAATCTAGCACATATATTTTTAGAGGATCCATTTTAACAGGATTTCCAGAAGATCCCTCATGGCAACCATATGTGTATGGTAATATCCTCACACATATTCTCAGAGATCCTGGTGAGCAGTTCTTTGGATACGTCTAATTCATTGGACCCATTGTTTTCATTGTATTAGCTCAATATGCTATATAATGTAGCACGTTTTTCTAACTTTTCTCTTTCTGCTATTGGGGAGCTACCTCTTACACTTTCTTATGCAGCAATGCTTGCTCATTTTCATGTTTCTACAGTCACATTTGTTCTGTCGCTCTCTATTTTTCTGTCTACATGCAGTCTCTCACTTTCCCTCTTGATGAGGGCACCCCCTTCATGGTGATGAGGCAGACAGAGGGTGATTAAAGTGATGTCTTATCAGGTAGAAATACTGACCTCAATCAGGTCTATTCTAGCAAAAGTACATTCCCCTCCACTTTGTGACTTTCCATCCATCCCCAGAACTCAGTATGTCTGACTCCAATCTACAATCCTTTATTCTACCTCATCCACTCCTTCAACATGTCACTGCTTCTCATCTCTCACAGTTTCTTGCTTTTTGGACCTCTCTTAATTTCCAAATATACTTTTTTCCTAGATTTACTTTCATGACAAACTGACTTTGAGTTTTTGAAACTTGTTTTACAGAGAAAGATTTTTTTTTTTGAAAGGAAATTTATGTAGACAGACATCCACCATATATTTTACACCCTCCGTAAGTATTTTTAATTTACAGTCATATAGGTTTAAATTTTAACTCATACCTTTTTTTTTAATTTATGCCTTTTATTAAAAAATGTGACCGAAATAAATGTGTTGAACACATGTTCGTTTTTACCCGTAAAATTGGTACAGAGTGATAGTTTATGGTTTGAAGGAGAAAATTTGTGAAAAAGCAGACTCAATAAAGAAACAAGGCAGGTCATAAATAAATATTAATGCAGGGTTAACTTATAAGGCAGTCAAAATAACATCTAATGTGGCATTGTGTAGTACATCACACAAAAAAAATATGAGGGCATAGTGTAACTATAAATCTACCACAACATACAGTAAATGTATGCATTACTTATAAGAGCAACACAGAAGCTTATGGTAGTATTTGAAAAGCTGCAGAAGACTGTGACTAAAGTAGGGGAAAAGCATGAGTGGAGGGGTGGCATGAAGAAAGCAGTTGGAAAGAAGAAAGCCAGTTAGCCACAATCACTCTAAAGGAAACCAAAAAACATCTGTATTAAGAGGCTCTGCTAAGATATGGCCAAGATAATTTTTTTTTTGCCAGGGAAGATGGTTAGGGTTGATAGAAAAATAGATGACGCTATATAGAGGGAAATGCCAGAAAATAACAAGTAGAGGGCTTTAACGCTGGGTTCACACTGACCACAGCACAATTTCTGTGTGTGCACCAAACAGAGCCAAAATCATTAAAAGCTGTGGCGCAGTAAAGTTGTGGTTATCAAAACCATTCAACTCAATGTATTCTGCTAGAAGAAAATTTCATCACATATCATGGATCAGGCTCTTGAATTAAAAGAGCCAAACAAAAAAAAGTCAGGTCTATGACCAGTTCCAGTTATTTTCAGAAAATAATCAACCTGCCACCTTAAGTTAAGAGAGCATAGCCAAGGGAACTTTTCACAGGTTGATTTTTCACAGGTTTTTTCATGGCTTAGATGGGCCAGCTGCAGTGTTAGTGTCAGCAGCCCTTTTTAAGGCAACCCTACGTTGTTTGATCAGCACTTGAACCTAACACGTACCATTAAACACATACAAGTATAATTGTAATGAAAGGTAATCCAAACATGTTTTGCAAGCTTTAGAGTCAAAAGGAAAAACAAAACAAACTGAAGCTATATTTCACTTTCCTTTCTGTTCAAGATTCAGTCCAGCTTAATATTGGTGTGTAACATTAAATACTAGTAAAATGCTTTGAGGTTTTGGGCAAACAATTTTATAAAGTGGAAATGCTTTTGCACAGAACTGTACATCTTAGCATGTCCCTTATGTTAATTAGGGAAAGCATTATTATACAAACTAAATAAAGCGTTATTTACCAGCCCTTTTTGAATAGTTTTTTTTTTCCAGTAAAATTGAGCCTTCCCCACTCATATTTGTAAGATTTGTAATTGAATCCTGTATTTTTATTTATTTATTTTTTCACTTACCAGGGATAATTTTAATCTAACGATGAAGCAAAGACATGTTATTCTGTCTATGTGTTTCTAATGACTTGCAGCAACCTGATATGAAAGTATGAAAAAAGGAAAAAGACAAACTTAAAATAAACTGAGTAAACAGAGGGATATCACCTCCCACTGTGTATTTAATGAGCAGAGATTTTTCATTTGTATATTTGATCTTAGTTTTCCCATCCCAATTTTTTTAGCTGATGGCATTTGGGAGCAGCTGCCACATCATTTTTCCCATATTCAAATGAGGCAATCTTAGAAACAAACTGTAATTCAGAGGTGTAGCTCCTTATATATTTAACTTTCAATGACCATGATGCCTCAGCGCAGCCAGCACACACCTTATATCCTTGAAGACAGGAGCAAGTAATTTGATTTGGGTTTACAGGTGATCATGCATGCAGGGTTATTTGTGACATTATGCATACTGTCTGAGGTATTGAATTACTTCGTCACCAGAGGCATTTGACTAGCTCTGCTGAATCGGAAGTGATGCAATCAGTGTGGCCCCATTTTCAGTGATATTTAAATCCTTTTCTGCATGGATGGTCCGGCCAATTGGCAAATCTTTGTTCTATGCATGCCCTGTTTCTGGTTTAATGCGTTGGGAATGTTTGCATTATGCGAGTGTGTGGGTGTGCCACTGTGTCCTTTGATGAGATTTGTGAATTTATGCGCGTGTGGCCATCCTTTGGTGCTTAATTCACAATCATTTGAAAGAAATGCATTTTTCTCATCAGTGCTCTATCCAGAAAGGAAATCTTTCTCAATTTGCTCAGACATGTAAGTAACCTTGCAGCTTCATTTGTCAGTAACATTGTGCCTATTGAAACTGTGACCTGTTAAGAACAAAAGATGCCAATGTCTGTTTGCTTTTAAGTTACTTTTAATGAAAGTATTTAAAGTTTCCTCTAACATTATCGGTTGAAACTACAAAGACAAAGATGACGCAATTGTTATTTATGAATTGTTGTTCATGTGTTATTATTATAGTTTTGTATCATTATCAGTCTGTCTCTCAGTCCGTCTGTCTTCTGTCCGTCCGTACAGTTCAACTTTATGCTGACCTGAAAGTGGCTTAGTTCTACTGTATCAGTAAAAGAAATGAAACTCAATCTTCTCTATACAGAAAATGTAAAACTCTTACAAGCAATAAATAAAGTTACATGATTTCTAACTCCCAACAAAGCCAATGGTTGAATAGTCTAAATATGTGATTAAATACAATGAATATATGTTTTGTTGTGCTCTTATGATGATCTTTTTAATCATTCAAGAGCAAAAGCAAAAAAATCTGTTCTGCTATTCCAGTCATCTTATCACGCCACCCACCAAATGGAATGGCTAACAATGTCCTGAACACACCGAACTCACAATCGTAATACGTAAGCAGGACAATAACCAATGCTGTTTTATATTGAGCGTTTATGAGACTAGCTCAAAAAAAAAAAAACATTGGCCAGTAACCCAGGTCTTTGACTGCCAAGTAGCTGAGAAGATCCTATTTCTTAAATCTATGTCAGTTCAAGAAAGTGCCTTATATTTGGAGAGAAGCGGCTGGAAGTGGGGGATGGNTATGAATATAATATACAAGTTTCACTTTTTAAATGGAATTACTGAAATCAATCTACTTTTTCATGATATTCTAATTTTATGACCAGCACCTGTATATATATATATATATATATTGATTTACAATTGTTAACTCAAAAATATTGTTTTGTTCATAAGTATTACAACGAGATAACTTTTAGTTTGTATTTATTTTTGGCATTTTATCTTCATTCAGTTAAAAGATCAATCCTTATCCCATATTGCCATCAGGGCCATCTTGAAGTGACACTGCTTGATTTTTATTTATGTCTAATCATTCAGTGAATAAGTGAAAAATCAATATACCAATGGGTAAAATGTTCAAATCAACCTAAGAACTGCCAAGTCAGATAGCAAGAAGATCTCATATAAATGTAAATCATTGTAAAATCCTCTACACATTAGCTACTATAATAATTTTTTTTTCCTGTATACAATCAAAAGAAAAACAATTGCGATTGTCATTTTTAATAATTATGCCCTAAATGTGTAAGAGAGAATTTTAGATGATTGCAGATTTTAAAGACTTTAAAGAAAAAACACCTCTTTTTATGATATTTTACCGCAGGGGCTTAATTATGAAACAAATAATAAACATTTAATAGGCAGCTGTTACAATTTCTAACAGAAGATAGTTGCTGCAGTGGGAACAGCATACGGTGGTTTATGTGAATGAGAGTGGCATATTAGTTAACAGAGTTTAACATGTGAAATAGCTAATAAAATCAGGTGTGTTGTTCGAGTGTTTGTCTTGGTAAGCTAAATGTGGCAGCCTATAAAAAAAAATATGGAGGAAATAAATATGGAGAGTACTTCAGATAAAATGTAATGTCACCATCAAAAACAGTGAAGATGACAAAAACAATTCAACATGAAACAATGCAACATGCCAAATTGATTATGACTCGTTTTGTCTGTAAAATGAGAACTTGATTGCTAGAGAATGCATTATTTCACTGCCAAATTTGCAAGTGCAACCTTACACTGTAAATGCTTACATCATAGAAATAATGTCTGAAATATCTGCAAGCCTGGAGATGATTTGTTCTTTCATTATTTCTAACATTTTGTAGCCCCTTGATGGTGAATTGGTGAAAGTTGTTAAACTCTACTTAGTTCTGACAATAAAAACTAATGAAATGACTGATTGAAATGAAATATTTTAAATAGATAAAAGCTTAAAAGATAACTTTACAAACACGTTACCACACACATGGCAATTCTGACAACCTTCAGATTTTCTTAGTGGTTTCTATTATCCCTTTTATGTTAATTTATGTTTTAGTTTCCTTCTTCATCTACAGTATGACGCGCTTAATTGCAACTCATCTGAAATCATGTTGTCTGATCAGTCTCCATGAAAAAGGCATGGAAAATATTTTTATCCACTAAAAATTAGGGATAAAATAGCTAGTATGGGAAAAAGTTTGGACCAAATTTTTTTTTTTTTTTTTTTTTTTTTTACAAAGCATTAGGATATGTATGGAAGAAAAGCATTATAAATGTACTGTATTTGGATTGTTCCCATGAAACTTTTCTTTTCTTCACTGATACGAACCTTACATCCTAAAAGGTTCTAAGGCGGAGTGAAAATATCTTTAACTGTCAAAAAGATAAAATAAAATTATACAGTGTTGCTGCACAATAGCCATAGATATCTATTGTTGTATTATGAGTTATGGTTTTATTTTGTTAAGCTAGCCTTTAAAGACCTGATATTCAACACACAAGAGCAGACCTGCACCATAGACCCTAAAAGCTTAAATAAAAACCAGCCATATACTTAAATCAAGGCATGGTTCTATAATTGAATCTGAAAATAATTTTTTTGAAGAATACTTAACTGGGCTGGGGTTGAAATTCTTTACTATTCACTTAAAATGTTGCACTTAGATTCTTTTGTTAAATAGATTTGAGATATCAACAGATAAGAAAGAAAGTGAAGAGGTTCATCTTAAGTGCCTTAGTCTTTCCAATCATTTGAAGCATGCGTTTTCTTCATTTTACCCAATGGTGGAATAATTTCAAACTAAAACAACTATAACTAATATGTTTTCTGTCATCTAAAAAATGTGGGCCAATCCGTTTTTAATCTATAACAAAGCATTTTAATCCACATAAGTGCCATACACTGAATATTTCATTTTAAACTAATGACTTTTAACCTGAGGGATGCTTGGGATTTAAAATCCAAATAAATGAGCAGGAGCTGATGTACTCAGGGTAGAGTCACCAACCACTGTTTAAGATTCAGTTACCTAGTCCCCTCTTATTTCATGAACCACTGCTCAACTTGGAATTTGTAATGTTATCTTAATGATATGTAGATACTTTAATGTATCTAAGTTGATGCCCTACGATTGTCTAATTTACCAAATTTGGTAAGATGAAAAACAGGTGTATCAAAATTCAGGCTGATTCTCCAGACATGCAAGAATCCTCATCGTGCATCTTTGCATTGTGTAGTATACAGGGGGTAACAAGGGGTTATTAGCTTCTCACTACCACTTACCAATCAGGAATTGTGAGGTTGGGAAAAAATCAACCCTGGAGATGGTTCCAGTGATGTGGATGACCTCCTGCCTTGTTCCAGTACCAAAGCCAACAGTCCTCAGTGATTATAGACCTGCTGCTGTGAAATCCCACATCATAAAGGTCCTAAAGAGACTTATTTGTTCACCTCACCAAACAACCAAGCAGCTATCAGGACCCCCTGCATTTTACTTATTACCATGGAGCTGGAGTTGAAGACACCATCATACACCTGCTTCAACACACCTACTGTCATTTTGACAAAGCAGACAGTACTGTCAATATCACATTCTTTCATTTCTCCAGTGCATGTAACACAATTCAGCCTTTCTTACTTTGTGAGAAACTTCATAAGGCTCAGGTAGATGTATCAACAATCGCCGGGAACAAGGACTTCCTGACAAATGCACCACAGTTTGTAAGACTTGAAGGGTCAACTGTCTAATCAAGTAGTCAGCAGCACTGGAGCACCAGAGAAGACAGTAGTCTAACCGTTGACTAATATATTCTCTCTAATGTAATGTTTGGTTGCCAAACCACTGACGCTGTGGTCAGTACGGAATTTACGCTGTATAGAAATAGGCTCCATGTTTTAATTTCAGTGAGTACTGAAGGCTATCTGTTGGACCGGATTTTAGGATATTAGGAGTACCATGACTTTTAGGTTAACAGGTGACTCTAAATTGTCCTTCATAGTTCATAGTTTTGGATTTCATAAAAGTTTATATACAAGTTTAAGCAGATTAACAAACATGTTTGGCAGTACATTCACTTCTGTAAGTAATAGGTTTATACATTTTATGTTGGACATTTATTTTCCATAAAAGGGTCCCTAGGCCTGAATTTCACATTTTTTAAATGATTTAATAATTTTTAGTTCTGTCAGGATTCTGTGTGCCATGCTCTGCTAATTCTCTTCCACAGGTGGCTGTTGTTGACAGGTGGGCGTGGCCCGCACCTGCGGCTTGATGGGGCTGCTTTGGCTGGAGCTTAAAAGGAGTTTTTAGTCAGCTGAAGGATGCCAGAGTGTCATTGTGGTACGCCTAAGCCTCCGTTCCATCGACAGATCTTTGTTCCTGTGAGTTTAATGTTTTGGATTCCTAGTTCTAATTCTGTCAACTGTCTCTCTCAGTTTGTTGTGCTCTGGATTATTCACCTGTCTTGTCTCCGTGCACTGAAGACTGGTTCCTTAATGCCTGCTGCTCAGATTCTACTCTGGCGTTCCCCTCTTGCCCCCTCCGTGGTACCGAGCCGGACAAGAGACCCCCGTTCACGGATTCACTCTGGTTCCTTCAGCTACTCTTCGAACCTGTTTCCGCTGTGGTGCTGCTCGGGCTCCCGCCTAAGTTCCACCCACTAGCCCACCTTTCGCTCAGCCATCTCCTCCCATTGGAAAGCAGTAAGTCACAGAATCCCCCCTTCCACTCACCCTCCCCGGATAGGTTATCCTTACCTGGCGGTAAGCGAAGCAGCATCAGGGTAGATCTCCCCAAATCAACTACTGTTAATCAGTTCCCTCTTTCCTCCCGCAGTGCTCCTAACTGATGTTCCGAACCTCACCTGCAGCTCACATAGTGAGCTATTCTTATCTTTGTATAGCCTAAATAAAAATGTTTAACTTCTCCTTGTTCTCCGACTGTGTCTGCATGTGGGCCAAACACCTTAAAACCATGACAAGTTCAGTCTTTGAAAATAACATAATTGGAAAAATTCTCCCTTGACTACTTGTTACTCCAAATTGAGGAATAGATCTGTTGAGGTAGTGTTACTCTTCAGGATATTTTCTTTCTTTTTTTGTTACTCTATCCCTCTGTGAAGCTAATTATTGTTTTGTATTAGTGAAAATGTAATTATTCTGGAAATGTTAAAAGCTCACTACTTAGAAGAGATGTATCTATTTGAATCTACTGTATATGACAGCATATAAATAACATTGTAACAATAAATCTCTTCACACAAATGTAGTACAGCATATTGAACTTATTAGTGTGTTTCAGAGAAAATAGAAAAAATGGAAAACAGAAACTTAAGGCAACACTTACAGTTTTTATTTATCAGATATTGTTTCTTCACATTACAGTTTAAGGTACATTCATAAAAAAAACAAAAAAAAACTGCTTTTTAACAGAGTTGTTACTGATTGTACAAATTAAAATATTACATTTGACATCATATATCGTTTATTTGCATAAAATACATTTTATTTAGGATAAAAATTTGTCTCATTGGATCAAAGTGTACTCAACGGCCATAGTATGGCCCTCAGCCCGTCTTCCATGTTAGTGTGAAAGTTAGATGCACAGGGATAGCTGCTGAGGTAGCATCAATAATCAGCTCCTAAGGAAAGAAAATTAGAGAAAAGAAGACTGAATGATCCAGAAAATTATGTGCTAGATGTGTAAAAATAATGATTACATCATTTTAACCATATCCGTTGTATATTTTTCCATCTCCAGCCTCCTGCATATTATTTGCTTTAATAATAGCTGTGCAAGCCTGTGTCTAAATGTGCTCCTTATTTTTTTTTTAAGCTACTTCACTGACGGGCATATATAGACACTGCTCAGTTGGTAATATCTCTCCTAATGTACCGTACCAATAGCCAGTTTTCTGCACGGTATAACTGCCCTGTTTTATCCAGGGCACATATAACTTCCATATGTCATTGTTTTTACATGAGATCACTGGTTCAAGTTGTTAACCAATAAGACTGTCATTATGTATAATTGATTGTCTCATAATAAAAAATACTGTTGTTGCTCACATTAATGCACTGTAATCTTTAATCCTTTTCTCTTATTTTCCTTGTCTCATCTTGTCTTCAAATTAATTCTCTATCATTTGTCTCCCCCTCTCTAGATGGGTAAAGTTTGTACTTTTTGCTCATTCACAGCTGATCTTTGCATCCCAACACTGGTTTTTTATACATGGAATTTTTAAACTCTGGCTTCTATCTATTTTGTCATACTTTTCAAATGTAAGATACGAATATTGGAGGCTTTTTCAGCTGTTTTTATAGAGTGACACTTGGTATTTTCATATTCCAAAATTGGCACAGAGTAAAGGTACACAGTATTGGGAAAAATAAAAATAAAAAAAATTATAGCAGCCAAAAACGAGAACCTTGATACAGTATCTTCAGTCATTCTATATTTTGTGCTCTCTGTGTCTGAAGATAATATTTTTACTAACAATATCTCTAACCATCTTTGCATTACCTGATATTTTCCTGTCAATTCTTCTCTGGATATTTTTAAAACAACGACTGGGCTTTTTTCACTCTCCCATAACCTTGAAGCCCTGATTCTTTCATTCCCAATCCCACCAAAGCACACTTGAATTGAATGAAGAATTCTTTCCAATTTTCACTGATGCCTGTGCGCCACGACCCTTTTGGTTCATAGAACGCCACATTACCAAATATTAATTAAATGTTAGATTTAAGACTAGTAACTACAAATCAAAATTATTTGAACTTTAATTATTTTTTAGACAGCTATAAGACAATATGATGTAATGTGAAATAGTCTGCAAACTTGAGTTATTTTCTTTTGTTTTGTATTTCAAACTGGCTTGCAAATATTCACTTAACTCAAATAGTTGTGAGTTTCTGCTAATATTTGAGCTGAGAAAAAATACTGTGATGCACAGGAAACAGTGTCAGAAACTGATTAATTTGTTTATCTTTGAATTATTAGAGCAGAAACTTAGCCAACTTATGCGTCCTAGAGGAGCATTAAAATGGAACTTATGTTATTTTAATCAAGTCTTTATTGTGGTAAAGATTAATTATAAGAAAAATAAGACAAAAAAAAAAAAGAACTTTTTTTTTGATAATTTGGATCTATGTGAGTAGAGTAAATTTCTCCAGGTCGACTTGTACATATGAATGTTACACTTTACAGGTAAGACCATGTTATAAACCTTAACTTTTAATACAAGAACAAGAGGAAACAAGAGGCACCTAAAGAGAATGTCCCTGAGAACAATGAAATGCATTATCTCCTCCTTTTTTATTTTGCCCAATCTACTTTCAGTTTTACATATATGTTGAAGCTTACTGACTTTGCACAATGACAAAAATAAAATAATACAAGCACTAAACAAATTCACTCATGTGGAAGCAGAAGATAAAAGTTATGACCAAACTTAAGGTTTTTTAAAACACTTCTTACCTCAGTCACATTGTTATGCTGCGCAGTGAGTGGAGTTCCCTTTCCTGTCGAGTCTGTAATGGTTGCTCCTGTAACCTTGGTGGTGCCTGCTCCCCAAACCTTCACCACACCCAGTTTCAGCTGATCAGCAGGATTTAGCTGATGGTGTATAATCTTACTGGTCAAGGTCCTCTGAAGGAAGAATCGGAAAGTAAGAAGATAATTATCTATTTATTCAGAACAACAAATACAATAAAACACATTATGCACATTAGATTGCTAAACTGATAAAATACAACTTGTGACACCATTTATAGCAGCAGATTGCGAAAAAAATTTTTTATTACAAACACATATTTCTACTACCAATTTATCTAAATTTTTTTCTCCCATGCAAATGATTTAATTCTATATTAAATTTAATTTGAAATTATTGTCTTAAAACTTTATTTTACACCCTAACTCTAGTGACAGGTGTTGACATGTAATGTGATGGATTACCTTCCCTGAAACCGTTTATCTTTTACTTAATTCAGTTAACTACATTTCCTCACAGTAGGCAATGGTAGATTAAAGAAAATTGATTCAGTTCATTGTCACCATGGCAGATGGCTCTTTTTTTTTTTCAAAAGGAAAAAGTTAAGGTTAAAAGAACCAAGCCTTTGCCATCCTTTACTGCAAAGCAGCCGTTTACTCATGCTTAGTGAGTCCTCATGTGAATGATGCAGTGTGTTTAAATGCATGAATATTTTTTACAATATGATGTAAACATTTATGTTTACTTTTAAAAGACTAGTTAAATAAACAAATCCTCTAACTTCCAACCTTCACAAATGCACTAACGTAAACATTTGCACTCAAAGCCCAGTAAAAATGGAATATGAACTGTTAATCTGCCAGACAGCATTGACATTACTGCCCGACTGACTCCCATCTTTTATCATATGCACACATGCACATGAAAAGGGAAACACACATGCTGCTATGTCTACTTTTAGTTACCCGATACTGTGTGTTTTTTTTTTTATTTATATTTCGGTTTGTATAAACAAAATAACAATAAAATTTGTCTAAGTCTAAGTACAATGATAGGAATTGTTATACATTTGACTCGAACTGAGATCTTGTAAATCAAACACACAGGCCTATTTTGGTGAATGCAGAATATGAAAAAAAAAGTATGTAATTATATTTAATGTATCATAAACAGCATTATGTCAAGTTGCATCGTGGAGGGTTTCTTCAAAAGCATATTACACATCTGCTGTAATGAACAGTAAGTTTACTCTGAGACCATGTCCTTGTAAGGTTGAGTAAAATTTTTTTAAAACATATTTTTCTTCTCTGTTTCAGTCCTCTTTCCACAGTGAAACACAATTCATTCTCCCTTGACAATAGAGCTATCTGAAAACTGGCTTTTTAAAGAAAAATGCCAGCTTGATGGGGCTTCTTTTTGTAAAAATGAAACTCTGGCCTGTCACAGGGATGATGTAGAGGGTATTCTGCTCTCCTTTAGTAAACAGTGAAGGACAAATCACGACCTTGCCAATTTTTATGATTATTTACAAAGACAAAAACATCATTGACATTGACATATTTCTTATCATAGTTTCAATCGTATAGCGGTGATACAATATAAAATTTTTAATAAATAATAATGCCTCATACTTGTTCATAGTATTTCAAGGGCAGGGTACATATTGCGTTTTCTAGCTAACCTACTCTGCCACTGATTTGTTTTGTCATGTTAGAAAAATTCTGTGATTTTTAAAGTTTCATCTCCTTTCATAAGAATAAAATGCCAAATTTAGGCAACAGGACATTGAAAATGTGTTAATGTTTTTAGTAGACTACTATTTGCAGAGGGCTATCACAAAATCTATTAGAAAACTCCAACTTGTTAAAATGCTGAAGCAAGAGACTAGCACATCCATCCAGTTCAGAGGTCTTTACACTTGTTTCCTACTGCTCAAAGAATAGAGTTTAGAATCAAATGTGTGGATTACAAAGCACTCACTCATCAAACCAAATCACTGATTTCAAGACTCAGAACAAAATACAGTAAATGCAGCCTTAATTTTTAGGCTCCAATAATGTTGAATAAGTTTCCTGTAGACTGTAGAACTGCCCCCACCTAGCGCTCTTATAAAACAAGGTTTAAAACCTTTTAATGTTGCTTTTTCTAAACTGTTTAAAGGTATAGAGGATAATCTTTTATTTCCAGGTGGATCATCTAAATAAGTGGTCCTCCTAATTTATTTATTTATTCGTTTATTTCATAGGGACAAATATGTTTCATGAATTATGTCACACACTGCAACATTTTAGCTAAGGCTAATTCTCAATACCTGTCCCCAATTGTCAATCATTCTGGTGATATGTTTACGTAAGGCCGTCCTACATGCTCGTCATGTTAGCTATGTTTTTCTGTGCATGCGCCCTTTCAGGTGTATATCTGTGGTGAGATTTGTTTTCAGATAGTCACTAAAGCTCACCTGTCTCACTGCGTTTTTTTTTTAACATGGCCAAGGGTCATAACAGAAAAAGAGTCTTCGAAGTGTATGAGAAGAAAAGAATGGCCTAAGAAGGTTCAGATAAATCCCGGAGTGCTTTACATGGAGAGCTCTCCTCGCAAAGCATTATTGGATTTGCTGGCACAGCAGCCCATTGTCACTACCCAGCGGTGACTATTATCAAGATGGTTTAGGCAATGAGAAATGGAGGAGTTACATTACCAACACAGCAAATAGCAGTGATCATTTCTCCAAACGGTCAGTTAACTGAGTTCACTATAAAGTCCACTATATAGTCGCCAATCTATTTAGTGATTGAGGGATTTAGTGATTGGGGCGGACGTTCAGGCACAGTAAGCTTGTAATCGCAACACACACGTAAGCCATGTAGTTGTAGTGCATAATGCACTATCTGGGTAGTTAGTACATAATAATAAGACCCCATCTATAGCTCTGGTGATTTGGTTTTTAGAACATGTACAGTTTAGCACAAATTCTGCACCCTTTGCTGATTATGAGTATGCAAATTTAGGTTGCTATACAGATGCCAAACATTATACATTCCAAGTGTTCAACTGTTGTTTGATGTTCATGGCAATTTTGAACTAAAGTTTTCACACACACTAACTAAAGTAACCTCTTGATTATAGCTGGGCAATTAATTGTATTTGCAATATAATCGCAATTTACGAAAATGCAACTTTCACATCGCAGTCACTTAATTTTAGTCACAAAACATTTAACACGAGTAAAACAAAAACTAAACAAAATTTCTCCATTAGGTGGCTGTAATACGATTAAAGCGGGTATGCTATTGCACAGAAGGGAATATAGACTTCCAGCTAGCAACTAGATCTATGCATAATTGTAGAATTAAGAATTGTTTCATGCAAATGTCACAGCAAAATCCTGCAGCACTTTATTCTGGACAAGCAGGCTTTCAAGGCCATGGAAAAACTGAAACCCTGAAGTAAAACATCCACATGGTTGTGCTTACTGCAAAGGAAAAAAGCAATAAAATCGGAATCTTGTTAGAAAAAAAAAACGCAATGTTGATTTTTTTGCACAATCATTCAGCCCTACTATTGATCCAAGTTGTTGGTCTACTGTCTCTAATGTTTCTTTGTCAGCTACACCTACATGTACTGAATATTGTTAACTTAGTCTTATACATGTAGTTTTTACATTTAAGCTTTCATCAAATTTTTGTTTGTATGAACTACAAGATTGAATAGGAGTAAAATGTACATTGTGCAAATCTGTTACATCAAAATGCTTCTCATCCTTTCCAAAGAAATGTACTTCCTTCCGAAATAAATAACATTAATAAGAGCACACTGATCAGTTAAGGAGAGTCATATCAAAACAGCCTATAAACATGTTAGTCTAGTACTTTAGTAAATTACTGAGCATGGAAACATCTGAACGTCACAGAAGAATTTAGAGGCATGAATTGTATTATTTTTGTCACTTAAACTTACCTCATTAACTGTAAAGTCAACCAGGAGATATTGGGATTTGGCAACTGTGTCTGTTGGTGGAAAAAGTGGAAGCAAATTAAAACCAGAGCAGAGACAATGATGGAGAAAAAATCTGTAATGAATTAAGAATGACTATCATAGGGGAGATTTAGGATAACTATTGAGTTGATTTTTTTTTTTTATTTTTGTTGTTTGTATGAATGGGGGTTGACAGTCAATGAGAAAGAAGACAATCTGAATGAAAGCAGAGTGATCCAAAAGCAAAGCCCATCAGGATAAAAACTGTAGAATACTACATAATGCAGGTAACTACAGGACTAAAAAAGGCAAGGAAAACATAAAAAGACAGACAGGCTACATGGCAGATAGACACATGAGAAAGGAGCAAGGGACAAGATAAAAGAGGAGTGATGGAGAGCATCTCTCCAGGCAGCGACACTTGAAATTACTATAACAGCTTTTTGTTACTATCAGTTTCTCAGTTTTTATCCAACGCAAACAATCCTGCCATAGAGAAATGCATCTCTCCACAGAAGCCCTTCGCATTTCAGGGTCTAAGTAGGTTAGAGATATTAGACTAACACACCAGGTGTTCACCTCAGGGTTTTTGCCTTACAAAGCCTACATTTTCAGGTATATTCAAAAACCACTATTGGATTTCACGCTGCAAGTTTATTTACAACCACAACTTCCATGCAAAAAAAGATACTATTATATTTTGAGATATAAAACTCATTCCTCATAGTATGGATTTATAAAAAAATTGTAGCTGATGAAAATTAAATCATGACAAATGGAAGATAAAAATGAACAAAACAGTTGTTGATCAAATCAGACGGAACAAACTGGATTTTCAAAGTGCTGCATTAATCATAAAAATCAAAAAAAGGAAAAAGTGTAATAGAAAACTAACCTAACGATATGGTTGGAACATGGACATCTTTTTTTAGGAAAGCCAACAATTATCGGCTGAAACACTTTTAAATCTACTTAGTTTTGTGAGAAAGTTATAGATTTATAGATATATGTTAGCCGTATTGATGAATTTGACAAGAATGAAAGCTTGAAATTATGTACTTCGTGTGTACTGAATTTAAAATAATATTAGATTTCTTAATCTTATATGAAATAAATTACTAATCGTAACACATTTCATTAATAATGATACTGTAATTCACTGATTTGCCCTAATTTGGGTTTTTTTTTCTATTGTGTGGTGCTCACATGGGGCACATGACATAACTACAACTTGAAGAGGACAGTAAGAGTTAAAAAACAACCATGCTGAATATGATCAATGTTTTGCATTTTGCAACAGCATAAAGAGGTTATAACATGTGGACTCTAATTAAGCTTTCAGTTTATTAAAAGAACTTCATAAAGACTCAAACGATTTACAGCCCATGCTATGATATATATTAGGATCAATAGAGCGAGCAAGCAATCTAACGCAAGAGGTTTGGAGCAACCTCTAAAATGGAGTATCACAATGCAAAGTTAGTTTTGTGTTTGTGTGAGTTTGATATATTTTGATTTTCATGAAAAAGTACATCATAAATATAAACACAAAACATGAAAACACAAGCTCCTTTGGGACTTTTTTCTCACCTATTCCTTCCCCGTCATCCCAGAAGAATGATCCTTTGGCAGTTCCACTGTCACTGAGGGCAACAATGAGTCCCAAAGGATTCTTTCGACTATAAGCGAAGAGAAAGAAAGGGTTAGAGCTACAGCATCCTCTCTATTTATACCTGCTGCTTTGGGCTAAATTTATTTCCATCTCTGCTAAGAGGATCCACCTGATCAAACTGCTGCAGAGCAGTTAGTGTCGCTCTCAGTCATACTCAGTGACACTCTGTTGTCCCACATGTTCATGTGACTTAGCACAGGTCAAACTGAGTTCCAATAGCAAATAATGGACTGTTGTTTGAAAATGTTATATTTACACAAAGTAACAGTAAATTTTATTATAATATTATCTATTAAAATTTATTGTACTACCCAGTCGTCGGTTTCAATTTGCATGTTTCCAAGCAATACAAGGCCTTGTCTATATAAAGACTCAAATTCACTGCGGATCCAGACATTTGAATTGAGAAAACTTCCTGTAGGGGAAGCGAAATGTCTTCAAATATTGGAAACCAAGTCCAGTGGATTGTTTTTTAAAAGTTTTTAAAACATTTTTTAAACTTTTACAGAATTTATTATAAGATCTTTGGTCTTTACTACAATGTTTTCAATTAATATCAACATCAGAATGCATTTAATATAATCAAGTTGCAAGCTTTTATTTATTTATACTGAATATGTGAATAAAATGTATCACTGTGTGCTGTAACAATGTGTCAGAAATGCAAATAGGCTTACCTGTACATTGTGTTGTTCTCTGGTTTCTGACAGGGTAGGATGTATCCGCCTCTGACATGAAGATTAATATGATCTAATGGTGTGTCCATAGAGACTTTTTGGGCACGAACACCAACATATTTGGCCTGAGAAACACAATGAGAATTATTCAATGCTAGAGTGGTTGCAACTATGAATTTTGTATCCTTATACTATTGATTCAAAAGTCTTATTTTATTCTTGGTCCTTATTTTACATTGAATTAGTACGATAAGTTGCTTAGGCTTTAACCATAATACTGAGGTCAAAGGTTATAAAGGAGGCAGAATGCGACTATGCCTCTTGAATTTTAGCTTAAATTTTCAGCGTCTGATAAACAGATATTGCAGTTCTTTTAGCAATGTTGTCTTTCTGCTATAGAGAATTTTGTTAACCAAAGGCCACATTTTAATTTTTGTGCACAGCCTGACTCATAGAAATAACCATAAAATATATCATGTAGATTAGTTTGTCTGTCTTAAAGGGGAATTTTAGCCAGATACTTACCGTGTGGTAGTCATACCAGCGTGCATTTGGAAGATAGCCTTCTACTTTTGTAACTCCCTATTTACACAAAAAGAAGCCCCCAAAATAAGAATATAAACATATATCTTTTTATAAGAGGCAATGTGTGTTGTATTTTAAAAAATCTGTCTGATTAAGAAAAATTAAAGATTACTGGATTAAGGGTTAATCATACTTTGTCAAGAGCAGGGGTGATAAGGAGAGCAGGTCCCCAGAGGAACTGTCTGTGGATGTCCCATGTAGCTTTTTCCTCTACAAACCTGTGAAAAAGTTGCAAAGAAGCTATTAATCCTGACAGAGAAGGCTTGATACCAAAGCTTACTCATGCATCCTTAGCCCCAACGCTGTTCAAACACTTATACCAGAATTCAGTGATTTCAAGATGCAAGCCAAATAACCCTGCCAGACTCATTCTGGCAGCTTCTTAAATACCATCTGTGACTTTATAGGAGTCTCTTCAGATGAATAAATACATCTTTTTCGAACAATTTCCAACAGTCTCATCTGGGAGCTGCCAAGTGCAACCACAGGCCTCTGACAAATGGCTTTGAGATAGAAATAAAATCTCTTAGAGTTCAAAGCTTTTTTTTCATTTTAGCTCTTGGTAGTGAACTTCTCAAATCCCTACCTATTCAACAATTTTATTTTTTTTTTTCGTTGAATAGGTTCGAAAAATGAAACAATATAGTTTCATTGAAAGATAAATACAATAGAAGCATTGAAAATATTATTGCAAGCTATGATGAACAAAAGTGTGAACAAATGTAGCATTTTGGCTTACTCGTGCAGTAGCGGTCTGACAACTGTGTTTCCTTTAGTGTGTGCCTCAAACATCAGCTCATACAGGTAAGGCAAGAGAGTATAACGGATGTTCAAGACATCTCTGGAGATATTGGCAAATCTTTCATCCCAGGCAACAGGATCTTGTCTCTACCAAAAAGGAAGTGCAGAAATATGTGGATGAAGACATGTTAATTAGAAAATTAATACAAAATATAGGTGTGTAATTAAGACAAAAACATTTATATGAATTTTAAAATGCTGTATTTGTATAATACTTTTAGTATTTTAACCTCAGCCTAATCATTTTCTGTTTCATATGTACTTAATTTTCTTTGCTCAGTGGCTGTTCTAGAGAACTTTACATGCGGGGACACAAGAGGTAAAAAGCTCTCCAGGCAGTGTGGTTTGGCTGGATTTCTTTATGAAAATACATAAAATAGTTTGTATGTAAACAAAATCTTAAAAAATGAACAAAAAAACAATGCTTTAGTGTGTCATTTTCTTTTTGATGAAACTTCAATTGAAACAATTTTAGATTTGAGTTATTGAACGAAGAAAAAACAAGTGAAGAACTTAAATTATGAGAAAGGACTCATTTTATTCATATGTTTCACAAATTCCTAAGTAGTTGATTGTTGTGCTGTGCGGCAAGACATCTAAAAAAGACAATCACATGTAATATATTTGTACCAAGAATAATTATAATTCGGGTAGGTGAGGGGGGCAAAGCCTTAGAACAGGGAGGAATGTTGAACAGCCTTGTCCCTCTCCTGTCCCCCTAGATCCACCCCAGTCTTGGGTTCATTCTCTGTTCAGGTCATTTGTGACCTAAAACATGGGCGACATAACAACTGTGTATTTTCCATCAGCAAACAGAGCTTTTTACTTCTTTGGAAATAATTCCTAAGTAACATTGCCTTGCAAAAGTAACCCTGACCCTTAAGGTTTTCAAAGCTCTGTTGCTGCACAACACAGTTAGTTCAAGAAATTAAGTAACAGGCCACCATGAATACCTTTTAAGTAAAAGTTAAATGATATATTTTTAATATCGTACAAAAAATTTAAACCTGTTGAAATAGTTCATGTTTAATTTTGAGGGATTCAGTTTGTTTGCTTCCATGAGAGCTGCAAGGCTTATCTCATTATATTCTGTTTTTACATGTTTTTTGTTTTCTTTTGGCTTTCCGTTTTAACTCTTCCATAGCTGTGTTTACTTCTCAATTATATTCCAGTAACTTAGAATTTTTTTTTTTTTTTTTGTGATCCTTTTCTGTGTTTCCTGATTTACATGGAACCAGTGTCTCAGCTCCCTGCACTTCCCTTCTCTTATCTGCTTATTGAATCTGTTCATCTGTCCAGCAGTTAAATAAATACTACTACTAAGTCTGTGTTCCCTTTCTGTTTTTGCTATTGCCACATTTCTGTATTTTCTATTACAATCTTCCTTTCTTGGAGGTTTTTGGATTTATCTACAATTTTAACGCAACAGTTTATTTTCACCTGCTTCCCTCTTGCTTCTTATTTGCATTTAGGTCACATACTTCATAGTGACATGACAGCTAGTCTTCTCGATATTTGTGTAGACAACAGTAATACGATTTACAAAGTAGCTCAACCCCAAACAGAATGGACAGAGAACAGCAAATGTGGCCGTGGCATTCTGCCAAATGTTTCAAAGTGGGGGATGTTATTTTGAGGGGGATGTGCATCCTCGGTTTTATGCTATTAATAAAGAGGTTTAAAATTATTTAAAATGTTTTCTTTTGATTTGTTTTGTCTTTATAGGAAAGATTCTTCAACTCTTTGAAACAGTAGTACATTTGTTGCTTTTAAAAATATATAAAAAAACAAATCATTTTCCTGATTTGACAAATATGCAAAACTTATATTTCCTGTCCAATAATATTTTGAACATATGGCAATGCGTTGACATGTGTGACATAAAATGTAAATAAGTTCCCTAGAATTTGATAACAGTAGGAAATTAGCAACAGTTAAGCAGTCTCTCCAGCAGAGAAGGGCAGTTAAAGAGCACAGGATGTACTGAGATTTTTCTGCAGATGGAGGCAAATCTAAAATTGTTCACTGCTCATTATAAAATTGCACTCATTTCCAGGGACTGCAGTGTGGACAATAATCAATCTGGTCAAGTTCACACATGTAAACACACACACCCTCCATCATGTGGAATATTAACTGAAGCGTGTCAAGACCGTATGTTACTCCTTATGATGCCTCTTTAGTGTGGTGTGTATCAGATATGCAAACAGCCCAGTACTCTGTAGAAGTATTTATATATATATATATATATATACACACGAACCTTAACAGTCAGCAAAGAAACAACTGATATTAATTTCTTATTTACCTCTGACAATGCTGAAAGTAGTGATACGTCTGGCAATTATATTTAACTGAAGCTCACTGGTCATTGAGTAAAGTCCTAATTTCATGTGACTTAATACAGCCAGTTTCCATTCTTGTATGACCTTAAAGATCGACTGAATTATTATTTCACTTTCCATGTAAATTTACACACTTCTAATTAGCAGGAGAGCAAAGGAGTTCTGCTTTCCTCACATTTGGTGAGCCCTTTTCTGCCCTAATGCTGAACAATCAAATATGTTGGAAAGTGATATTTAGATTTAGGCTGTAAACATTTACTTCTAAAATACAGAGAGAGAAAAAATAATGTATTCTATACTGTAACAAGTTTGAACCTATTTGTCAAATTATTTATATGCCAGATATAGTTTTTGCAAAATAATAATAAGTTTTGACTGCAGTTCGAAATGCTTAAATAGAAAATGCATTATTTTTAAGAAATTCAATAAAACTAACATAATTTATATCTTTAAATTTCAGAATA
>NW_015150621.1:1201798-1203018 GCF_000732505.1 Cyprinodon variegatus
CTGTATGTTAATTTTTATATCAGACCATTGGCCAGTTAAATCTACCTTAACTCTTGAGCAGTGGCCACCAAGGGGTAAATTCTTAGAGGTAAAGACAAATTTGCCAAAGTAAGAATGTTTTTTTTTTTTTGTTTGCTCTGTTTTTTTGTTTGATCTGTGTAATACATAATTCATAGTAGATAAGGAAGTATTTACTTTGGGATGGAAACCTTGTATGTCTAAAATAATTCCTTTATTGTAAATTTTGTTAGTTTATCTGCCTGTTATTTTAAACAATAGGATGTAGAACTAGACCTGATATTTTTCATAACTTTTGTGAGACACTTTTGTATAAATTAGGACATTAATTCATAAACCAGTTTATCTGAATTCTAGAAATCCAAGTTTTCTGCCCAACAGCAATGATGAACTGCATCGCACCATTGTATCTCCTGCAATTATAGTAGTTAGACAAGAGCTGTCAGTCTGATAAAGAACCTGGTTGTTATTCGATATTATAAAGTTTAGCTGTTTTATGAATTGCAACATAAAACTGACTAAAACCTTTTAGCGTTTTATTCGACTTAAATTGGACAAAATCCATCACATATAGACATACTGACTAGAATGTGGTTAAAACTGATAATATTTTGTTCTGAAGATTAAAATTAAGGCTGAATCTAAAATGGCTGTCAAAATAAATAGGTCAGATAAAGGTGAGATGAATATTTTACATAAAAACCAATAAAAAAAATAAATTTGAGATCCAAAAATTAATGAGCAGATTTAGGTAACAACAAAACTGAAAGTCTGAAGAAACATTTTAACCTTTTGATAAATAATGCTGAAATTCATATAATTGAGGAAGGTATGAAATCTGATTACTGTGATAACCCCATGGTATGTTATGAAAAATGAACTGAAATGTGCTGCATTTCAGTCTGCTTGTCAACTTGCTTAATTAACTGGGCT
Source organism: Cyprinodon variegatus (assembly GCF_000732505.1). NCBI lineage: Eukaryota > Metazoa > Chordata > Actinopteri > Cyprinodontiformes > Cyprinodontidae > Cyprinodon > Cyprinodon variegatus. The sequence goes on from NW_015150621.1 coordinate 1,202,750, forward strand.
CTGATTTGACCGTGGAGCCAGCAGTGTTTGGCCAGTATACTAAAATTATCTGGAGGTCAGTGCTGAAAGTCTGTCTGAGGGCAAAGAGAGTGTGATGGGAATGACTCTGCAAAAATTCCCTCTACTTTGCCTCCACAGTATCTGACTATGCAAAGCATATCTGTTTCTGTCTGTCTGTCTGCCTGCCTGTCTATCTATACACTCATGTATATATATATATATATATATATATATATATATATATATATATATATATATATATATATATA
>NW_015150621.1:1203068-1207033 GCF_000732505.1 Cyprinodon variegatus
ACACACACACACAAGCAAACACTCCCACATCTCTCTTGTTATCGGCCTCAAGGTTACTCTCTTCACATGTCGAAAATATTGTACAACTTGCAGAATTGGTGTTTTTTGGTATAGAGTTATTTCTCCCACCGTTTATTGTTATATTCTCTTTGTGTTTGCTGAAGTACCTTTCTGTTTCATAAATATTTTCCCTCTTCTGTTTTATTTTTTTTTTTTCTTGTATAATCCTCATATCTCTTTCCTAGTCACCTTTATATTATGGATCAAAAAACAATAATAAGAAATAATTTATTTTACTTAGGTTTTAATTTATGTTGCAATGCTATTATTTCTTCATATTCATTTTTTTTTCCCATTTTTTCACTTTCAAATATCTGCTTTTTTTTGGTCAGTTTTAGCCTCTGTTGTAAAACAAATTTTCACTATTACATGATTATAATCAAATTCTCCATGTAGAATGTGTGTTTAATGTGCAGGTAGGGTTTTGCACTGTGTTAGATCACCTTGAGAATTCAATTACATCTCCACTACATGTCGTTAAAAAGCACAGACACGGACACACACACAGTCATTCAGGTGCCCTGTCTAGTACTGCAGACTCTGGTGTGGAGAAATTTCACCCTATGGGATCGATCTCTGGATAGGCGTTATTGGATTTCTCAGATGTGTTCCAACGTTCTTAAAGGTCACCACTAAAATGAATGCCAACAACACCAGACAACCAAACAAGTCTTTTTTCATGTGTTGCTGTGGGTGTAGGTATGTATGTAAGACCCAAATTAAGAGCGACACCATATGGGAAACAGGTGGTTAAGTTGATAACGTCTAGATCGTTGCTTAAGTGTGTTTAAAAAACTTAATTCAAAGGCTGAATTAGATATCTAAGTGGACAAGCATTGGGTAAACAAACACAACAGTTTGGATCTTTTGAAGTGGACAAGACCAAGACAATTTCATAGATTTTTCTTTTTTTAAGACTAAGCATACATTTTCATTTCTTTTTCTATGTTCATAAATATGATAAACTGTGTTTTAAACATCTTAAATCAGCATATGATCATTCTGTCCAGATCTGGATGGACCGTGTACTGAGATTTATTAAATAAGGTAGAAACTAAACAACTTGTTTTGCCATGCAAAGTGCTTCCTGTAGGGACTCCCCCCACTTGTTACCTCTCTGCCCCTTTCCTTTCTGATTACTGTCAATAAAGGTCACCAGTTCCAAAAAACATTATTGAAGAAAAGCTTTGAAAGTGACTTCTTTTTTCAACAAAGAAAAAAACCTTTTTTTCAGATTAAAATACTTTTATTTTCCTTATTATTATCAATTGATTTTACTTTCCTTTCCAACACAGATTTTTACCCTTTAAGCATCCAGCTTTATATCTGGGGCTCAGAATAACCTGTTCCAAACAGCAACTAGATCACTAGACCATAATGTAAATAAGAAACGGCCTGAATATACAAAGTGATTTTCCTTAGTCATTCTGACGACTCTATAGCAAATATATATTAATTAATTATCTATCAATGAGAGGTTAAGCTGTCTGAGCCGATTAGATAAAGCATATGGACCCTTAGCTAAACCTTTGGTTGTCAAGCTCTGCAGCTAAATATAGAATCAGACAACTAACAGTACATTCTGGGTTTGACCAAAGTGGAAAAAAAAGTTCAGTTTTGTTGTCACATTAGATGATACAGGATAAAAAGCACATTACTGTTCAGTTTTTTTAATATCTATTTTAGAAGTGTTTTTCAAATAGCTTACCGGGTTGCCCTTGCCATTGTGGTTACGTGAATATGGATAGAAGGCACCCAGCTGCATCCACCGAAGACACAACTCATATTCAGATGGGTTAAAGAATCCACATATGTCCGCACCAGTCTACAAACAACAAAATGAACAGAAAATGCATCAGAGAGCAGTTTTAACCTCACAGAGTACCTTGCAATGATAACAATAGAGATCACTTCTCTTTTGTTGCCAGCAATGTGTTTTTTGAGTGTATTTACATGTTTTGACCTTATTGCTAAACCAGGAGCATGCAAATGATTCTCCATTAAAATGGTCAATACCATGTCAGATTACGATTATTCCTAGACACATTGAGATGATGAGATGGGACAGAATAATACATGAGGAAGAGGCAGGAACAGAAACAAATAAAACAAGGTCAAAAGGGTGAAAGAGCAGAGTCAAAGCATCTCCACACGAGTTTGAAAGCGTAAGTTACTTCATGCTCAATTGATAACAGACTTTATTGACTATGACAGACTTGCTCAAACTCTTGCAGATGGGGTAGGGTTTATAATGACAGGTTTCAAATATTATTTAGAGATGTCCTTTGATCAGTAGGTCGAGCAAACAAAATCAGATCACTTAAGCTGCTGTAATCCATTTAGAAAGAACAAGGTCAGATCAATAAGATTATGTCTGGTCATAGCTAAGATCAGATATTGATACTTACGTAAGGAATGCCAAACAGACTGAATTCCATCATGCCTGCAGGAAAATAGGAGATGCTTTATCTAGCTTCTGCATGGTCCTGATACAGTCAGATTAAAGGCTACCAACTGCAATCAGCTATTATGGACAAGAAGCTACAGCTTATACAGTCTGGATCTGGACATACCTATGATGGATTTGTATAACTGATCCCAGCTGGCGTTGTTGTCTCCCAGCCAATGTCCTGCCCATTGCCCACTGGTTGGGTAGGTAGACCTTGTCACAACTATTCCTCTTTTACCAGTCACACTAAGCAACGCACTGCATAAAGAAAGAATATTTGAAAGAAAAAAAAAGATATCAGTGGAATAGTATGTTCCTTAATTCATAACAATGATACATTTAATGTAATACACTGATGAATATTTGTATTTGAAATATTGAGTCACAAGAAATTAATCAGTCCCTAAGTTACAGTTGATGCCCTCAGTGCCTGAGAAAAAACATTTTATTTCTGATTAAGTTTCTACACTTTTTAGAGCAGATACCACTGAGTAAATACCATAATGAAATGTAATTGTACCATAATGAAATAATTGTTTTTCCTGATACTACTTATTTATTCACTGTATCACAGGAAGAAAGAAAAAAAAAATGCTGAAAATTTACATTGCTTTGCATATTTCAAGTTTTTCTTTTTTTTTTTTTCTCTTTGAGTATTGAGTTGAAGTCAGACATCCAGAAGAAAAACCCCTAAACTCCAAGTCCAAAATAGCTGTCATGGAATCAAAACATAACAGCTCTAATAAACAGTTTGTTCAAACCTCTTGTGGTTCCTAATCATAAAAAGGTAAATCTTAAAAAAAAAATATATATATAGGCTATATATATTTTTCAATTCATGAAATGTTTTAAAGGGAGAGAGAGAGATACAAAATTGACTAGCATTCCTCTCATTATTTAGCTTGGTTAGGGCCCTGTCGCACCTTGGCGAATTTTTGGTGTATATATAGCGTATTCATAATGAGTCCAGAGTGAATGTCTAACGACAGCCTTACTTATGCATAACGCACGGCAGCGTAATGCCCATGAAATGTCACAAGAAAGTGTCCTGATGTGAGCAGTGATGCGCTCTGAGTCACCTGGTCTGCATAAAAAGATTTCTTTGATTGTGGTATTAACCTAGCTGCTGTTTACCACCCGCCAAAAAGAAAATAAATAAAAGAAAGAATAAGAATGTTTGCAATCAGAGCAGATTAAGCGTCATATTTGCAAGGAAGTATGTTGGTCATGGCCATTGGCTTGAGTGCAGGGAAGATCCATCACACTCACCTTAACGCTCACCCTATGATGGGGAGGAAGTCTGGAGAGAACTGATGGTTTCCTCCTGTGAACCTCCTTTTATGACAAAACTCTGCCAATATGCCATTAACCAGTTGCTGTACGTTGGAAACATGTTCAGCGGTCGTCTGGAACACGTCAAATATGTTGATATGCATTGAAAATAAGTTCTTGATAT
>NW_015150621.1:1207193-1229313 GCF_000732505.1 Cyprinodon variegatus
TTCAGCGTGCTCATAACTTATACAAAACGTACCCATAACTTATCCAATGTATGCCAACGTTTTTGCCAGATTTTCTGCACGTCAGGCATAAGCAGGTCTAAATCGCCATGGTGTGACAGGGGCTTTAGTAGGGGCAAAAGTTTCCTTTGAATTCTTAACTAGAATATGTTGGTTTATTTGGGTTCAATGTTATTCAGAGATCTATATTCTGACTCAAAGATAAATTGATCAAAAAACAAATTGTTGCTGCTATTTAGACGTATTTGCACTGTTCCAATTAATTCACCACAATTTTCACCTTGTAAAAAGCAGATCCTAGAATCCGGTTTTTGGTTCCACTAAATACCAAGAAAATTATAATTTTTCTTAAATAACTTAAAGAACTAAGGCCATAACTAATTAATTCTGTAGTGTAAAAAAATGAAAATCTTTTACAGGGACCAATAGGCTTTTACACTGTCAATTATTTTCATTACAGTTTGATGAGACCAGGATAGACTGGCATATATAACTCCTAACACTGGGTTTTTTCCTTTATGTTTGTTCCACTTAGATTTTCTGTTCCCTTTTGTTAATGGTAGGATTAATTGACATTATAGTGGTTCTTTGCTATGCAGTAAACTTATATTGATTAAAAGGAAACCAATGTCACTACACATGATATGATCAGGCAACATGACAACATATACACTTACTCATAGGTAGGTTTGGTGTGAGACCATCCATAGAGGTTGTGGACGTCGTAATGCTTGACTCTCTTTCCATTGCTAAGTATTTGTTCACTGTTCATACATAGAGTCTTGTGGTTCAAGCCCATATGTTTGGACTCCAGAGCTGAGTGGCACAAATACAAAGCACATATACACAGAGGAATTCACACAGTGTATTTCAAAGTTCTTATTCTGTATATAAAATATCTTTAGAAAATAACAAAGAACAAAAAGATTCTTTGTTTCTTACGGGGCATATATGGAGGGTTCTCTAGTAGGGGATTACCCAGGCATTTTCCACCAACTGTGCCATGGACAAAACTTGCAGGTTCATTCATGTCCTTAAGATAAAAGACAGATCGGAATGTATAAAATGGTACTTAAATCCAAAGGATAGCTTTGCAATGGTCATGGAAACACTGTGAATTTATTAGTTATACTCACAATCCAAATGCCATCAAACTTCAGTTCTTTATAAAAATTACTAATTTCTTGTTGCCACCATGTTGCAGTACTAGTACGGAAGAAGTCTGGGAATGCAGTGTATGCACGATACAGCTGGATGAAATAATCAAATGTTAAAAATTATTAAAGTATTCCTTGCAATAATTTACACTGGCCTACATTTAAAATTCTGCCATAATGCTATGTAAATGAAAAGTGTTAGAACATAACTAAAGATGGAGTTTAAGTAACAGAGTTAGGTTCCCCAGGCTTCCCAAGGCACCGTACAAACATGCCACTCAAGATTCTTCTTAGAGACAGATTTACAAAAGAAAATAAAACATAATTTCTAATTTGATAGCAATTATTGCTCTGTTAACTTAATTTTCATGGCTAACATCTTTCAAAATACTATAATTATAAAATACTATAAACCCTGAAAAAAATCAGCAGGTTTTGTAAGCCAAAACAAGGCTTTCTTTGGTCCACTCTATAAAGACTCAATGCTATTTCTGACATTTTGAATTTAAAAAAAAAAGCTTCCTGGGTGGGAAGCAAAACTTCTTTAAAATTGGAAACAAAGTCCAGTGGATTATTTTAATTATTATTATTATTTTTTTTTAACTTTTTTGGAATTACTATAAATTCTAGTGTTACAAGGTGAACATGAGAAGCAGTTTACTTCTACTGCGGTGTCCCAGTCAAGGTTTTCATCAACTGTGACATTTGGAAAATCAGGCCAGACCTAGAAGAAAAAAGGGTCACAGAAAATAAACAAATTAATTTCTTTTTTTTAATCTGTTTTTATAATTACAGAAGAGATATTTAATTATTTTGATTTGATCTCTAGTTAACTTTACCTTTCCCCACACAATATCGTTGCCAAGCTCAGCGGGCCATTTGATGAAGACATCAGCCTCTTTCCCTCGTCTAAAAGCAGGGTAATCTGTTGTTTCATTTCCTGAAATAGCTGGATCCTGTAATTAAACACACTCTTAATCATAAATACTCTGTCTGCACTAAGCAATTTCAGTGATATACAACATATGGTTATAAGTTTATTACTATTGCTATTCAATACATCATTTATTACTTTTTGCCCATTACCCATTTTGCCCATTTTGCCCATTACTTTTTGACCAGTAAAAACAGTCTCAAGTTAAAATATTAGAAAGCTATGTAGAAAAAACACTTGGTGATAGAAAGATTCTGTCCTTACAAAAGAGATTATTATAAACAGATGTGTTATTGTGTATTGCTTACCAGAATGAAGATGAACCTCATGCCTTCTGCTCTCATTTTGTTAACCAGGTCTGGCAATCCTCCAAAGTTTACTTTGTCCAAGACAAAGTCTAGTTGACGCTCCATGTAGTCAATGTCTGCGTATTGCACATCCTGTAGTGGATGCAAGGTGAACTTTAGATTACTGTATTTTTAATTGACTGCAAAGCGTTTTAAAAATTTCCTGCTAAACTGCACAGTACATGTATAATTCCTGTACGTAAATTTCCTGTAAATCAAACAACCAGTAAAGTCACAGAAGTTGAATATCCTTACAAACAAATCATTACAATGTTCTTGAAATTTAGTTTTGTCCTTCAATTTTCTAAATTAAACAATGTATTCAATCTATTTATTTGGCATTTTATATGGCTTCTAAAAGCTGATCTGTATCATTTGCCTAACTCATTTGAAAACACCTAAGGGTGGAGAACATCTAAAGTGGTGCCTTTGGTGGTAATATGGGGTTGGATTTGCTGAAATGTGCTTGTTGTGGGAAAGACCTTTATAGAAGCTGTTACGGCCCCTTGTGTTAAACTTAGTCTGACTGGTTTGGGCAGTTTGTAATTTAATTTAATTCTTAACCATTCTTGAATTTTGTTTGCCCTTTTGTTTTAATTGGGTTAAGCTGTATTGTGTTTTAGTTCTGTTTAACCATCTTTTGGAATAAATCATTATTACATTATACTTATTTGCTCTGGACACATTTTTATGTTACCTCCCCAGAACCCCTAGACCTTGGGAGCGTAACAGAGGCAAAAACATAACTTGACAAAACACCTCATGCTCTGCTAAGCATGTAGCAGATTTGGGGTTTAGGACATACAGTAAATGACCTAACATTACATTTTTTTTGTTTTTATTTTGCTTGTCCTTTGTTGCTGTTAAATACTGTTCATAATAATTTTATGTCCAAAGAGGCAGTGTGTAGAGACCTCAAATCCTGCAATGGAAATTATTTCCTCTGAAAACTGAGGTCACCTTTGATCAGGTTAGATTGGGAGTATCAAAATAATCTGCCATGTCTCTTTGGCTTCATTCAAATAACTAATGACAGTATTATTCTAACACATCCAATTTATGTACATTACACCTTTCAATAATTGTACTAAACCTGGGAGCCTTAAATTAGATGTAGTGGTTTCCTCTGAGGGCATGACAGCACTGTATATATCGGTGGGCAAAACCAAAGACTTAGATATAAATTGTGCAGACAATGGCACTGAAACTTTCATATGATACATGATTTTGGGAGCTAATGTGAGTAAATGTTTTTTTTAATTAAACAGCAAGCAACTTTGTAATTGCAGAAAGTCTAAAAACTATCATTTGTCATTTGTACGACGGAGTATTGGGGTCAGGCTAGAGATTTTTTTTTTCATTTTGAGAACAAAGTCGTAACATTATGAGAATAAAGTCTTAACATTGCGAGAATGAAGTCATCATAAAACAACCCATTTCAGAAAGAAAGCTTCAAGCTCCGACCAGCATATGACAGCCGACCAGCACCATCAAACAGCAACCTGAGTCCACTTTGAATCCTGCCCAACGTGATGCTGCTGTGCTAAAAGATTTCCCTATTTATGAAACCAGAGCCAAAGAAAAACTTCACATAATGCTCAACATTCCTCATTTTAGGGAAGAAAGTGCTTTTTGTAAGAGTTGCCATAAAATACAACTTGTTTCTCATAATTTTATGACTTTAGTCTCATAATTTCATGACTTTATTCTCATACTTTTATGAATTTATTCTTGTAATTTTATTACTTATTTTCATAATTTTACAACATTCTCGTAATGTTACGACTTACGAAAAAAAATCTCTAGCCTGGCCCTATTACTCCTTCATTCATATGGATATCAGTAAAACAACATATAATTTTGCAAAAATTAGGTAAACAAGTAACCAAAATGTTGTCTAAATAATGTTGGAAACCAAGTCCAGTGGATTGTTTTTAAACTTTTAAACAAATTATGACCTGGATGACTGAGAATCTTCATCAGCATGTCTTAATAGGTAAGCCTTATTATCCTGATTGTAATTATTGATAAAGACTTAACAGTCTTTAATACAAAAAAAAAATATTTTAAACTTACATAGGGTATACCAGCTGCTCTCATGTCATTGTATAGATCTTCTATTTCTGCATCATTGGCATAACCATAGCGACAAAGCTGAAACCCGAGGGACCAGTAGGCAGGTAGAACAGGTCTTCCAATCAGCTGAAAAGTAAAAAAGTACAAACAAAAAAGTCAAAATAATTTCTCAAATAAAAATATTTGCTTTGTGATCAAATGTGACTGTTATTTTTTTTTTGTTTTTGTGCACACTTACTTTGTGTGTGTGTTTGTGTGCATGTGTGTCTGAACTGGCTAAATGAAAGTGTGCAATGAAGCAAAGAACTCCCAGCTGCTGCAGTCCATCACCAGCGACCCAGGGCCAATTGCAATGCACACATGCTAACAGAGCTAAAGCCACATATATGAAACAAAGTAGAAGACTCACTGTAGTGTACTCCTGGACAACCATCTCAGGTGTTGGTCCCAGGACCATGTAGAAATCCAAGATGCCCCCAAGTGTGCGGTAGGTCAAAGCAGGAGTTGGCTGGAAAGTTACATCTAGGGACACACAATAAGCCTCGCTGATTCTTTTAATTTGAAAGATTAAATGCAGTCCATTTTTTCCATAAACGTGTTTGGTTTCCTATACAGTATCTAAGATCAAAATATTTAATAGTCCCTTTTATATTGCCTAATTTACCATGTTAATTTCCTTTTCCTGGGGGCTTGATTTTAAAACCCTATGGGCCTTATCTAGAATAAGACTTTTAACATCACCCCGGGATTGTTAAAACCCCTCAACAGTCAACCTTGGTTAAATCTTTATCAAGGGTTTTCCTACTTTTGAAATGTTCTTTCAGAGCAGTAGAGCTCCACCCCTACATGGAATGGGATCAGACTCGGTTACCAATGGAGCTGGTTCCTCAAACAGTTTGGTTTATGAGTGTAGGTGCTAATGTGTGCATATTTCTCTCACCCATTGCATTACTGTTCAGTAACAGCACGCCATGAGCATCAGAAGAGTTTTCAAGGCCCATGTAAAAGGGATGCACTCCATAGCAATTCATCTTGTACTGAGGAGAAATAAAAAGGAAAAAGAAATCAAGTGTTAAAGAAAGAAGCTGTTAAATTCTGGTCAAAATGTGGAGATCTGAGCAGTTTCTATTGAGCTCATCCATCACCTTATAAACAGGTTAATGTTTGTTTTACTTATTGAGTTTCGTTAAATATTTTCTTTTAACAGCATTCTGAATTCTTTCATGTAGATTAACACACATGGAACATCATATCATTTCTTACTGTGTTTTGGGCCTAATTTGGTCCTCATAAAATTACTGAAAAAATACCAGTCATGTCTTGAGTTCTTAGATGATGATAGAAGTTGTGGGGAAGGTGAAAAAAGGCAGATGGATTGTTAATGAAGGAGAAATTTGACACTTTCTTGGGTCACCATCCTGCAATGATATCTACTACATAAGAAGCTGCTACTGTAAATCCCAGCTCAGTTGCTCCCAACTTGTTTGGACACGTGTATGGGTGTCACCCTGCTAGTGGTCTGGTGACATAAAAAGAAGAAAAATGTCCATCAACAATAATTTCAATTTCTGGAACAACCCACACCGACTGGATTCTTGGAAAGACACCTTTTCTGGAAATGTGAGTCCAGTTGCTGATTCTGCTTTTGCAAATCAAAATTGCCCACTGAGCCTGAACTAAACACTGAACTTCCCTTCTCACTTCCAGTGCCGGTTCACCAGCGTTCAGAGTAACACTGGACCGATATCGACTTGTTTTCAATAAAACCTTTTAAACCCTCCCCTGGTTTCTCTGAGTGATTTCCTGCATGTTGGTCAGATACCTGTACAGTAACTCAAAAAGATCATGACAGTACCATGGTCCTCCTAAATAACTTCAAGGGCTAGTATTTATTGTTCTTTATATTGTTCTTTTAATCTTGCACATTTGTATCCTTATTCCACCCTTTCTAATTTGATTCCCTTGCTCTGTAACGGAACCCTAACATTTATATAAACTATGTAGAACTTTACTTCATGCTCAGCAATTATGCTTGACATTGCTGATTCTTGGTAGAAATCTCATTCTGACTGACCTTAAAACTAGTTTTGAGGGGGAAAAAAAAGACAGTCTATGCCTTCTATGAACGGAAACACATCAGAGTTGCCTTTTAGAGAAGCTTGTATACTTTGCGCAAAGATTCTTAACAGGTCCCCATAAAGAGGCACCAAAGGGTGACAATAAGCCCAGAAATTCAGACAGACCTTGCCAATGTTTGTGGGTGGGGGGTACTTCTTTTAGACTTTTCTTTAAATGTATGATTTATTTAGAAGAATACTCACACCAGGAGGTTGATCTTTGGAGAACATTCCCCAGGTATGATAGTTGAGATCATGTTTATAGGAGGGATGCTCGGTTTCTCCAAAGCCATAGACAAAATTTGATGACAGTCGTGTTGACACTTGGATGAACAAGTCTGAGAAGGTGAAACCCGGCACAGCAGAGTCCCAACTAAGAGAGTTGATGGGGGATGAAATCAGTGAGAAACAGGTTGAGGGAATTATTGTCAGATGCATCTATTCACTGTCTTTTTTTAAACACGGATAGCTGTCCAAAGGAACTATTACAGCCCTTAAATTATATTTTAATATTTTACCTGTAATTTTGCAGAGACCCAGAATAGATCTTAACAATAAAATAACACAACTTTTCTTTGAAATAGCCTGAAATGCACCTTCTGCTGAATATACCACCATGATGACTGCTGAAAATCAGGTAACTACTTTATTGACTGAGTATGATGTACTTTCTTCAGCTTTCCTGTTTTAAAATCCAACAGTATTTCAGTGATTTGGTTTAAGAATATGCAACAGATTTCAAGTAGGATGATCCTGGTTTGGAGACTGGATTGTATTGAAACATTTTTGTATTGAATTTAACAATTCAATTCACATTGACATGATCCCATTCATGTCAATGTATAATTTATGTAACTCAAAATGTGATACAATTTACACTGCAATGTAACATTGCACAATTTTCTCAGCATTATTGTACTTATCTATTGTATCCATTATAAGAAGGAAGTTTGAGAAGACAAATAGAAACTGCATCAGTTAAGGACAATTCTTGGTCACAAATGATACGTTTTTTTTTTTTCATTAAAAGACATTAGACATACCTATTGAGTTTCCACTGAATCACAGAGGGTTTTTTTAAGGCTAAGAGTAGAAACCAGATTTCAAAAGTAAAATGCTATCTATCTTCACTTAGAAATGTATGTCTCTAAAAAAGGCCAAGAAACTGATCTAAAAAAGTTGCCTTAATGGATAAATAAAGATTTATGCTATGCTCATAGTTGTATTAAAAACAACATGGTGCCCCAAAAAGGAGACTGTTTTTGTGAGACAGATATGTTGTTGCATTAACCCTCTCTCTTCAAGCTTACCAACAAAAGTCTTATTTGAGTAAAAACACCTTGTTTTTGCCATTTTGCTGATGGTTTCAAAGAGCAGCTGTATCAACATTACATCACTGAAAAATTTTAGTTAACCAAATATCTACCAGAAGGGAAGTTCCCGGGGCAGTCAAAGATTTAAGGGCCATACATTTAATCTACTTAAAACAAGAGTTCATTGTAAAATACTCACATTTTGGTGCCTGTTTTCTTCCTTATGACCTGAATTCCAAATGGATTCTGACTGATTTTCACCTCGTAAAGTCTTTTGCCCTCATCTGTCTCAGGCGTTGAAGGCAGTGTCAGAGGTACTGGTACCTCATAGCGTTCATTTGTTGGGTCCCAAATCTGAACACAAGGGTTTTTGTATTAAATGGTATGAGAGTCTTTAAGATAGATGTTATGTACAAAAGAAGCCTAGTTGAGTGGAAAGCATTGTAAGTTAAAAACTAATACTATAATGATAAATAAGCACAAACCTTGAACTGAAGCATGTCGCTTTTATGATACCAAATCTGGACGCGGAGGTTATTAATGTCGGGTGAGTCTGGACGGCTACTGATCCTTGTGTTCCGAGTAAGATCAAGCGTGATACCTGAACTGGTGCTGCTGATTACTTTAGAAGAGTAACCGTAGTCATTTGCATAGTAACACCAAGGAACCCCAGCAGTTTCACTTTTCTACACATGGAAAAAAAGATAAATTAGCAAGTTAATCCTTATTTCACAATAAACTTGGAACATATAAACATCATCTAAGTAAATCACTGCTCACTTTCCACAGACAGCCCCTAGCCCTGCATTTGTTTTCATCTGCATGCTCCTCTGGATGGCAGTCAAAACGTTCAAGCTCAGGAATCTCTGGGCTTGCCGTCATCGTCCATTGAACTGTGTAGCTCTTGCCAAGTTCCAGGGCCAGGTTGATTATGGAAAGCACCTGAAAAATTAAGAGAAATGTTGTGATCATTTAGACAAGGTGATCCAAATTAAATAGCAATCATGTTTTACGCCTTACTCCGACTTATCTACCCTGAACTGTGTTTCAGTATTTATAATCTTAGCCCTTTTTTGTATAGATCCCTTTGGAAACTATTTTTCACAGATTATTTTATGAATGCATGAATTTAGCAATGCATCACGCAAAGCAAACATACATGATATTATATTTAGAAAAAGCGGAAAATATGCAAATATGCATCAAAAGTAAATAAAAGCATTATTACTAGTTTATAGACTAGTAGGACAATAAATACAAGAAACATTGCTACCTTTACATCGGAATCATTTCTTAAAAAGTCAATAAGAATGATGAAGCTTCAACGTACTCTCAAGGCCCAGTCTACAGTTACAAAGACAATTTCTCATGACAAGTTTAAATTTAAGTCCAAAAGTACATTTATCCCTCTCCCCCAGGAAATTATTGCTACAAAGAGTCATTTGATAAATGTATGCTTGTGTGAGTGACCACAGAGACCTTGAAGATCCTCAAGAGAGCCTCTGCAACTGTGCACATACACATACACAAAAGCGTGTGGTTACTCTTAAATACACAAGTGTACAAAGGAAAATATCTCCCACTCCACTACCAAGGGCTTCTTGATTGTTTATAAACTCTTTCTCAATGTGAGCATGAAAGCTTACAGTAAAGTTATTGCTCTTAACTGTTATCCTCTGTCTATGTTTTGTTTCCTGCACACATAAGCACCCATGGAGGCCACCTACGACCCTCAACTACCATAACAATTGTTGTCATTTTTTACAGTTAGAGGCCATCCTTGAAATGCATACCTATGGTGTATTTCCAGGACTTATTGAAACAAACGATAGAACTCTGGGTGTTGGAAGAAAATATTTATCCTGTATGTCTAAGATAACAGTACTAAATGCTATATGTCCTATGGTTGCTATCAGACATAAATATACACACAACTGAGTCTTTAATGCAAAGTTTAGTATGTGTAGATTTATAGCACCAGCCATTAGCTCTATACATAGTGCAAATTGGTTGCTTTAGTTTACACAAAAAAACAAAAGTCAGTAGACTATATATTGAGAAACTATCCTCCACACCATTACATAATTTTCGCCACCCTGAACCATTCATAACAAGCGGTTATTATTATTTTTATGTTTTTTTTTTTTGTTTTTTTTTTCGATAATCACCTTAAAGGCCAAAAGCTTATATTTTGATGCATTAGACCTGATAATTTTTTTTCCAATCACTAATAAGGTTTTTTTGTCCACACGACTACAGTGCATTTAGTATTTTCCTTTTTTAGTCATTTACCATTAAACTAGAAGAAGCCTATGTATGAAAATTTTAGAATATGAGTGAATTAACTAAAAAGATTATACTTAATTAATACCACATCATAAATGTCATGTGGACAGATACCAGCATTCTACGGAAGCAACTTATGCATTTGCTTTAGTTCATTTTTCTGCCTTTATCATAAATCTAAGCTTGGTCTTCATTAAAGCCTAGGAGGAAAATGTACCTGTTTAGCTGCTATTTTCCTTCTAGAGGTTTGCAAACAATTTGTTAACTTAGCATGCTCTTTGGTGCAGGAAAGTTTGTAGAGTACTCCTAACAGTGTTGCTGCACAGTTCAATCCCTAATTTATTTGCTTTTAAATTGTAAGCAGCCAAACTAACAGAGTGATGTTAAATGGAATCAATAAATAGCCCCAAGTTAGCAAATTATTTACAATTCAAATGTGAATCAGGTATTTTGATATTTAAGTAAAACCACAAACATATATATTTATGTGACTATTCCACTTAAAATAATGCAATAAAGGATTAACTGTGTGTCTTCAGCTTGCTTATTTACCTGTGTGCCTGCATTATGGGTAAAACTGGAGTCTGGTAGTGTTGTAGAAGAACCTCCATCAGGTGTCATAGTGATAGATGCTGGTCGAGCTGGCACTCCCAAGACAGTGATCTTCTCAAACTTTAGATTATTTGGATCCTTGTAGCCATTATTGGTCACCTGTAACTTCAGTATTCCCTATGATACCACAAGAATAAAAAAGTCAGATTAAGCATCCAGCACAGGTCTGCAAATTATACAATTTATAATATATCTACATTTATCAGTAAAATTAATTACATAGTTTAATTTCAATGAAACAAACATATTAAATATTTTCTCTGAGTAAACTCTACACATCAGAGCACTGTAGCATGAAAAATATTCCCACAAACACATTAAATATGTAAGATAATCCTGTATGCCATCAAGTAGGATGTTGTTTAACTAGCAAAGTTTTACAGTTCAACCATTATTTGGCCAAGCATTGTGATCTGGACTCTTGAAGCCAGTTTACAATATTAACTGTCTTTCTCCCTCTGGCTGGATCGAACAGGTTGTTTTATTGTGGTAAATATACAGTAAAAAATGCACATGGTTATAACTTACATTTTCAAAAGAGAACTGGTAATGGATGTACTTGCCATCTTCAACGGTATCTGCAAGAAGAGTAGATTTTAATAGTAACTTTCCCCCACTTGTTGACGCAGAGTTTTTAGTCTCTGAAATGCTGTAATTGACTCATACAGTTCTTTGAACTCTAATGGATAAGTGCTTCTATTACATGAAGAAAAAGGAAGTAATCAGTGATAGTAACTGAGTTTTGGCTACACAAACACATTTGCTGAAAATGAATGAATGCTGCAGTACTTCGGGAATCTCCATCATCCCAGAATAGCTCCCCAGATGCTTTGTTGTTGTCATCAAGAGCAATAATCAGACCCATTGGATTACGTCGACTGTAGAAATATACAAATAAATAATCAAAAGACTGGATGATACATAGAACAGATTAGAATTGTATTCATTAGAATAATAAAATAAATTGCTTTTATTAATAAAAAAAAATAAAAATACATCCAGCTTAATGTGTGACATTATGAGGGAGACAGTTCTGTGCCTGATTGGATGATAAAAGAATGATGAGAGTACCTGTATGTTGTAGTGACTTCAGGTTCCTGCGTGGGAAGGATTGCGCCTCCTCTGATGTGTAAGCCAAGCTTTTCAGCAGGCAGATGCACATTTACAAATGCTTTGCGGTCTCCCCTCTGTACCATCTATGTAAAAAAAAAAAAATAATAAATACATAAATAAATGAATGAATCATTTTAAGCAGAGGTCTTTCTATCTGTAAACTATATATCAAAAAGGTAACCCTCACGGCTCTGTATTAGGTGCTGTGCTTTTAACAGTGTGGGTCCGAATGCGACCTTAGACTATTGAGCTGATAAAACAGTTCTTTGCCGTTTTAATTGACCATCAGCTTGATTTGTCGCAGCTCCTTTTTACCATACATAACCAAAATTTACATGAGTTTTCTGACAGGAGATGAACCTGTCCAACAGTTTTTGCTATCCGGTTATCACGTCTTCATTATCCTTGCAAAGAATGTTGCAGTGCTATATTTTTGTTTTTATATCAGCAACATCTATAGTAATAAAAGGATAAAACTATAAAACTGTGTTTTCTGTATGTGTAAATGACTGTAGGTCCAGTTGTTTCTACAAACTACAGTTTTTTAAGAGCTGTAAATCATAAAATACAAAAAAAAACTATTTATTTATTATTTATCTTACATTCTCACATAAAGCAGAAACACAAAGGTATTCCAATGGGAAGCATTTGTCATTTAATTTTTTTTTTTTCTCAAAATCAATATACGTGTCAGTCATTCTTTAAAAAAGGGATGTTGTTAATCTGATTGGTGGATTTAGATGCAAATTTTAAACAGAAACATGACAATCTGACTAAAATTACTGCTATTGATCCCAATAAACTATTAATTGACATTTCTTCCTTAAACTTTGTTTAATATACATATGTTGCGCTGTAAAACAAACCTCTTTCAATGCTTTCCATTAGCATCATATGATATTTAGAGTAAATTTGATACTGCTAGTTATCTATATGGCTGGACCGGAAGTGTCATCAGCCTCAAGCTGCAATATTGTAACATATTCCTGGCTTCAGTAGGATATTTTCCTCAGTTTATTTTTGACCTGTGTGACAATTTTTCTATCATCTTTTTGCTGCTGTAACACCAGAGTTTCCCCATTGTGGGACAATAAAGGGATTTTCTATTCTATTCTATTTTATTCTATTCTATCCTATTCTAAAGTACATAGATTACATTAAACTTAATTATAAAAGGAAGGATCCCAGCAATCTGCCCCTTTAGCATCAACACCCAAAGAGTGTAAACAATCTTTTAATTTAGGGAAGTAGATATTTCTCCACATATCTGTCCAGTTATTATCTTTTGCTTTCTGCACCTCACCTTTATTTCTAAAAGAACCCTTCATGGTTAATTTGTGAACCCCTGAAGACTGGATCCTTAGAGCAGTCTTTAAAACACACTCCTCTCCATCTCATCTCGTTCTTCTTATACCTAATTCCTTTTCCACATCCTGTTTTTCTGTCTTGTGGTGCTCTAATTCTTTTTATCACATTTTTACCCATTCCACTGAGAGTGCGTCTATCCATGAAACTGTGTTTGTGTGTGCAGAGTGCTTTTACAGTATAGGTGCATGTGTGGGCTTGGAACTAGTGGAGCATCTACAGGCAATTTAAGATCCCATCTTCTTCCCATTTCTGCGTTAAGGTGGTCTTCTTTAGCCTATCTTGGTCTCTTTAGTTTTACTTCCCAAATATGTTTTCTCGCCACTTCTCCAAAATCTGAAATCCTCATTGCATTCTGGTTTTTAATAATTTCTTGTGCCTATCATGCTTTCTACCCTTTTTGTTTTGGCAAAGTTTCTTTTTTTTTTTCTTGTTTACTAAAACTTCATCTCTGTTCTCTTTACCAGTAGTTGTTTTTTTTTTCTTATTTTGAACTCTTGCATTTTTTGACGGTTGTTTTTCATCCATGGTCATTTTCACAAATATCAAAACTCCTCCACCCTTCCACCATCCTACTCAGATAATCACAGGGGACCAACCAGGACAAGGGGCCAGCAACACACAGCCAATCTAATCTCTCATCTGATCAGTGGGCGCCTTACATCACCAGTGACGCCCAAATAAGGTCTCAAAGGAGTGCAGCACCTCTTTTATCTCTCTGTTAGCGAGAAGGTCTCTCCTCTGTCCTACTTGTCCCCACTTTTAATCTAGCTTTATCCTAACTTTTATCATTTCATTTTCTCCATCACAAATAAATGGCCCAAAGCAAATAATTTTTTTGAGAAACATGCCCTATATGTAATTCAGAGAGGAGCAAAATAATATAGTAACACTGCCTTGAATGCCTTGCCTATGATGTTATTCTTATACATTTTTCTAAGGTCCGTATTTGTGTGACCATTTTTCTATTCTATTCTATTCTATTCTATTCTATTCTATTCTATTCTATTCTATTCTTTTCTATTCTTTTCTATTATACTAATGTCATTTTAGCTAATTCCCAATGCTCGTATGCCAGTAACCTTTAAAAAGGATTGAATTGTTTATACTTATTAAGTTATTCTAATTTTAAAGTAGAACCTTCAGTAGGAACAAGATGTTCAGTGTTTTGGTATCAACTGTTAATAGTTTAATGATAATTACTTTACCATTTCTTTAAAACTTCTATAACTCATTGCAATAAAATCTTGCTGTCAAACATTTTGGGAACAATTTCACTTTAAAAGTAGCAATTTCTAATATGTTACAGAATGAAGGTAAACCACTAACTATAAAGTATTTCATTGGAATTTTATATTAACCCAGTAAGTTTTGCACAGTAGTGAAAAGCAGAGGGTAGGCCAGAGCCAGTATTACACACAGATATTTGGTTTATTGTCTTGTAGCTCTGGTTGTAGGCTATAACTATTCTACTGCTGGGAAGTAAATCTGTCTGCTCTCTTGACTGTTCTGTTTTTAGCTTCATCCATCTTCCCATCAACCGTGAAGAGCTTCCTTATCTCCCCTGAAAACTAACATTACCATAACATGATGCTGGGTCTAAAAATGGCAAGTGGAAGGTTTTGTGTGTTTGGTATGTTTTTTTTTTTTTGTTAATATGCATTGGATGTAAACAAGGCAGGTGGTATCATCTGACCATCTTCACATTTATTTGTCTCCTAGAAAGGCCTGTAGCAATTATGGAATCAAATGGCCTTTCTTTCAGAAATAGCTTTCTCACATTCATCTTTGGATAAATACCACATTTTTGAAGAACATGGCTAATAGAGATCCTTTGAAGAGATTGTTCCACCTGAGGTGTGAATCTCTGCAGCTTTACAATAGTTACCAAGGGACTCTTGGGTTGCATCAGTTATTAATGAGACAATGTTCTGTAACGGACCTTTGAGGATATCAAAGAGCAACTATAAGCATTTCTACCTAGTAAGGGGTATAAGATATAAACAGTAGAATGGATTTCATGTTAATCAGATTTTTAGTGTAACAACCTTGTACTATATGTGTACATCCTTTGAAAACCTTGTATTCAACCCCCTATCCTGTGCAGACACAACCCACACCCAGGTGATGCAATTCCTGGTTTTGGTCTTTCACAATTTCAAAATGATATCTTTAAAATTGAAAAGTATTGAAAAGTGGTGAAACAAATGTACCAAAGCGGGGATGATTAGAAAACATTCTTACCGTTTCATAGTCATACCAACGTGCATCTGGAAAATATGCCTGGACATCTTCCACACCCTGTATGAATAAAGGAAAACAACATTTTAAATAGATCCATATGTGCAATATCTATGTTTTCTGGTATAAATCAGTTAGTATAAAACTGGAGATCTATAAAAGATGATAGAGCTCACTGTTCCAATCCTGACACTTTGATCTTAATTGGATTAAGATAAGAACAGAAGCTGTATTACAGAAATTAAGGGGGCAACACACATTTAATAAAAAAAATAAGACAAAATGTTCACATCTAGAAAAGCCATTTTATAACTGCCCATCATGTAATATAAAGTTCTTTGACACAGTCATTGTCACACTTCTTCCATGGTGTTAGGTTGCAACAGGTGACAGAAAAGACGGCACCAAGAGACGACTGATAGGTGACAGCCTTTGATGGCTTAAGGTGGTGCACAGACAGGGGCAATCAATAGACGTACGCAAGCCCTTTGATAGCATTGTCACTTCCCTGTTCTCTCTGTCAGTGCAGAACAGAGGGAAAGGGAGATATAAACACAGAGGGCACAGCAAAAGGAAAGGCAAACTGTATGTCCTTCCCAGGAATATCAAATTGGGAAAGACTCTGTGTCAGGACCAAAATATAATTTATAATAAGTAACAATGACACAAGTCTTCTATTTTCTGTCTGACATACAAGTTGCATTATTTTTTCTGATGTCTTTTAATTTTGACAAAAGAAAATTGAAAGAGAACAGCTTAGCTCCTTTGTTTTAAGAGGGTTAGGCTTTAAATATGCTCTCGTTTTCCACTACATGCCGGTATTATATGGAGGATCCATCCTTTACCTAGAACTACCCTAAATATTTGTGTCCAAATTATTACAAAGTTGATTCACAGCCATGAAATGATTCCCCTTTATTACATCCCTAAAGTACTCTACTGGATTGAGATCTGGTGGAGATGAGTGTTGTACAATAAATTCACCATTATAATGGCAAAAAACAGGTTGAGCTAAATTGAACTATGTGGGATGGCACATTATTTTGCTGTAAGAAGCCATTTGATACAGGATGTGGTCACAAAGGGAGGGTCATGGTGAAGTTTTGAAACTATGGGTAGGAAGGTTAAACTATGGTGGTAAAATAGATAGATAGATTTTTTTTTTTGTTCTTAAGTAAAGAAGGGATACTTTCATTGATAAAAAGGTCAAATTATGAGAAAAAGGTTTCTTAAGGCCCCTTCAAACTAAATGAAAAGACATACTGCAACTTTTAGGGCTCTATCTGCAGTTTGACATTGATTTCCTATCACAAGTGCTGCATGTAAATCCTACCTTTAAAGCTCATCACATACAATTGCCTATCACTCACTTTTCTGACTACTGGTCTTTGCAAGATGTACCTTGGATGCTAACCATAATTAAAGGGGACAATGCAAAAGGCATGCATCCTTATTTTCAATGCTGAGTTAGCCAAAGGGTAAGATTTAATCAGTTTGGCTAAAGATTTGATCTGGCAGAATGATCAGATACTAAATAGGATGAAGAAAGCTACAGAGCATAAGTGTGAGAGTAAGTTAAAGAGAAAGTTGATGCAATGGAATGTGATCACAAGAGTGAGTTGGAGCAGCTGATTAAGAGAATTCCGATGGGAGCCAACGTTTGATGAAAGGTTGAGTTTAAAAGAGAAGGGAGATATTGGCATGAAGGCAGAGCTGAAAGCACTCCGAAAATCAGAGGGGACAGCATGGAGAGGCAGTACAGGAGATCCTCTCAGTTTATCACAGATCAAGGTTAAGTCATGCATTGATTTGTATGATATACAAAGACTAACTTTAGAGAAAAGCATAGATAGAAAATGAGATAATTAGGTTGGACAGAACAGAGAGAGAATGAAAAAAAAAAAAAAGCCAGACACATCTGTTCCACGTGACAGATACACTGGTCTTGTCCTGAATTGAACTGAGATATTACAATTTACCTCATACTGCATGCAAGATAGATGTGATTTTGACCTAACCACTTGGCTGAAGTTTCCACCTATGTTAAAAGGTTAATTAAAAAATGTTTCTCCCTTTGCTCTTTTAAAACTAGATCTTTTGGCCCTACTGAGACGTATGAAAAACAGTTGAAATCAGATATTTACATAGACAGGATTAAAACTCTAAGACTAATTTTCTACAAATATCCTTCTCATTGTCTGACAACAAATTGTCCACATTTATTCCAGTTTATATTTTTTACATGAGTGAGACATTATTTTTGATATTATTAGAAAGCTCTTTGTTTCAGCTTCAGAAGTTTGCATTAACATATATAACCCCTCTCTAAATATTTTTAGATGAAAGCCAAAACGGTGATATCATGGCTTTGCAAGGCTCATATACTTTAACATAATATCTGGCTTAAATTATGACATTTATTTGTGGATTTATTTTTAAGCAAAACCTATGAAATTGTTTGATTTAATATCTGATAGTGAAAAGTACAAAACATTTTTTTGTATTGTATCTGGTTTTAAATCCAGTGCAAATACTACACTACAATTACCTAAAAATGAGGTTTGATCTTCCCTTTAAAATCTATCAATGATAATATATATCTTTCATATTATGCTTATGTTTACATCTTGATGTATGCAGTTTATTTTCAGTTTTAACTGGTTGAGCGTCACTATTTTAGAACATGCATGTTTTGACTTTTAAAATCTCCAAATTATGTTTAAGTGAAAGTTTTATGCAAACTCTTTTTGTCTTGTTTATTATTATCAAGATAATCATGGATACAATCCAGTGCAAAGAACATGAAATCCTGTTGGTTTAAGCAGTAGGGGTTTAAGTAAAAGTGAGCACTACGTCCAATTAGGAAAGCCTTCAATTTTAAGATTAAAATGTCTCTTACTTCTTGGCTAATGTGGTTAATTAGGTTTATTATTTATTTATTATGTCCTTCTTGTGTTTCTTCTTTTCATTGCTGTGATGTATTGCGGATTGTCGTACAAAATGGCACTTTTGTCACATTTGCTACTATTAAAAGAGTTAGACCATTTAAAATTTGCTCTGAGCCAAATACTCTTTTCAACAAGTTTCATTTATCTGAAGATTAGCATTACATTAATTCTGTGTAAACAATTCAGTGTTTTCTTAAGTGCATCGTCTTGGGCAATAACCATCATCCATTTGCATGTTGGTCCAACCCTTTGAGTTTGCTAGAGCAGATATCTATGGTTATATAATTCAATTAATTGTTTGGGAGGTTACTTCAAATTTGAATGTTTTTGCTAAAAATAAAAATCAAATAAAAAAAGAAATACTTGCGTTATAGTAACATGAATACGAATAAAACATTTCCGGAGCTTAATTCTTACAGGCCTGTCACCATCAGACAAGGACAATGGGACATGCAAGTTTTGAATCCAATTCTGGAAAACATTTGGCTAATGTACTGGAAATTCATTAATCAAAAATACACACCATCATAAGCAAGGTCGTTAATTTGCTCTTTGGGGATGAACTTTTATGGCTGATTTTCTCTGTATTCAATTATCAGGGCACAGCGATGGAAAGCAATTACTACTTAAGAGAAGGAAAATTAGTTGTTGATCAAACTGATACAACTGCGGTGCTTCCAGACATTTTCTCTTTTTTGAAATTCTATTCTGTTTCCGGATAGACTCCTAAAACAGGATTTCATATCTGCCTGAAAAAATCATGTCAGATCAAAATAACATCTTATTCCGTCACCCTCAGGCTCATCTGTGTCCATGCATTTAGAGTTACACTAAGCTTTAAACTACTGTAACCCAAATGCTAACTTTTTTTTTAACAGGATAACTTTCCACAGACCCTCTGAATAAACTTACAGTGCACTCCTCCAGCCTTTCATAAATCCAGTTTCCTTTTCACAACTTTGTAATTCCAGAGGGCATTAATTCAGGCCTGTTTGATACAACAGCCATAATTTCACATGCTTATACACATGTGCTGTAAATGTAAGCTCTAACAGACATACACATTTACATACCCGGACAATTATATGGACACACAATGGCATGCATTTACGCTCAGAAAAACACAAGCACACACATTTCTATCTGCATTACTAATCTTCTAGTAATGAGGTCAGCGCTCTCATTAGAGCTGAAAGAAAAGAGGGAGGGTTTGGAGGAGAAATGAACGACGGATGAGAAGAGTAGAGGGCAACAAAGAAAATCCGATGTCATGTTTTCTCATGAGAGGTCATGGTTTGCTCGTATAAATGGCTGATCACCTCATCAGCAAGACATTTCTCTTTGTGTATTAGCCAGGTTTTCTTTAGTTTCGCAGGATTTAATACATCATCAACCGCTGTATATAACACAATACTTCCAATGAACGTTTGGTTTATTTTAAAGATTTTCTTTGTTCTTTTTGATTATGAAAGTCAAGTAACTTTGCTTCTTAACTAACCGGATCAAGCACTGGTGTTATGAGCAGGTATGGTCCCCAGAGAAACTGGCGATCCACTTCCCAGGTGTTTATATCATTGTAGAACCTTAAAATAGAGGAAAATGCATGTTATAGTCACTTATATTGTCATAATCAGAATTTTGAAAGACATTTATCTTGGGAAATGTGAAAAGCAGTGCAATTAAGAGAGTGATAGATAGATAGATAGATAGATAGATAGATAGATAGATAGATAGATAGATAGATAGATAGATAGATAGATAGATAGATAGATAGATAAAAGTTGATGTGAAAATTAAGGTTGCATTATTTCTATTTCACCTAGCCCATATAGATTTCTGCTTTTCTAGAAAAAAAGTAACGAAATGCATCATAGAGCATAATGCTCTTATCACATTATCTACATAGTAGATCTGAAAGCATGCATACATTGTTCTCTGAGACACATATACAGTATTTCTATTAAAACAATCCACGTAATGGGTGACACAGGAAGTTCTTACTCAAACAGGAAGTAATTCTTAAATCAGGAAACAAACTGCCAATTCCATGGCATATTTTAACAGTATTTATTTGAAAAAAGTGCATTATGAAACTATTCAAATTGATCCCGATTTCTCATTTTTTGTTCTTCTGTAATGTTTGGTTGAGGAGCATGGAAAATTATTGTTTTTTCAAAGTATAATGGGATGTTTGGAACAAATGCAACAGAATTCTGCAGATGCTTTTGTTCACATGACGCTTCAAGGAGAACTGAAGTTAGGGTTGCATGAACGCCAAGTCTTGAGAATCTCTATATGCGAGAACTATATGTGGGTTATAAGAATAGAATGTATATTTATATGTGGAAGAATATATGTAAAGGAGAATGCCCATGTAAGAGATTAAATGTACGGGTGAAATAATTACTGAACATAGCACCATTTTTCTCAGTAAATATATTTCTGGAAGTACTATACATATGACACTTACACCAGATGTAACGATCCATGCAATTTACTGATACAAATAAATCAAACCATAGATGTCCAGAAATGAAGTTATGTGTTATAATGTGAAATGGCACAGGGAAGAAGTACTGAACACACTTATTGAAATTTTGTAAATTCTTTGTACAAATGGCTTTGTTGGTAATAACTGCTTTAATCCACCTCCTGTATGGAGAAATTAA
This sequence comes from Cyprinodon variegatus, assembly GCF_000732505.1. Taxonomy (NCBI): domain Eukaryota; kingdom Metazoa; phylum Chordata; class Actinopteri; order Cyprinodontiformes; family Cyprinodontidae; genus Cyprinodon; species Cyprinodon variegatus. Next base: position 1,228,390 of record NW_015150621.1, read on the forward strand.
CTGCATGCATTGTTCAGGTGTGAGTTTGGCCCATTCTTCCACATGGTCTTAAAATCTTAAAAGTTCCATTGTCATCTTCTATGAACTCTGATTGTTATTTCCTTCCATAGATTTTCTAATGGATTCAGGTCAGGTGATTGGCTGGGCCATTCTATCAGCTTTATTTTCTTTCTTTGAAACAAATTAAATTTCCTTGGTTGTGTGTTTGGGGTCATTGTCTAGCTGAAACGTCCCCCCACATTTCATCTTCATCATCCTAATAGATGGTAGCAGATTTTTATCAAGAATGTCTCCGTATTTTTTTCTCATTCATCCTTCCTTCATTTATTAGAAGTTTGCCAGTACCATATGCTGAAAAACAGCCCCACACCATGATGTTCCCACCTCCAAACTTCCTGTTGGTATGGTGTTTCTTGGGGTGATGTGCAGTTCCATTTGACCTCCAAACATGATGGGTATTATGGCATCTAACGAGTTCTATTTTGGTCTCATCTGACCAGCTATTTTCTCCAAGTATTTCACAGGCTTGTCTAAAAGTTGTGCAGCAAACTTTAAACAAGCTTCACCATGCCTTTTCTTCAGCAATGTAGTCTTGTGTGGTGAGTGTGCATACAGGCCATGGCGGTTGAGTGCATTACTTATTGTTTTCTATGAAAATATTGTGCTGGCTAATTCCAGGTCTTTCTGAAGCTCTCAACAAGTGGTCTTTGGCTCTTGGACAAATCTTCTGATAATTCTTTTCACTGCTCTTTCAGAAATCTGTCGAGGAGCACCTGGTCGTAGTCAGTTTATGGTGGCATGATGTTCTTTCCACTTCCAGATTATGGTCCCAGCAGTGCTCACTGGAACATTCAGAAGTTAAAGGAATAGTACACCCAAAACATGATTAGCCTTCATTTTCTACTCACCCCCATGCTGAACAAC
>NW_015150621.1:1229323-1231634 GCF_000732505.1 Cyprinodon variegatus
TAGATAGATGGATGTAGAAATATATTTATTATCATAGTATTTGTTATATACAGTACAGTGTAATAAAATGTGTACTGTAGTTTACTGGTGGCTGCTAAAGCTAAAGTTTATATTTGTTTCACAGTCTTCTATTAAAGAACTATTTTAGTTTATTTTCAATAAATGCAGTCAATCCCTCAGTCGATGTGAATGTTGAAAAATCAACAAATACTCAAGTTAGTGAAGAGCCACCCTTTGACAGACACCAAAAATTGTAGGGGTAAATTGACTCAATTTGCAAAGCACTTTTCGAATCATACTGGCCACACAAGGACTGATACTTATAACCATACTCTCCAAAGGTTCAGGCACAGTTTTCAGATCGGTAGGCACGGTTAGTAAAATTGATTTGTATGTGTTTATCAACTATAAATTCACAAGAAATCTAAAATTATAAAAGTTTTGTTAAGATCCTAACCCAATCTTCTTTCCACTTTGTTTTAAACTTAGTAAAGTGAAATAAACACTGAATATCCCGATAAAAAGCAACTAAAGGTTTCACTTTACTTCCTTTACAAAGATTTGTCCACTAGTCTTCTCTCAAATATCCTTTTTGGTAAAGCCATATGCAGTCCGAGTCCATCAAAATATGTATATACATATTTTATTACAGTCCAAAAAAAAGTATGATGCTTGTTGCACACATTCCAAGTTGTGAAATGACCAGTTAGTTACTTTGCAGGGATTAACCATTTCATAAGGGAGGTTAGCTATTAAAAGAGATTCATAATTTGTGTTTAAATTCAGTAGGAGCTCTCTAAGGGCTTTGGTTGTCATACCATCGTGACCATGGGCCATAAAATAATAAACTCTCTGGATTTTTACTTAAGTCTGAACTGAATTATCGTACAAGATATCCTTTTAGAAAAATGTTTGCTTAGTTTTGAAATTTTATGGGTTTCTTTCTTTCTTTCATACTTTTTTTTAACACAAGAAGCCTTCAGGCTTCTTTGTTGAAATAAGAAAATAACAGAAAGTTAAAAACGATTTAGTTTTTCGGATTCACGTCTTTTATTTGTTTGTTTATATTAACGTATTTTCTTTTAAAACATCCAGGATGCATTCTAACGATATTTTACAGTAGCTTAACAACATGCTTGTTGGTGGTTGCTCAAATTACTTTAGAAAGGGGAAATTATCAATTCATGGTTTATGTAACTAAATATAAAAATATATATATATATATGAAGATAGAGAAGATTAAAGTAGATTTTTCAGGGATAAAATTCTATCAAACAGGTTGAAAATTATTTCCAAAAGGGCCGAAACTGAATTAGAAGATTATATGAAATATACATTTTCATTAGAGAGCAACAACAGTTATTTGAATGCTGCACTCTACACTAAAAATGTTATGTAACATAACTGTGTTTAATACTGTACATAAAGACAGCAGTAGGAAAAATGACTAACTACACCACAGCAAATGTGTGAATTGGCACCAACACAACTTAACTCAACATAATGAATGACTTACTCGTGCAGAAGAGGACGTACAACGGTGTCCCCCCTGGTGTGGGCTTTGTAAAAGAGTGTGTAGAGGTAAGGCAGGAGAGTGTAGCGTATCCTTAGGTAATGTCTGGAGCTCTTTACCAGCACTGAGTCGGCACCGTAATAAGCGGGATCCTGGGGCTGGAGGCAGAAAAACAGATTAAAGCGTTGGGGTTGATGAATGGGAGAGGATAACAAAAAGAAAACAAAGATTTGTCTTTTACCTTCTGGGGAATAAACTGGAAATAGATTTGGAGTGCCAAAGAAACAACTTGTTTGAATAAGGCATGGGAGTAAGAGGATGGTGAAATTGAGTGAAAGTAGGTCAAGAATAAAACCACTTTTTAATAGGATATGTAAGTGGACCCTAAATTTTGCATAATTAGAAAAAATTGAAACGGACTTCATAGATATAGCAAAGAAAACGAGTGAGAAAATGCACTATAATTTAATTTCACAACATTGATGAGTGAGAGGAGGGTTCGCTGCTAACAGGCCATGCTTGTGACATTAGCTAATCATTTCTGCCCCCGGCACCTCTAAGAGGCAGATGAGCAACTAGTGCGAGCGAGTCTGTGTGCGCTCGGTCTTGGCTGCATGGGCATTTGATGAGGGCCATGATTAGGGCAAAGTAAAGGTCACACATTAGCTGTCTTGTTTAGTGGAACTAGAGTATCAGATTCATCATCATCATCTTGCCCCTGTCCTCCAGCAAGCACTAACCCTCATAACATACTTATAGATGACATTTTACCCACCACCAACACCACCACCACCAACC
>NW_015150621.1:1231700-1263476 GCF_000732505.1 Cyprinodon variegatus
CACACATCTGCAACCTTAGTTTGAAACTGCTATTTTTTGCAGCAGTAATGAGCATTGAAGGAGCATTAAAGAGTCTAGTTAGAGCATCAGTTTTCACAACGTTTAGTGTCTGAGACTAGCTTTTCTCACAAGTTATAAGTGTCAACTGCAGAAATAGCTCAGTTTCAATCTAAACATAGACACAGGCTCAGAGGCACTTGTCCCAGGTCTCTTAGCAACAGAAAGTCACTGATTTGGCACGCTATCTTTAAGTTAAGCTTGTTAAATGAGAAATACAAAAACACAACAATAGATTTATATATAATAAGCTGATTCATCTCTAGATCAATTTCCTTATTTCATAAATCTGGTGAATACACAATGCAGCTCATTTGGCTTGTACTGTAACTAAAGCCTTATTCTAGCCAGACATACCCCAAAGAAAATTATTTTATAACTGAATCTGCCAAGAAATGAATGAATTAAAAATTTCGAGTCTAAAAAAATATTTTTCTTCCTATTTACCATTTGGTTAGTAGATAGTAAGGTGGGTAAGGTGGTCAGAATCTAAAGAAGGATTTTACTGCTGTTTACACATAAGAAAATGTTAAATGCCCCATACTTGCTGAGCGCTCTGGGGTCCTCGGACTTGATAAACTCCAAAGGGCTTCACTCTATATTTAGTCATTCACAAGCTGGTGGTTGTAACCTACACATCTGCCTTGGGGCAGACTGACAGAAGCAAATCCCTCTGATCATCAACAGCAGATCAGGTAGACATAGTGTCTTGCCCATTAACACAATCATGGAGATAGACAGCTTCAACTGGCAACCCACCCTAACAAAACCCCACCTCTTGAGCCTTAATCACTACTAAATCTAAATTAATTTTATGTAACAGCAAATACGTATTGTAACCCAGCCTTTTAAATTACATATTTCTGGCCAGGTTTGCCAAATCATCATTGGTGGTATTTATTTATCAATCTATTCATTTATTTATCTTTTATTTAGAAACACAATAAAAGCATCCGGAATATAACACCAATATATCACTTCTCTTACAAATTAGTAATTGGAATTCCTCACCCCATCAGTGAGCCAGATCGTTTGGATAAGATTAGCAATAAATGTTGGCTCCTTTTGTTCCCGAATGGTTAGTCATTTAGCCCCACTCTTGGCTTGTGTAACTAGGCTAAATTCAGTATTTTATTGTCCTTTTTTTTTAAGCAACGACTGCTGCGGGTGCCTTTTTAAGTGCATCCCAAAAAGTTTTGAGTGAAATCTAAATCCAAAATATTTAAGAAAACATATTTTTATTTTACAACATGTTTTGTTTCAAAACCTTGATATAAAAATAATGTGTGCAGAGCATGTCCTGATGATCATACAGAAAAATAATTGTCTTTGTATTTTTGTTGTACATTAAAATATACATTAATATAAACCCTGTTGAATGGTGGCTGGCTCTAATCTCACATGCAAAACTGTTGGTTTATGGCGATGATTCATTTCTGACCAGGAAATCCAGCTAGGCTCACAGCTGGAGGTGAGGGTGTACAGGTAGAAAAAGTAATTCTTCCCAAGTCCATCTGTTGTCAGTGGGGGGCCTTCCATGCTGAAACTGTCTTATATTTTGCAACATGCTGGTATTACGTCCACCATATGGCACATCATATTATGCTAATCTGACATACTTCAGCAGAGCTGTTACATTTTCCTTAAGCATAAAATCCACAAATACTGCTGTGTGAATCTACCTTTTTTTCTTACTTTCCCCCCTGAGAGGCTATGATGTTTAACAACTGAAATTTTAAGCTGTAAATTGAAAAATCAGAGATTCCGCTCTTCATATAGCAATTGTACTAGTTTTGGTATATGCCAACAGCTGTGGACAAAGAAAATAGTTTATTATTTTTAACCGCTTGGACTTTATAGCACCAATGTACTGTTATAGAATGTACTGTTGTAGAATGAAGAGCACACCCTGCAGCTATTTAGACCTAACAGGCAGCGTGGTACATAAATCTAAAAGTGACATTCACATAAAAGAACAGCAGTACAAAATGGCTTTACTGTACCTTGTATCCCTCAGCATTGTGGTTTCGACTAAAGGGATAGAAAGCTCCAACCTGCATCCAACGACGACACAACTCTTCACTTGAGTCGTCAAAGAATCCACAGATGTCAGCTCCGATCTGAAAAGCACAGGAAAAATGTCAGGTTGACATTTCACCAGAGCCTACGGTGTGTCTACGTATCTCCATAATATTGTTTTACTGAAAGCAGAGAGCTGGAAGGTCATTTGTCAAACTCAGAGTGATAAACTCTGTGGATTCATGCTGTGGATTTCAAGTTTGATTTATTAAAATGTAAACTCTAAATGTTATAAACATAAGTCTAAAAACCAAAGGTGTCAAAGGAAAATGCCTCAAACTGATAGAAATAGATCCCCAGGAGCGTAAAAAATAGGCACCAATCTGATACCTGTTCACAAGATTATGTATTTGAAAAAAACTTAATTCAAATGGGATGTAATGGATGTAAGTAAGCCACTTGCAAAGTGTATCTTCCAGCCCTTTAGTCAGCTTCCACGTACTCCCTTTTTCTATTATCTACAACTTCCCATATTTTACTGAGTTAATGAGAAGGAAGGTGTCAAAATCGTACATTTTCTTTCCATCTTCTTTCTTTGTAAGGTATACGTGTGTTTATGTATTAGCTGAGGCCCATACAATCCCCTTGACAGAGTCCTACAAGGAGTATTTGGTATCTGTAAGACCACCTGATGTGCACTGCTGCAAGAGTATGTGTGTGTAGTTTGCTTCTTGTTTTCTCGCTGCTTTTTGCACTTTGTACTATGGGGAAACAAACACTTGGGTAGTTTGCGGCAGTGCATTTCTGCTTCTGCTGTTTTTCATTTTTTTTCAATAAGATACTATTTTATAAAGTGTGTGATGCTAGTCTTACAAAAGTTCTACATGACATAAGCCTGGATGCTTTTGCCTATATTAACATCAGTCAAAACCAACATACAGTATTAAGAAGCTTCATCTGAGATTAACTATTACTTGAAAATTAAGAAAAATATTTATGAGAGCACAAATAGGAATATCATTGAATCATGATTTAATTTAAGTTACTCATCTTGACAGGTTACCTCGTATCCTATAGATTAATTACAATCAAAGCAATATTTCTGTTTATTTTATCAATTAAACATCTTAATAGCTCTATTTTTATGAATTATCATGTGGACATGGGTGCCATTAGCCTGTGGCTCGGCTGATGAAGCCTAGTATCATTCTTCTCCTCGGCCCAAATAGTTTTTCCTAATTCAGGAGAGGCAAAAAGTAAGGAATGTGAGAATTGTAAGCTTGTGTTGGGGGTTCTTGGGAATCTGACTCCAAATACAGTCCATGCCTTCTGAAATTCCTTCAAATTATTCACTGTGCTTTTGATTTACAAATCAAAAGCTAGCTGCCATTATATCTGCTTTTGAGGCCTTTTTTCGCCACGTTTTTTCTTTCACTGAACTCCCCAATAATATGCTGGGCTACAGCTCTCCAAAAGGCCAGCTATCAATTAACTTTGTGATTGAGTCTCCCCTCTGAAGGGGAAAACTGACTGCTTGTCCATCCAACATTTTTCTGCATGTTTCTGTAGGATATAACATGGCCATGACATCAAAGTATTAAAAATATTTTTTTCTTGCTCTTTGGCACAATTCTAACATTCCTAGAAAATGAATTCGGGATCTTGTATGTAATTAAGAAAAACAAATAAATTAAGATATAAACTTAAAAAAAATCTATTTCTTAAAGTTCATCCAGGGAAAAACAATTGTACATACATAAAGGAACAAAACCTGACATTTTATATTCGACAAACAGCTTTTAAATATGCCTTTAGGAAAATGTTAGATTCAATAATGCATCTTTTGAATCAATGCTTTTTTTTATTACAATGTATAACAAACATCAAATATTTATTTGTTTACACAGTGGGTGTGTAAAGGCTTTGTGCTATGTAAAGCAAATTGTATAAAACATATTCTGTAAATAATATTGTGTAAATTGTGCGGTGTAGAAAATGATCATCAAAACATTTTCTTTATTTTATCTTCTCTCAGATGGAAAATGTCCAAAAAACTCAATTATCGTAAATCCAACCTTGTAACTTTTTTTTTTCAAAGAAAGATAGTCATAAAAAATCTCATTGCTAGATAGCGGTGAACTTTAGAGATGCATTCTAACCTTGACTTTAACCATTACAGCTTCTTTTAAATTCTTTACATGCACAATAAACAGTTAACACTCAGGCACGTAGTGACAATTTTAACTTTTTTATATGTGCTAACTCTTTGAGTTGGAAAAAACTAAGAATATCAACTTATATCCATATCAATAGTCATGGCAACTGCTTTATTTTTTTTTTGGTGAATTTTTTAGTTCACATGTTTGTCTATGTACAGGTACGAACTGGCCATGTTCTACTCACATAGGGAATTCCAAAAAGCCCAAACTCCAGCATGCCAGGAATTGCCCATTTTATATCATTCCAGTTGGCACCATTGTCACCCAGCCAATGTCCTGAATATTTCCCTACACCTGGGAAGGAGGAGCGTGTCAGCATCAGGGTACGGTTTGACCCAAACACACGCCGCAGGGCTCTGTAAATGGAGGAAAGAATCATGTGAGGTATGTGGTGAGGTATCGTAACAATGCAAAGAACGGTGGAACCATAAACAAAAAATTACAAAGAGTAAAAAAAAAAAAAACATTGCAAGCATATGCACCCTGACATTAATGCTTGCAGAGTAAAACACACCGAACCATAGACATGTTGGGCTTTTCTTCCCTTTCCTGTCTGTATGCTATTGTTTAACTTTGGAGAAATCGAAGCTGCATTGATTTCCATGACAATTCAAAGTCTTGCTGATGTTTACAAATCTTGTCTTTTGCCAATACTACATTGTAATTAGAGGAGGGAGCGAGAAAAACGGGGGGAAAAAAAGCAAAATAGACACATGAATGATGAACAGAAGTAATGATTCAGCATATTGTCATGAGTTATTTTTATTTATTTTTCCGACTCTCAGGTTGGTTTGTGTTTGAGTTGCATGACTGTAGAAGTAAGCACATATAGTCTTACAGTTTTGATTTATTTTTTTTTTAACCAAGCACATTTCTACAGCATTTTATTATAAATGAGTATCCTGATCAAATCGGCTGGTAATAACATGACTTCCTAGTTTTACCATAGATCCATAGGCCATGTAGGACTACTAATTTGCTTTTATGATTTTTCTTTATATATTTTCAGTAATCTAAGCTTTTTATTGCACTTCTTAAAATGTTATTTTATTTTATTTATGCAGCTGAGGACTTTTAGTGGTATTGCCACTACCTTTTCCAGCAATGTTTTTGCGACATGTATTACAAATTACTGCCTTTTGTCCGACATCCTCGGAGTAAAAAATTCAAACCACTGCCATACTGTTTATTACTCAGTTGAAACACCTGCTGTCGCCATATTTAGTTTGCCTGTTGTTGTAGTGTGGGTGCAGAAAATAATCCTGTTTGGAGGAGGGGTGTATGATGCATTCAAAGTGTGTGGGAAAAATAAAACTTTCAGTGAAATAGATGCAGACCTTGTCATGCGAATTTATACTGGTTCCTAATTATCAATCATTCTCTTAATATGTTTATGCAAGTGCGTCCTACCGGCTTCTACCATTAGCTATCTTTTTCTGCGCATGCGCACTTTCAGATGCATATCGGTGGTGAGCTACCGTTTCAGACAGTCATTGAAGCTCACCTTTCTCACCGCATTTCTTTAAAAAATGGCCAAGGGTCGTAATGGAAGTGTCAATGAAGTTTATGAGTAGAAAAGAAAGGCCTCAGAAGAGGCAGATATATCCTGGAATGCTTTTGGTGGAGAGCTCCCCTTGCAAAGCGTTATGGGATTTGCTGTCACAGCGGCCTGGCCGTCTATTACAAAGGCTACTAATAACAAAAAGGGCACATGCACCATGAAGTGTAGAAAGAGTTAACTGACCAATGGAGCAAAAAGCAGTGATCATCTGTCTGAACGGTCAGTTAACTGAGTTCACGATAAAATCCACTATATATTCCCCGCTCTATATAGTGATTAAGGGATTTAGGGGTTAGGGGGGACGTTCGGGGAAAGTAAGCTTGTATGATCTTTGAGAACAGCAATTTTTAAACAGAGCATGCACATGGAGAAATGGGCTCATGCATGGTCTCACACGTGCATTTTTGTTTAGGTGGAGAAGGCAGGTCTTTTAAAAAAATCTCAAAAATCCTCCACATTACCTTTAAATCTTCGGTTCTAATCTGGAATTGTTTCCCGTTTCTCTAACTCTGACAAAAAAAGTATTGCTTATTTTGTCTTTTTCAATCACCAATAATTGCTCAAAATAAAGCAAATGATGCAACATTTGTTTAGGTTGCAGAATTTCTTGCCCTGACATAATATGAGTTATTTAAATGTAGGTTGGTTTCTTTCTCTATATTTATTGAACAATCTGTTTTAAAACTAAAAAAGAGCTGAATAACATCAGCCAAGTATTCAAAAAGAATCCATCACACTAAATGTTACTTTAATGTGTAGCTCATCTATTTTTAAAATTTTCAAAAAAGGTCAAAATTGGCCTGCCAAATGCCTATAGAATAAAGGGTGCGTTGACATGATTTTTTTAAGCATAAAAGAGCAATATGTAATAAAGAAAGCATCTGTGATTTCTTTTGGCAGGTATCCATGATCCACATGAATTTCCGTTCTCCAGTGATTATTACCTCTACTCACTGTGGTTCCCCTTTCTTGGTTTGCAAACATAATGGGCCATTACACAGTTCTGGTGCCAAAACTCATAAGAAATTCAAGCACCCAGGGAGAGGGGCTCATTAAAACATATTTCTGCAAATGGTATTCGACTTACAAATTTCCATAGGAGTCATTTTCATGATGTGGAGCAGAGCAAAAGTCACTGCAGTGCAATGAATTAACAAAACTTTAACATGCCAGTTTTTGTTTTTTTCCAAATCCACTGCACAAAAGTGTCTGTTTAAGCTTGTTTTTCATTTTTGTTTTCTTGTAGTTTTTTAGTTATTTAAATTAAAAATGTATTTTTATTTTTTTTTGACACTGCTTTATTGCTCTAGGGAGGAAGATGGCAGGTTTACTTTCAATCATCTTGCTATCCATACTACTCCTGTCACTGATTATTGATGCACTCACTGTTCAGTTGCCAGCACCATAGAGTAGCCGTACAAACTGTGGACATCATAGTGGGTCCCCCAGGCCTGCTTGGCATCCATGCAAAGAGTCTTACTGTACATCACCCCGTCCAGAATTTCTGTGGGAAAAGAAAAGATAAAGACTTTAAGAAGGTGGAAAAATTATGTAGGAAATTTTTTAGATACAATAAACTGATTTCTGCTCAACTTTTGTGATGTGTGTGGGCTGGGTGTGTGTGTTTGTGAATACTGCATAAAAAAGGTTAAAAGGTCCAGCAAGATCTGATTAGAAAAAGTCTTACGTGGAGTATAAGGAGGATAGTTAAGGTTGTTATCAAGACAGCCTTTAGCTGATCCTTGCTTAAAGTTGGCCACTTCATTCATGTCCTGGAAGCATAAAGATTAGAAACAAACATAAATGACAGCTAGAACAAATGCATTACATTGTGTTGTATAATAAAAACAACATTTTATCTTGCCTTTTGGGTATCCGGGTTCATCTACCGAAGTGTTTACATCCTTAAAATGTTTTTTTAAACTACTTTTTTTCTTTTTTTTTTTCAAGACCTAGATTAATCATGGACTCCAGAGAAACTTTAGATAAACACATCCCTTAGACTTGGTATCCATGTGTTTTGCTTAAGTATTGAGAGTCCAAAACCCCATATTTCAGTGAGAAATCCTTAACCATACAGATTTCTGCCCTGTTTTGTCTCAATCATTGCTAGGCGCTGTGGCACTCAACCCAAAGGAAAGCAGTTGCCACAAAATGTATCACAAATTCAAGCGCTATTGGGACACTAAATACTGTGATCATTTTATGCTCCTAAATGTCTACTTACAATCCAGAGGGCGTCATGTTTGATCTCCCTGGAGAATCGCTCATACTCATCTATCCACCAGTCGATGCAGCTTTGGCTGGTGTAGTCTGGGAATACTGTCTCACCTGGCCACACCTACAAATGAGACAAAGCATCAAAATGACTTGTTTTTAAGCAATACAGTTTAAAGTTGCACTGGTTAAAACCTTGGGAAAATGTGTCATGTGTTTGCCTTGCAGATTGTAATTAAGGTTTTCTCTCCAATCTAAAGACAAAAATATTTATAGAACTCTGTTATTTGAATGTATCTTGAATGTATAAGTGTCTTTCCACACTGCTAACAGTAAATGATATGCTAATATTGTATACAGAGGTGGACTCTTTTGCTAACACAGCGGCCTGGCCGTCTATTTTATTAAAATAAAAATAAAAGACTGTCGCCTGTGGGAATGCTGGAGAAATAGCTCCAAGATGCGGGAATGAGAAAAAGAGGAAAATATAGATGAACTAAGAGAAGGGGTGGATTGATGAGGGAACGGTGGCAAAGGGGAAAGCGGATAAAGAGCCAGACGAGTTGAGGAAGAGAACAGAGAAGAGAAGAAATCGATAATGCAATAGAAATCTGGCGACGTGACTGTGTGTTAGAAGTCATCCTTAATGACATGTATTGAGAAAAATGATTAATCTACACAGGGAGAGGGAGATATTTTCTATGTGTGTATGTGCCAGTATGTATGCAAGTTTTGTGTGTAAACACTGCTGTTGATATAAAATCTCAAGGTTGCCGCACTCTGGCGATCTTTTACTTCTGCTTGCAAAAATTTCCTAGCCCTGATTGTAGCAACAATATGAAATATGCGTATATACGCTCCCGTGCATGAACACATATTTATAGGTGGATGCTTTCGGCACACGTTAAGGACTCCAAGGTCAGAGCTTATTGATAGACCGTTGCAGATGCCATCTTTCTTCTATGAATAATTTGTTCCCTTGCTCCAGGATTTTGTCATCTACAGATCCCAGCTAATGGTTTCTTCAGGGGAAATACTTTAAACAAATCGGGTGGTACTTGTCACTGCTTACCTCTTGCTGCCTTTTTTTTGTTTGTTTTTTTGTTTTGGTTTTGTCTCCCTTCTTTTGGCTGCCCCTGCCCTCTCTCCAAAGGTGATATCATTGCTTCCATCTAGTCTTGTTCCAGGTACCTGATTTTTTTTTTCTCTTCTGTCTCATGGGTACCTGTGTAATTGTCTTGTCAGCTGCTGAGTTAGACAGACAGTCTGTCTCTGTATACATTGTGGTCGATTATCTAAAAGCCCCCTCTGATCCATTTACAGTCTTATCTTTTCTGTTTTTTTCTTTCATGCTACCTACACTTTCTATACACTATCAGATGCTTTGTTTCATCCAACTAATTTTCCCTCCCTCACTTATGAAACATGTGTTGGCACAACTTAGATATTTGACCACACACGGAAACGTGACAATAAATCCCCTTTCTTTCAAGCAATTAACTATTTTAAATCAAAATTAATGTAAAAAAATTATAACTATTCATTTTAGTTATAATGAAAAAAATATAATTTTCTTTCTTTAAAAGTAAGTCAAGAAAACAAAAATTATGTTAGATTAGGGGGCAGGAGAAACAGAAATTGGTAAACTGCTTACTTTAAACACCCAACAAGGAGCACCCAGTGAAAACAAGAATGTTTATGCTCCTCACTGGCTGAACATTTAAATATTGAAAGTAATGTCAAACTTTTTTTCTAAATATCTACTTTTTTAAAAGTACGCACAGACTCAACATTCTTAAGTTATGAATATTCAAGTGTAACTGCTAAATGTAACTGCTGTGAAGTTGTGACAAGTTCGTGCCTACAATGATCACAATTTATTTTTCTCACAACTTCAAAGGAAAGTTGGTCCAAACCTCTTTAAATCTCCTTAAATTCTTATTATAATTTTTTTTTTTCTTTCAGATTTACAACCATCTATAAACTTTATGAGTGTGTGCGTGAATGGTTGTTTGTCTCTGTGTTGCCCTGCGATGGACTGGCAACCTGTCCAGGGTGTACCCCGACTCTCGGCCGTAGACAGTTGGATATAGGCACCAGTACCCCTCACAACCCCACTTGGGATTAAACATGTCAAAAAATGGATGGATGAACTTTATAGTAATGTAAATATTTGCTGGGTCCCAATAATCTTTTGAAGTTATTTGTTTAAAAGCATGACATGTATTTTCATAATGGGAGAAAAGTCTTTCTCCTGATCTAAGTTGCTACTGTACAGTATTATGAATGAATGCTCACTAAAAAAGATCAAGTTATATGCCATTTCTCTAAAAATATGTTTTGTGAAAAAGACAAGTTTCTAGTCAATCAGACAGCTGAAGCTTATCCAAAACGCTGGTGCCCGTGTAGTTACTAGAACTAAGAAAATAGAGCACATTAGACCGGTTTTGAAATCCTTCCACTGACTCCCTGTAGCTGAGAGAATAGACTTTTAAATCCTTCAGCTAGTCTATAAATCACTGACTGGATCAGCACCTCAATACATAACAGACGTGTTGTCAGTGCACCAACCTCCCAGACCCCTCAGGTCTCCTAGTTCTACTCCAGTCTACTCTGTACACCCAGAACTGGAACCAAACATGGAGAAGTAGCATTTAGTTTCTATGCTCCACTTATCTGGAACAAACTCACAGAAGACTGCAAAAGTGCTGAAAGCCTGAGTTCTTTTAAGTCAAAGTTAAAAACCCATTTGTTTAGAGATGCCTTTGACCATTGAATTAAAACTGCCAAGTGAGGCATTATTAGTTTAAGGTTGTGATCAAACTGTTATACTTTCTTCTCTACCTGCTTTTACAATGTTTCTTTTTACTTTTTTTTCTTTTATTCTGTATTTTTTGTGGTCCCATAGTTCTATTACGGTAGTCTTACAAATGTTGTTGGTTTTTTTCTGCTTTTATTTTACTTCTATTCTATTATCTAATTAACATAAAGCACCTTGAATTATGCTATACCAATAAAATTGCATTGCCTTGCCTTGCCTAGTTCTTATTATCAAAATGCTCCTTTTGTGTCATGGAACCAATCACAGCAAACAAAACAAAAAGAAATGATAGTTTAAGCTGTAGCAGACCTGTTGCAACCTAAAGTGTTTGCATGCTTGACATGATTAGGGTGCAGTTCTAAGAAATTGTACATAAGTAAAGGTTTGTTAGGGTACACACTCATGCAAAAACTATTATGAAGAATAGTGAAAGTGACTAATGCGTGGCATGTAGCTTTGCATACTATGAGCCCACATTGATCATTTAAAATTCTACAGAGTCAGAGCTTAAGTGAGAAAATTAGAAAAATAAAAGTCCTGCTATTCTGCATAGAGCTTGGAGAAATGACTGCAACAGATGAGTTGGATTTAGATGTGCTCTCAAATGTTTCGTCAGCATAGTGTGTTGGATGTGATGTGGGGTTAGGGCAGCAAGTTATTAGGGGCAGGATATGGAGAAGAATGGGGCACACCCAGGACACCAATGAATGAACCACTTTTTAACTAGTGCAAGATTGTTTTGAAAGAGCTAGGCTTTTTTTTTTTTTTTTTTTTTCAAAAGCCAGGGCATTTTTAGTTACATGAAAATTAACTATAATCAGTCATATTCAAGGGTGCAGTCTGCTTCTACAGACAGCCTAATATAGCTTTCCATTTAAAAGTGGGTACAAGCAGCAATTTTTTTTCAGCTCACAGATACACGCATTTGCACATGTTTGAACACCCCATCTGTCATGCAGTGACTCAGAACATTTTAAGATTAGGCACTAATGCAGAATCAATGCATATGTTTGACCTGTTTATAAAACAGCATGGAAAGGCGATGATGGTTTGGATTATGCCTAATTGTGTGTATAATCAAAGGCTACAATATAAAAGCATGGGAAAACATATCTTGCTCCATATGTCGACACTCTGTGGGAAACAACTTTACAAATCTGTGCTCTGTGAAAAAAATTATATAATATATGGCCTGAGTATCTGGTCAGAAATAACAGCTAGCTTGGTAGAGGCACTGAATTAATTCTACAAACATGTATAGTTGGGCTGTGCATGTCCTGAGAAACAGGAAAGTTAAACTACAAAACATTTAGTAAGTTTTCTAGAAACTGTTGGTGGTTTTGGGTCTCATGTTAAAAACATGTTTATAGGAAAAATAAATATTCTGTCACCTATTTAATAGACTTGCAGGGCATCTAAAGTGTTTTAAGAAGCTTTTGATGTGAGAAAATTGATCATCCATGGTCAGTGCTTGTGACGATTTTGTCAGTTTTTTTGTGCTATATTAAAGACTTGTTGAAATAATAAAATATGTAAATTTGCACAAAATCATTTTTATATGTATCTATTTCAAAACTTTACTTGCAAGGGATAAAAAAACTGGAAGACTTAAAGCATTATCTTTAGAAAATGAAATCAATAAATAGCTTACCTCTCCAATAAGAGGAGTCTTTCCATCTGACTCAAAGACCCATGCGTTCTTTGCTGTACCACGGTCATACGACTCATATGCAGCACCCCCTACCCTTTTGCTGGTGGCTATTGCAGGGTCCTGAAGAAAGAAGGACATTTTAAAAAAGAATACATCAATGCAAAAATATACTGCAATTTCAGATTTCAATCAAAAAAACAAGTTTTTGTTCCAGGTTACAAACTATATTTTAATTCACAGGGGTGCGATAAATCACTTGCAAAATCAAACAAAATGCAGGTTACAACCTGTTACAACCTTTTAATATTGTTGTCTAATGTAGTACATACAAGTACAGACCTTTTGAACTCATATACATTCAGCATATACATTTTAAATGATTTTTATTTTACATGAGGTTTTTTTTTTTTGTTTTTTTTTACTGGCCAAAAAATAAGAATTACAGTTCACTACAAACCATGCATTTTTATATTTGCCAGATGAATCTTTGGATACTCATTTTAGTGTTTAATTTATAAATGTGTCTTATGCAGAAATACTGTGAGCTGTGGATTGTTCTTACCAGGATGAGGATGTATCTCTGCCCCTTTTCATGGAGGTAGTCAGCAAACTGAGGCAGTTCCTTAAATTTCTCTTTGTCATAGGTGAAATCTTTCTTATCTTCCATGTAGTCTATGTCAGTGTATTGGATATCCTGTCAGCAAAAAAAAATAAATAAATAAAATAAATCCAATGAAAAATCTGCAGAAAACAATAAAAGTTGAGAACTAGTGTAACGTTTGGATTTGTGCACTCCCCTTTACATCAAAATGTTAGAGCAGAAGAAAAAAGATTAAAGGTCTACTGTATGTGTCAACTAAGGATGTTTTTGAGGAAATAAATATTGCTGCTGTTAACATAGCAAATAATTTTTTATGTTGAATAGTATTTGGGCTCTTTTAACATAACTCGCAAGATGTTGGAATAACTTAATGTAGAATAAAGATTAGGACAAACAATGAGTATTAACTCATCGTTTGTCAAGAAAACAATATTAGACTCTGCAGTATCAGACTGTTATCAATGCCTTTTTTGATTTCTGTGTAATATAGATTGGAGGGATGCATGATATAATCGGCCCCCTATTGGTATCGGCCTATATCGGCCTTTAAACTGAATATCGGACATCGGCCACCCCACCGATATTTAACCCGATATTTGATCAGTTTCTGAGTTTCTAAAGTCAAAAAAAAAAAAAAAACTTCTTCTTCTTCCTCAAAAACTTCTTTTTTACAGACTTAAAAACTTCTAAAGACGAGGGGAAAAATATTGATACATTAAAATATCACAATATCTTCATATGCTGATATATTGCCATTTAAAAACACCATATCAATCTCTTTTACTAATGAAATATTGCTATATGTCATCGTTATGCTACGAAATCCCCCGAAAATTCACAAAATTTTGCCATATTTTATATGTTGATATATTGACACGGTATCGATCTATTTTACTTACAAAATCTCACAAGAATTTGCAAAATATCACGACAGTTTGTGACAGAATGATCAAATTTGAAAGTAAAATAGATCGATACCGCGTTTTTAAAAATAAATTTGATATCAGCATATGAAAATATATTTGAGTATATTATTTTTCAGAAATGGATAACAAAACTGCTATTTTCAATGACTACTTATTTTTGTCCAGCTTTAACATCGGTATCGATATCGGTTATCGGCTACATGAGTTTTAAAATATCGGCATATCGGCCAAAATCCCAATATCGTGCATCCCTAATAGATTGATATTGACCCCTTGTTAGAAAAATATCACAATTTAGGCTTTATTTCGAATTATTTACCTAAAAAGGTTTAACACAGGATTTCTTTCCTGTTTGTGGCTACTTGTTTCCAGTAACCTAGTAGATTTCTGAAATTATATAGCTTTTCTTGTTTTTCTGCTCATTTTGATACACATAAAGAAAGATCCAGTGAATATTTTTCATAAGCATTCTGCAAATATCTTATCGAGACTTTATATCTTTAAATATGATTCATGTTTTTACTAGGAGGACTTTTTTTGAGCTGGTCTGCTAGGCTTCACTTCAAATGACATGTTGGGAAATAATAAAGGTCAAATTAAATGCTGTCTGACTTAAAGGGATTTTTTAAAAATGACACAGAATAACTGTTTTATTTATAAACAAAAAAGATCTTCTCAGTATCACTTACTATCATAAGGGACATGAAGATAAGAAGTGAGGCTCATTTCCTAGAAAATGTCGACTAGAACTGGTATTTATCATATGGCTTAGTCGGAACAAGATAATGGAGTATTTTTAACATTCAGTTGAGGATGAATGAGATAATAAAAGGAACCCAGTCGATTGATCTTTGATCAGTGCTAACATTGGTTGACGCTTGAAAAATTGTGGCTCCTGGATTGAACCTGTACAGGCCAGAAGACTCTCCATTATTTGACAGAGAGCTGGATTACCCAATCTAAGCTAAAGGCCATCCCTATCACTCAGGCTGTCTGTCGAACTCTTGCTCCAACCTTCATATCACGTCCTCACACATAGTGTAGTGGTTAGAATGTCTTGCCTGGGAGCACACAGGAGTTCAAATTCAAAAACAGGTTTACAAGGTAAGTTATCAGTTGCGCCTGTTTCCTTTCCAAGAAGCTATGAAACAGTGGTAACAGTAAAAAAGAAGGCCTGTTTTTTTTGTTACCAAGATTGCCAAAACTTTTCATTCAGCTGTAAATTATTCAGTTTTAAAATATATTTTTTTTCTCAGTGTTGTCAAATCAAAAAAGAAAACGGTTTTGTATTGATTGGGATGTTATTTTCTCAATCTAAGCAGTGCCTTTATCTAAGGTTTACACCTTGCATATCCAACTTAATGAGAGTTTATTATTTACTCATATTGGAACTCTAAAAGCTGTAAAATAACTTATAACCGTATATGACAGTTGTTAACGCTGACATATAGATAACAAAATAGATACCATGCTAAGCAAGAGCAAACATTTCATATAACCACATTATTGCATAAGAAAGTTTTGGTACAAAATGTTAATCATTGCTTTTTATATTCAAATATAATAGAGAGAGAGAGAGTTATAACTCTGAGTTATAACTCTTTGAAATTATTTTATGTTAAAAATCCTGTAACAGGATATTGAAGAAAAACTGAAAATTTTAAAGTAAGAGAAGTATGAATTGAAAGAAAAGCAGATCTTACATATGGAATGTTCACAGCCCGATTCCTCTCCACTGTCTTTTTCACTTCTGCAAGACTAGTGTAGTTCCACCGAGAGAGCTGGAAGCCCAGGGACCAGTAGGCAGGAATGACAGGCTTGCCGATGAGCTAGAGAGCAGGGTTTCGCATGATCTTATAGCTGTAAAGCTAAATATGAATAAAGCCCATCTATTAAAAATGAATGAATGATACCTCAAGGAACTCATAAACAACTTGCTCTGGTGTGTCTCCAAACACCAAGTAGAAGTCAAGGATTCCTCCAATTGTCCTGTAGGTCACTGCTGGGGCAGGCTGCAGAGTCACCTCTGAATAAAAAACAGATGAGAAACATAATTTGTAAATTCCACTAATGTCTTAAAAAGATTATTACTGGTTTACAAGAAACAATAAAATAAACATTTTACTTTATATGAGGGTCAACATTAAAGTGGAGCTTTTTGATGCTTTTCAGTCTAATTCAGCTCTTAATTGTTCTGTTAGATTTGTGCACACAGATCTTTGATTGACGCAGCGGAACCTCTATTTGCGTCACCGGGGTGAGGTATAAGTAAAGCTCATTGTGAGTCATTGTAACTGACCTTTTTTCTTGTTAAATATAAATGTGTAAAACCATTTTACTGTTGTTTTGTGTTGACCGATATGCTAATGCCCTCAGCCATTACTTGTTGTTTTTTCGTGTTCCAGTTTTAAACTTTTTCTTTTTGGTTGAGTGTAGACATGAAGGAGTTTGAGTAAAAATAATTAAAATACAGTCCTTTTCATGACTTTTGAAGTTTAATGCAAATATGCCTTATTGTTTAATTGCATCTTTTATTATTTTTCCCCATTTAGGAGAGTGGCTAGGATAAATGTGCCTTTATTTTAGATCATATTTAACCTAGGATACAAATAATCAGGAAATACTAATTAGGTTTTCGGAAGAGACCGATCAACTAACATAGCTCAGGTATCAATTTCTGTAAAAGCTGCAGTTGAATTTATTTTATAGAAATTATTTTTTGTGCCAGTATGTATGTATGTATGTATGTATGACTTAATAAATGTATTCAAATTAAATTTGGATTTTTCTAAAACCTGATTTTTTTAGATTATCTTACTAGAAAAAAAACATAAAGAATGCTTTACTCATCATCTACATTGCAACTGCAAGATCATACAGACTCTGCTCTTAAACACATAGCTGCTTTTTCACACTGTTTTTTCATGGTCTCTGTGAACATCCCTGAGGAGAGTGAAACACATAGACAAGTGTGTATCCTGTGTGTACATGTGTTGGTGTTTATCTTTACCCATGGCATTGCTGTTCAGCAGAAACACCCCAAATGACTTTCCTGTATCATCTTCGAGACAAAGGAAGAAGGGATACTGTCCGTAGAGATTGTGTGTTCCCTGCAGGGAGAAAGGATGTGGGGAAAAAAACTTTGAATTGCAGGAGGAATGTAGGAGACTCACTGCAACTGAATAAGGAGGGATAAGTATATTGTTAATTAAATCATGATACATTCAATTAAAAAAACATTTGCGAAGCAATTTAAAAAAAACATGTAGAGGTCACATATGTGTGCTAATGCATATATTCTTCAGTTAATTGCACTTGCACAGAAATTATTAACTTTTAAAATTTTCATCAACAGAGTTGTGTCTGTGTAAAACTCCTTACCCCATTGGGGAAAGCATCCCTGGTAAAAATGGGCCAGGTTCTCCAGTTCATATCATGTCGATATCTTTGATGTACATGTTCACCTAGGCCATAGATGTATTGAGATGGGAGCTTAGCAGACAGCTGTATGTACTGGTCGGCAAACACAAGTGGAGCCATGGTGGTGTCAAACCTGAATGTGTTTAGAGAAGAAAATATCACAGATGTGAGAGATTGTAATGTGAAAAACTGGATGGGTGAGAAGAGTGAGAAAAAAAAATGTGAGAAAAAAAACAAGAGTATGCGTTTGTGAGCGGAGATAGCAGAATTAGACAAGAATTGTGAAGGACTTATTGCAAAACAAAAACCCAAAAAGCACTTGATCTCATCAAGCTTTAATAGGCCTTCTGGGTAGCATTTCTTCAACATGAGACATGAATTGATAGTTGTCAAAATCTGCAAGTAACAGTGATGCATGCAATAAACAGACCTTGCAAATGTGTAATCATAATAACCATGTTGGTCGAAACAGAGTTTTTGTGGTCAGCCATTATGATCTGTTACATAACATCAGTGCAATACTGAAACTGTAAATAGACATATCTTTTTATAAGAACATTTCATTACAACAATAGAACACCCACATGCCAGCCACACAGGCAGCAGAGCAGAATCACGACTAGCCTGCGTGCACAATCAGTACTTGGATTTTAAATTGTCGTTATTGCCGCAATCAGATACCGCAATCAACTTTTATTGATCATATAGTCCCGTTTCTAATAGTTTAAAAGTAAATATTTAAGCCTGATTGCCACTCAGTACTACCAGTCATTGTTATCAACTTGATAATGTGTACTCTTATCGTTTTTGTTGTCAGGACATCATGTCAAACTTGTGCAAGGTAAATGGTGAAATGTTCCCAAAGTTCTGCTTGACTGCTAATGTAGTACATTCACTTTGTATATTTAACATCAACTAAACATTTGAAAAAGACACATCTGCATGGACACAATTTAAATAGATAATAAAGTAGACTCCAAAATCAGTTAAATTTAAAACAGTATTCCAATTCAGCAACTTATCACATATGCAACATCAAGTCTCCTAGTTCAAAGCAAGAGGATATGGTGGGAAAATTACAGATAAGGCAGGACGTTAGTTTATCCTAAAGCAAAGGTTGGGCTGTGACTTTTGGATGATTGTGTACCTGTGTTTTACATATTCCTTGTGATTAGAAATAGGATTTATTTAGTTCGATCTTTACAAAATGTTCTGGAAACAAGGCGTATTAGTAAATCTATATCACTAAATTCCAAGGAATTTAAAGCATTCATATGCTTTTGATCATATAGTCCGTCTATATTTTAGAGTGAATATTTTCAAATCTAATTGCAGCATGTTGTTAAGATAAGATGTTTTTACCAAGGCACATGGGATTTATTTAATCTAAAAACTATGTACATTGCTTTCTTTTTTAATAACCAGGAAATGCGGTTAAAAAAAACACTGAGCAAACACTCAAAGCCTGACTTCTATGCTTTGGCTTAATTTCAAAGGAGGGAAGCTATGAACTAAAAAAGGTTAATTTTCTATTAGTTTTTAGGGGCTACAGCAAAACAGACTTACTTCACTGAGTGAGTTGACTCAAAATTGACCTACATCTAGATATTATTTTCTACAAGTCAATGTTTGACTTTAGCAAATAAATTATTTAACTTTATTATATACAAATCTGCTATTTGGAACGGAGTGTTTGAATTTTAATTGAAGTACAACCTATAAATAGACTTTTTTTGGAAAAAACTTTAATAAACAATTTGGAAACTGTACGGCCTCTAAAGGGGTTTAGCTGAAGTTGCTGTTCTTTGGTTAATCTTTTCAGGGATAGCTTTCCTTTTGTTCTGCACCATATCTACAGTATATGGTGATTATGAAAAGATTTTTAAATTATATTTTCAATAATACGGAAAATATATTTTGAGTAAAGAAAAAAACTCAAATAACTTTTATTTTATTTTATGTCTCTATTTACTTTAGAAAAATACAGCTAAAGTCAAGGTCAAGGTCCTACAAAACTCTTCCCCAATGGACAGGATATTTCTGACAATATAAAACTTTGTACATGGCCAATTGAATGGAAATGAAACTCATTGGAAATGTAAATGACCAAATTCAGATTATTCAGTGTTTTCATTGCTTTTTGGATAATGTTTTTAGATAGATGTTTTCATTTAACGTAGGAAACAGAAATGGCTTGATGGTGAGGTCTCAAGTTTATGTTGTAATTGTAGTATTGTTATATGTAACAGAATAGCTGTAACTGCATAATTACTGTTTTATTGGTTGCTAGTAACGCATTGCATACCGTGCTTAACATATATATTAAGAAAATCCTAAATAAACTAGGCCCTAAAGTGTTTTAAAAAGACATGTTTATTCAAGGATATGTTGTATCTCCACTGGCATACCTAAAACCACATAACCAAATGACACAGTTGTTTCAATGGATGAGGGTGGTTCTTAGAAAGCTATTCTCTAACATGATGTGTCACTAGCTTTGAAGTCATAAATTTCAGGGCATATTGTGGGTAAATATATTTGACAGCCTGTGCCTAACATTTATTTTGTGTACCCTGTAACAAATGCATTTTAGCGATAGATACTTAGACTCTCATAATTCCTGTATTAATGCACAGCACAACACCTGCAATACCAACTTTTTTCATTTCTCTTTATCAGTATCAACCCAATATATTCCACTGTATAGATTTATTGTGGATTTGATTAAAATACTGTGATCCGTTTTATAAACATGGTCTACATTTAAAATCCAACTTTTGTTTTCCTTGAGTGACACCACAACAACCTAAGTCCTCAAGGTTAAATGGATGCAAATAATGAGAGGCAAATTATGTCAAAAAAGCCAAAAATTAATTCATTTTAAGGCAAATGAAGGCAAAGAAGTAATCCTGTATTATTTATCAGCTTTTGTACGGTATATGTTTTGTTTTTTAAACATACCTGTTATGTAGAGCAGTTATGGCGGTAATAATTTGAAACCTAATGGGATTGCATACCATCCCTGAGGGGCAGTTCAATATCGTAATATTAACATTGTTCTCTGAACTGACTTTAATGCTATAAGTTGGCGAAATTATAAAATTAGAAGGAGTAACCTTTCAGTACTTGGTATTAACACTCATATCTTCAGTTTATAACCTTCAAAGTTTATCACCTTCACAGTGACCTTCCTGATAAGCTGAATTCTTGCAGTATTTGTGAATTTACAAACACATGAGAATTAATCTTGTACCGCTTCAGCTTAAATGGTTTGAGTCCAACCCAAAGGGGGTCAGCCAATCACGTTACAATATAATGGTTTAAGGTAGGACATATACCTGTGATGAAAGAAAGAGTAGTTGAGCCCACAGTCAAATAAACTCAGAAAATGATGCCGCAGGAGGACGTATGCATGGCTGCTGCTATCACCTCTACTTTGTCAAAATTCATGATTTAATTTGCTTAAGAGGAATAGCTGGAGTGTAAAAGAATAATTTGAAGTGGTTTCTCATGGTTTCATTTGTTACCATGACTGGCTGAAACCAAACTTTGGTAGGCAGGAACTAGGTTTTGCTTTACCCAATCACGCTTTGGAGGTTCTGCAGATTATCTCCTTTTGCCCAAGCAGAATTATTTGGAGAAAGTCCATACTATTAATGTGTATACCGGTAACTAGACCAAAGTGCTAAACATGATCAATCTGGCTTTCAATGTTATTCTTATAGAGGTATTTAGACAACATAACCCCTACAGGAATTGCTTAGATTATGGTAAAACGGATGAAAAGAGATTACTGACTATATCAGATATGGTTCTATATTAAAAAATATAGAAATGCTGTTATCTACTCAGTAATTTTATTCCATGTCATTGAGTTTTACTTTACCCTGTTTAATTTCAAGACAAATCACAAAAGACCCTAATGGCAATACTCACAGTACTCTGTTGTTTCTGCTGACAGTCAGGCCAAAAGGTTCGTTTGTGATCTTAAGTGTCTCGCTGATAGGGGTGGTGGGGTTGCTCTTTACTGTAGCGATGTGCTCATGAGGGACCTCAAACCTCTTGTTATTGGAATCGAAGATCTATGGGGGAAAAAATGGTCAATTAGGCAGTTTCTTATCTCATGGCCATTGACAATTTTTGATTTACAGTTTACCTTTTTAAAGGAAAGAAAGGGGAAGGAAGAGAAATGAAGGAATAACTAGATAAGCTGATCAGTCACCTTAAAATGAAGTCGGTTACTTGTCTGCATTTCTGCATGCAAAGTCAGCTGCTGTATGTCGCCACCGAACATAGAGGGAGATTTCATTCTCGTCATTTCAGCATGAATCACTGCAGGATAAAAACCAAGAAATCACATTTGTTAAAACTGTAGCAATTAATATATTTAATATAAAAAAGGAAGTCATACAAGGCTAGATATTAAAGAGCTCCCTGCAGCTGACTTCCTTCTACCGGAATAAGCAGAAGATGACGAATAAAAGTAATAAATTATTTCATATCTAAATTCATTTATCCTGTATGACAAAACAATTGAATGGAATCTTTGGAACACAGAGTAAGCTTGTGTCAGTATTTTCATATTTTTTTATTTATTTATTTATCATGTCTATGTTTTTTTAGATTCATAAAAAACATAGACATTGTAAACCTCTGTAATTGAAAAATCACAATGATGTTGAACAACAAACCGTGTCTAAACTAGAAAATAATCCACTTTAGCACTGTTATCACTTAACCACAATTATAGTTAAAATATTTTGAACCAAAAATGTAGAAACTTGGTGTCAATATCTATATATATGTCAGCTTATATAATAAGTTTAACTTGAGTTGGGGCAGACCGAAATCCGTCTCAACATCCTCCATAAGGGAGTCCATTTTCCCCATATAGTACTTTTTTTTAAGAAAACAAATTCTTCATATCAGTCATAATAAGTTAAAATAAGCACATTTAAACTCATTATTCTTCTTCAAGAAGGATCATTGAAGTGGGGAAAATGGAAAAATACTGACTTAAACAGCCAGTGAGTCACAAGCTAATCTGTACAGAAGGTCTCTCCTTTATTAAAGGCCAAGGGGATTGTTAGGAAGTAAAAGGAAGAAAACAACAGTAATTGATATTGCAGTGGACCAAATCAAAGGTTGTCAGGCAATACTGATATGATACATGTAATCTATAAAGTGGCAGTTTCAAAGTTTGTCATTGATTTTTGTCATTTTAAGTAAGAAGTGAGTATGGACAGTCCATAGTAATCAAAGTAAGTTTGTGGTCCTTTGGAAGACAATGTACTGTTAGACTTTTTATTTTATTCAAGGTTCGGCTTGTAATACCGATTAAGATAAACACCCAGTGGACTATTTTGCTGATATGAGGTCTTGTAGCTTCTTTCAAAAATGGAAATTTTGAATGATGAAGGGTTCGAACACATTGTTCCTTTGAGTGCCCACAAAGCATACGTAGAAAAATAGGTAGGCATAGTGAATATCTGTTGTTAACAGATGAGACCCTTTGTTGCAAACAGAAAGTTTTCTTTACCAAGGAGGTACTCAAATGAAGTTAGTCCAGTTACTTTAAAAGCAGGAGCTTTCAAATAATCTGGGTTCTTCCACTTTGGACTCTGTAAGCATTGGATCTATCGGTGAGAGCATCAGACTGATACTGCGCCATTTTCTATAACTTTTTATAGTGTTAAAATGTATTTCTTATGTCAGGTGATTCTTAAATTGTGGTTATGTGGATCTGCTACAGTATTTCAAGTATCTGGGAAAGTTCAAACGAATTAAGGGTGTAAAAACTACAGTTTACGGTACTAAAATAAGATAACAGTTCCTTCTTTTGGCCTCAGTGATCATATAATTGTGACTCATAGGTATATCTTGTACGCAGTTGTTGTTTCTAGCTATCTCACATTTTTGCACTTCTCAGCAATAGATAATTGTGTATATATAGCATTCCTAACACACTATACTGTAGGTCTAATTCCCACTATTATAGATCCTGTTTTTTTCTTTTGCTTTTCATTTGGCAAGGTTTTGTTTTTTTAAGTTACTGTCCTGCATCTACCATCCTTTTGCATGTAAACACTTGGATAGCTTGAACTAGCCACAAAATTAATTGAAAAAATGCAGAGGCTTGATTGTGTTTGTTTTGGTCAAAACAAAAAAACACGTTGTTTTTTTCAGTGTACCCATTCTTGTTTCACATTTGTATTGTATCTACTGTTTCTTCTTTCAAATGTGCTCTTATTTCGTAGCTTACAAACTAAATTAGTGCAAATATAATTTGATTTTTTTTATAAACACAATGATTCGGCACATTTTGGGCAGAGAAATGACACACAAATAAAAAAACAAACAAAAAAAACTTACATTTACTTAAGTCAATCATATACTCTAATGTAATTCATTGCAGTTTCACTAAAAAATCATACCTAGTTCAAAATTGGCAAAAATAAACTAAATTGCAGATGCAATGAGAGAATAGATTACCTCTCCGTGTCATTAGGATAATGAAAAATACAGCTAACACCGGTAATGGTTAGTAAACATGAAAGGTTGAAGATAAAGCTGTTAGGTGGGAAGTATGGCTTTTACCATAGTCAGAGTTGTGTACTGATTCCACTTTATATCCATGGTTGGTTGGAAAGAAACACCAGGGAACACTTCGCTGATCCAGAGGACTCCAGCAACAGCCGCGCTGCTCACATCCTGACTGTTAATATAAGATAATGGAAATGTAATACCTTTAACCATACCCCTCATTTCATCATTAGTCAATATAACCAATCATACTATTAGAGCTCAGTTATTTGCTTATAGCTGGCAAAATGTAATAGATATAATACTTGTATTATTTATTATTCTTTGCAATTGTAAGACTAAGAACTGAAAAGATGAACAGAATAAGTATCATTTCCACGGATGACAGATTATTTATTTCTACCTTTGAGGCTCCAGCATCAGGGTAACAGTCCACTCTTTCAGCATTAGGAATGTTGGGACACTGAGGAACAAATCCATCTAATGTTTCTAAAAAAAAACAACAAGTACACCCAAAAAACCAGATAAATTAAAATTGCTTTTTGTTACTCAAAAAATTCTTTCAGTTTTGTACTCTCTGGTTTTCAATCATTTGAAACACAATATAGTCATTCTCTCACCATTTCAGAAAATGAGAAGGGTTTCACCAGAGGTAAAGCAATTTGCATAAAAAAAACCTTATAACCCCTTTGTAAAGAATTGCCTCAATTTACATAATTTGCCACAAGTTTAGTGGAATACATTTCATTTATCATGTTAAAAGGGTGCAACATACTTAAGATGATGCAGCTTGTCGTTATCTATATTTACTAAAATCACCTTTTAATTCCAAGCTTTAGAAATGTCATGTTTTTTTTCTCAATGAGTTAAAAAAAAATAAAACCTTCTAAACATAACTACTCCCTTTGATATTCCCTTAGCATTTATATTAGTTTTAGAGATTAATTTACTTACCATCTATGCTTTCACCATTTCCCTTTGTTGCAAAAAGAGCAATAAAAGTGATGGCCAGTACGGTCATAACGACAGCCACGATCCCAAGGATCACTGTCACCACTTTCCCCATCTTAACACCAAAAAAAAAAAAGTAAAAAACACAGAAATATGATGATAATAGAAAACATCACTAATGCTTAGTTTTTCTTAGCATCTTCATTTCATTATGTTATCAAGTATTGTGTACACAAAGAAATCTATAAGAGAAATGTGGCGTACTTGTAGGAATTAATCTATAAAGTTTTTCAAAGGTTAGTTTGGCCTGACATAAATGTTTTTGTATGTTTGTGTGTTTTCTCTCTCTTTAAGGATATCAATAAGGAAAGCTCTCATTTTGTTTAAGAATGTGGATGGAAAAAGTCAAACACCCAAGTGAGTGGATATCCCTGGTGCATGGATGTGCCTGGTGCTATCAATTTCACATAAAACACACACACAAAAATCTGACTAACATGCAAGATAGAAAATAGCTCCAAAAAAAAAAAAGATTATCAAACAAATTAACAGAAGGCAAGCAAGCAAACTTGCTAGTCCTTGTTTAGCTTCCACTAATCTAAAAATAACTTCAACACAGTAGATCATCTTACTATCTCCTACACAGACTCACTAATGAATACACAGACTCTCAAAAAAATGAAACTTTTAACAAATTCATTCCAATGGAAGTTTATAAGGTGTTGTTATTAGGAATTAAAATATTAACAAAAATACATTAATACAGATGTTGACCTAGACTACTGTTTATTGCAGAGTGGACAAAAAATTAAAAGGCAAAAGCTTATCTGTAGGACAAATAAATCTAATTTTATGATATGTATTTTAATTTCTATTCCATTCAATCCTTGCAGCATTCCAATTGTTTTAAATGTGCAATCATGCTACATATCAAAACAAGGTACAGCATTGCTGAATTTGTTTGCTCTAGATTATAGAAACTGTAACCCCTTGAGGAATGTAACACTCTGTAATCCTACCTTGGCTCTCTGTTGTGTCCAAGAAACAGTGATGACTAGTTCAAGACAAATAGCTCTTTTATAAACCACTGGATTATTGTGGTCAGAGGGTATCACCTCCTCCTCTGCTCGCAATGCAAGTCATGGGTGGGTGTGTATATGCATGTGTTTTACAGTCTAAGCATGTGAACCCCAAGGTCACAGAGTGTCAGATAACAATTTGCAGTGTACAAAATTTCTGAATCAAAAAAATATTCTTATCAGCACACTGCTATCTATCATGTAGCTTCCACCTGCACCAGTTTGAACTCTGTTTGGCCTTTATAACTGTTTTAATAAGGGCATATCATTAGCCTATAATCTCTCAAACAGAAGAGTAAACTTTTTGTGGAGTTATATAAGATGTGACTCAACTTAATCTTTAAACCATTATGACCACACTGCCACTTCTTGGTAATCAACACTCTTAGCTATATAGCCTGGTATGTTCACTTGCCCAAATCAAGAGAATTAAAAAGTAAGATAAGAAGACAAATGTTGAATATATTACTCCACTGTGGCAAATACATGTCCAGAAAATAGATATTTTTTTTTTATATTGATATTATTACATTAAAATAAGTTCCTAGAGCATCCATTTCATTGGCTTCCTCCTTAATTTAGAATAGAATAAAATCCCACTTCTCACTTCTTAAATATCCAATTTCCATATTATATCAGATGTCCAATCATTTCCTATGTTACTAATAGAGCACTTCGACCCCAATCTGCAGGTTTACTAGTGGTTCCTAGAATTTCTAAAAGCAGAATGGGAGGCAGATCTTTTAGTTGTCAGGCTCCTCTGTGGAACCAACTTACAGATTTGGTCCCAAAGAAGCCTCAGGTCACCTCACTCAACTGCGCAGACTCCCATCACGATGAAGTGCTTTAAATTGCTGTTTAAAGAACACATCATCTCCAGTCTCCCCCCAACATTCTGCCCATTCCAGTTTGCCTACCGACGGAACCACTGCACTGAGGACTGTATCTCCCCTGCTCTTCACCTAAACCTAGCACACATAGAGGAGAAGAACGGCCATCTGCAGATGCTGTTCCTGGACTTCACTTCAGCTTTCAACACCATCATCCCACAGCATCTGATAGACAAACTGGAACAGTTGGGCTTCAATACACCCCTTTGTATTTGGCTTCTAGACTTCCTCACACTTTAATAAATTGAAATGTCATGAGAGCGGCACAAAATAAAAATAAAAAAACAATAAAGGTTATTTAAGTTTAAGTCTAAAGTCAAACAGACCTTATATAAATAAATATTTAGTGAGTAAATTGTATGCAATGGACATGGAGACGGAAAGCGATGTGAGAATGAAAGAGGAGATAAAAACTAAGGGGAGAGAGAAAAAGATAAAGACAGTAAAAAGTGCATGAAAAGAGTAAAAATAAAACAAAACACATGATTTATTGTATCTACTAGAAGTTTGTTCCACACCTGTATGAGATGAGAGGAACAGAAGACAAAAAATAGCAGTAGGAAAAAGAAGACAACAGACATACAAAGTAAACATCAAAACAAGCTTCAAGAGAACCAGGTATACCTTCGATATCCATGTGTGAAAAGGCAAAACCTATGGTGATTACACAATATTATTCAGGGTGGTATTTATCCCTAGTTGCAGTTTAATATTTAGATGTAGTATCTGTAAACAAGAGGAACCAAATTACCATGATATATATGCGTGGGCATACATACTTACAAAATTTATTTCAGAAGAAAAATAAATAGCATTTGTGGGTGTCACGATATGACAAAGGGGTGACGTGAGCCCCAGATATCAAAAGGCAACCCAGATCACTGGGACACAAGGAGAGCAAATGCAGGAGTGGCTGCACCAGCTTCTCCTCTTCAACAGTGAGGATTAGAAAAGAGCACCCGAAGGAGCCAAACCCAAAAAGTGCCCAGGCCCTGAGGGGCGTGATCTCAGAGTACATAGTGTCGAGGTCCCATGTAGCTGTGGCAGCGAGGCCAGTCAAGCTTAAGGTGGGCCCGCATAAGAGCCAAGAGGTCTGAGGTCCCAACACTGCACCTTGAAAACCATCAGTATCCCAGCAGACACATGCACCTGTCACTGGCGGATGGAATAAGACAGGGGAGGAGGCAGGCCCTGCTTATGCTTGGGGACTAGGATGTTCTGTAGCTAGGGTAGGCAAGGCAAACACCAAAGCTAGCAAGTAGACAAAGACAATTTCACATTCATCCAGTAACATTCATACAAGCCCACCCTTACATCCATACAGACAGATCATCATTTTGGGGGTACAAGGTTGTTGAAAAAGGGCCTGCCTGTCCCTGTTTTGCTGTGTCTTGTCTTTTCTGAGCTCTCTCTGCATAACAAAGGAACTCAAAAAAAAAAAAAAAATTATCTGTGCAGCTGGTCTCTCAATGCAATTGATCAAATGTATTCAACTGGAAGACAGGGAAAGGGGGACCAGTCCTGTCCTGCCGGGACTTACTTCGTGTGATACACCATGGACTCCTGGAAAGTGTGGAGGATGGCGTGTTTCACAACGTTGTCATCGGAGGATATCGAAGATGTATGGATTTTTGGTTTTATGATAAACGGATTTATCCTGTTTGGATTTGGAGGATACCTAATATATCTTCAATTACAGAGGATGTCAGCGGCAATTTGGGCATTGATCAGGCTGCCGACAGCGGTTGACGCCCTCACAAAGGCTGTGAATGAGCAAGATTGGTAGCTGAGCCATATACTGGGTGCAATTGAACGCAGGCTGGCTACGGTGGTTGAACTCAAAGGTGAGATGGGATAACATCTTGGATGTGCACGCTCGCTTCAAGAAGGACAAGCCCAACACATTTGGAATATTGGATTTCGCCACAAAGAGAGAGCAAGAAAAAGACGCAAGGCTGAAGGAAATTCCTGTGCAGCCTACTCTCCAAACAAAAGTGTAATTCTGGATTTGACCTACCCCCTTTATCTAATCTCCCCTGGATGTTATGGCGAACGGGCACAGAAGACTGCTCCACCGTTCCTTACCCGTGAAAACATCTGTGAATGTGCTCAGTGACTGTTGATAAACCTCCATCTTATCAAGGACATTGCCTGTGGTCAGTATTCATGGACAAATTGAACATACTCATCATATACACACAACTTATGTCTCAATATGTCAGATTAACTTCGTGTGACTAAGCCACCGATGTGACCACTCTAGTGAAATGTCTGTTTTGTGTTTACATGTGCTTTTCTTGTGCAGAATGTTTTTTGATATCTTAAACTGTATCCTGTAAAGGATAAAGTGCTAAATATGTTTTTTTCTCCCCTCTCTTCCCCAATGTGGCTCCTATCTTTCCACAGAGACAAAGGCAGCTCTATTAGGGAACCGCCTGGGACCTGGGAAGCGATTTTTGCACACACAAGCAAATTCGTTTCAGGAAAGAAATTTTCACTTTTTAATATTCAGCTTTTGTCTCAGAAGTAAATGTAACTAAAATGGGCTAAAATCCAAACAAAAGTAACAAGGAACATAGGAGGAATAACCAGTGCTTTTCATTTGCTCTATACGATTTCTTTTGCTTTTGTTTTTTTTTACTTTCTGCCTTGTACTTAGATAATGCTGCCTGTATTTTAGATCTCTGTGCTTTGAATTACGACAAAAAGAAACAACAAATCAAAACAAAAACAAACAAAACAGAATAAATCAGTGGAGGCAAATACTTGTGCAGTCAAGCATATGTCATGTAAGGAGCAGACTGGGCTTAAATTGGATTCATTCATTTTTGCACTTTGATGTTTTTATGGTGCTTCCTGATTATTTTACACACGCTATCTCTCCTTAGCCTGCTAAACACCCCTTAGATAAAACCAGTCCCTCACACGAATAAAGTTTTGAGCCAATATTTTAAACTTCTGATGAGCTCCTAAGGTTACTGTTGCCTTCTCATTATTTCCTATATATATATATATATATATATATATATATATATATATATTATATTTTTGATATATCTCTTAAACCTATTACACTTCTTTTTTAACATTAATGATAGGTCTATCTTAACAGTGTTGTTTTTTATATAAGAGTAATGTTTTTATAAAGGCAAGATTCAACATTTTTGATGTGTTATATTTCTTATTGTTTGTTATAGTCCTTCTTTGCCTGGGTTGCAACATCAATGGTGGGCTGGGCTTGCCTGGAAAGGGGGAGTGGTCTTCTGCTTTTGAAGTCTCTGTTGCCAAAAAGAAAATATGTATTTTCAGGGCTTAAACTGTTCATAGAAGCTGTAAAGTTTCAGATGGGAATACAACAGCTTGTAAAAAGTAAAATGTGCGTGGTAGTTGTCCTTTAAGCTTTTTAAGTTGATGTTTAAACAGATTCAGAGGCAATTATTGACAAAAAGCAATGCAACAAGGATGAGCTCCATAGCCTTTTTCTGCTCACCGTTAACTTGTCACAGTACATCACAACATTCAAAAACAGGGGATAATTGCAAGGTGACACTTCAAAAAAAGCTGTTTTGTTAAAAAAGTAACAAAAGATTTCATTAACATGTGGCAACAATCTAAAGTGAATATTATGCTGTCTAACTAAGAAAAAGACAATCCCAGACAAAATAAAAGTGATATAAATGTAGAAAATAAGCTGAGAGTGAATTAAGAAAACACATTAGGAAGAAAAATCAGATGAGTAGCCTATACAATGCCAACTCAAGAACAGGTGCAAAAACGATATCAAAGGAAAATTTCATAAAATAAGAAAAGCTTTAAACTCACCAAGGCTAAAAAACATGAAAAGGTAAATGAATGAACACAAAGCCAGAACAATAAATTCATAGGGTATCATAAAACAATGAGTATTGTAACAATACTGTTATCCATTAACAAGAAATCCTTATAAAAGAAACTTTAATACCCACCTTGTATAGATACAAAGTAGGAAAGGCAGGTACACTGTGGTGTGACTACTGTTTACTCCTAAACATGTGGCTGTGGGAGTGAAGTTTCCTATAGTTTGTATCCAGAATTAAAACATTGTTTTTAAAGACATTTTAGCAACATTGGCTGAGAAGTATTGACATGCAAGTTAAATCTCAATACTTTCTCTAGATTTGGTTTTATCTGTTAGGTTAAAATTTAATTCATTATAACCAAATTCCTTTATTTTTCTTATCTTTGGGTGAACTGGACTTCAGTCTATACAGAGAGTGAAGAAAAGGATGATAAAACTCTGTGTTAAATAGAGTTACAAGAGAGGAATGATTTCCCCTATTTAAGCTATCAAAGAAGGCAAGATTTCATTTTATATTTTTAGTATTGTTAAACTTTGTGAAAGGAAAAAATATAACAACATATTTTATCATGGAAACCAAAGATTTTTGTCACAACTTTGACAGAGTAAAACCTGTATAGGCCAATTACATAGAATGATTACATACAGGGTGAAAAATTGCAGGGTTTCCTGTTGCAAATGATCTGTAAAGAAAAAGATTCTTGGATATATGATGAAATGACAAAAGTGTAGGGATCTAATCTGAGGACCAAAAAGTTCAACAACACAACAGTTGTGAATTTCTATATTTATTTAAAATAAAAATGGAGTTTGGCTGGAGTCCACCAGCATTACAGTGTGGAACCAGTTCTCAGAACCCATAGATGTTCAAGGAAGCTGAATTTCAGCTCCGTAGCAGGCTGATGACAGCAGAGGAGGCAACCCAGTCTCATGGGAAAATGTACCCCCACTACGTTGGTCCACACTGCAAAACGTAGTGGAGG
>NW_015150621.1:1265751-1289946 GCF_000732505.1 Cyprinodon variegatus
CAGTGTGGACCAACG
This sequence comes from Cyprinodon variegatus, assembly GCF_000732505.1. Lineage (NCBI taxonomy): Eukaryota > Metazoa > Chordata > Actinopteri > Cyprinodontiformes > Cyprinodontidae > Cyprinodon > Cyprinodon variegatus. The sequence continues at coordinate 1,265,767 of NW_015150621.1, forward strand.
TAGTGGGGGTACATTTTCCCATGAGACTGGGTTGGAGGAGGTCATCAGGACACTGATAGTGTATGAAAATGTCTTCTTGGCTAAAGATGAAGTTATATCCAGGAACTCCAGTTACAACTCACACAAGAGTGATTCTATGGTGAAAGGGACATGTAAAAGGCAAAACTCCGTGTTTGAGTAAAAGGCATTAAGTGGGATCAGAAGCAAGCAACAAAATCCAAGGAACAACCTCAAACCATTAGACGAGGGCTGAACATGTAAAAAACTAATGATAAATGGTTGTGTTGGCAGGGAACTGCAGAGAACACAGTTGACCGACTTAAGCACGATATGGCACCACAAATCATAACAGACTTATTCTAGGGCTCTTCAGTTTTCCTGATCCTGTGAGCCTAAATTTTGCAATGAAATGCATTACTTTCATTAGAGAAGATAACTTTTGACCACTGCAAAATATTCCAATTATTTTATCCTTATCCCAGATATGATGTTTTTTGCCCATGCATATGATTCATCTTTGCACAGTGGCTCCAAATATACTAGAGCTTGAACCCACATGCATATAGATTCAGAAGACAAGTCAGATTTTAACGGTTTATTCAATAATAAGAGTTGAGGATAATATACAAATTTTAGGAATATGTCATGATTGGTTCAGAGAGGCCCAATATGCAGAACACCACGGGAAACAGGGAAAAGGTTTAAATGAGTTTATTGACAAAAGCACATGGAAATGAGTCAGGTACTGGTTCACGCCTGGGGAACTGGTTCACAGGAGACTGTAGGGCAGACAGTTCAGTGAGCCACGTAGCAGATTAATGTGGAATTGTTATCTTCTGAGATCTACCTTGAGGAGTCCGGGTTTGGCTTTGAGAGAGGCACTGTTGGGTCCAGAGACTGATTCAGCAGAGTTCAATCTCAGCTTCAGCGTCTTGCATCTAACGTTTGGACAGACCTTGGTTTTCCAGCTCTTAGTCCAGAGCAGCATGAGAATCCAGAGGAAGGTCTTCAGGTTTGGCTCAGAGGGCAGGCTCGACAGGTTAAGCTCATCCAGAGCTTACAGGGCAAAAACAGGTTTCCTGTAAGCAGAGACAAAAAGGGAATTAGAATCCAACTAGGAGACTAGAAGCAACAAAGATTTCACAGAGGTAGTGAGACTCAGGTGCTAACCAAACTGGATAAACACTGCGGCGTTGATGCGAGGTCTGAGGGCTGCTTATATAGTGGAGGATCCTCCTGATGATGAGATGGGCTTCAGGTGTGTAGAAGGCTCAGCTCAGGAGGATCCACAGCGAACTCTGCTGGAGACAGGTGGAACTTCTCCAGATCCCAACAGAATAAAGCCTGAGAAGCAGTCTGGCTTTTTATGAGAAGGAATGTTTTCTATCCCAAACAATCACTTATAGGATGGAATTATCTCCACTCACTCAGACGCCATGTAGCATTGCTGTGAGGCAAAGTGAATAATTTTAGAATAAAATATGACGGGATTCTGTAAGAAATGTTTTTTTTTCCCACCAAAGTTCGATTAAAAAAAGGATATTATCCTATATAAAAAATGAGACCAAAATTATTAACCTGAGCTGCTAAACGTAACAGAATTGCATGTAAAAAGTGATTCCTCTGAGGGTAAAAATCTGTCCATAAATGTGCAAGACCTTCAAATCTCCACTGATCTCTGTGTGGAAAGCTTGAGTTTTCTCTAGCATTAGCAGCAGAGCAGAAGGCCACACATCTCAAGGGTAATATCAGCATGAAGAATGTCCTCAATGTCCTAAATTAATATCATGGTAAATGGCAAAAGTCTCAAAAGATGTTGTTTACAAATGCCTGGAAAATAGCTTGAGCCTTGCACAGATCAAATGGCTAAATACTCTAAATATCCAAGCAGTGTCTAAGATGCCATTTTGCACTCATCTTCTTTTCTTATACTAATGAGTTGGTAAGCATTCCTGAGATATAGCTTGGTGAATATAGTTATAACTATGAACTGATTTAAAGGCTGAATCAAAAAGTGACAGGGGTTGTTTTTTCTTAAACATGATTTGGCTAAGACCAAGGTAATTAATAGAGGGCAGACCGGAACCAACTCTTGTTCGGACAAAGAAAAACCCTGGACCCAAAGGAGACAAGGAGGGTCTGATTATCCCTGCAGCAAGGGACTTGTTAATGTAAGTGTAGAGATGTTGTGGAGCTGCTGTACACAGGACTAAAGGGTAAGGGTGCTCCGGGTAACATTGATTACACAGTGATATGGGCAGTGAGGAGGTTTAGCACAGGTCTTAACTTTTAACTAGATACCTGGCTTATGACTTGTACTTCTCTGTGATGGCTGAGAGATCTGACTAATCTTTAAGCACTGGAGACTGTGGGACGCTGTGTTTTTGTGGGACGGTAGACTACAAACAGGTAGAGAGACAGGTAGAGGACTTGCTGCTGAGCCTGTAAAACCAACTTCTGATCAATTAGGTTCTGCTTGCATCAAAAGTCTGTTAGGGCATTGAGCTCACATCTTGCTGGCTAAATCTGAGTAGAGTAGCAACAAAGAAGTGAGAGTGTCAACGGAGTGGAATAGTCAGTCAGGTCTCTTAGTTTTTTTTTTTTTTTTAAAGATTGTGTTTATTTAGTTTTTCATTAAATGTCTAATAATTTTTTTTCCCTAGATGATAATTTTGGTTCTTCACTGATGCCACTTACTGTTAGCTTTGCATATAGATCTCACACTTTGTTAAAGAAGGCAATTGGCTGAGCAACTACTGCTTCTATTCTCTCAGAAAATAGATTAACTGTGCAAATACGTGACAGAAAGAACAAAGCTTCAAAGATAAGAGATGGTAATAAACAATCACACTTAAGTCATAAATTCTCAGTCACAACCAGAAATAGATTTAATATTAACCATTAAGTCATAAAAACTGAAATAAAAAAAAAATACACTTCTGCCAAGAAAATAATTTTTAATCAATGAATTCATTACCGACCATAATCTTGATGTCACGTTTTTTAACAACAACATAGCAGCAAAGTCTCTTCCTTACTGCAAATCAAAATATGGCACTCCTAATTTCCAACAGGCTACAAACTAATTTGACCATAGAAGATAACATAAAAGCGATTCACTGTTTCACAACTTGATCCATCATGGGATTCAGGGGTCTCTGGAAGGCAGAGAGCATGCTCAGGGGTCTCTGGATGGCACAGGGCATGCACAGGGGTCTCTGGACAGCACAGAGCAAGCTCAAGGGTCTCGGGGCAGCACAGATCGTGCTCAGGGGTCTCTGGATGGCACAAAGTGTGGTCAGGGGTCTCTGGTTCAGGAAATAGCCCTCTAATGAGCTCTGGCTTGGGGACTGGTACGTCATGGGGCTTTATCTCGCTATATGGCCCACTAAGGGGCTTTGGCTCGCTATCTGGCCCGCTAGGGGGCTCTGGCTCAGGAAAGACTGAATGGCAGGGACCTGATATAGGTGAAAGAAAAGGGAAAAAATCCTCATTATAAAAATCCTCATAGAAAAAACTCAAAAGTTCAGAATCCTTAAGATGTGGGGTATCTGATATTATGATTTGAAGCTGTGTGGGGCCAATTGAATGTTTAATAGCCCTTAAAGGTGGGGACAGTTGGGAGTCATGAAGGTAGCGGCTGAAACACAGAGGAAACTGACATGGTCTTTTATGCAAACAGTGCAGTTTTTAGAAAGTTTGTTGATTTGTCCACTCAGACCAAGCCATCAAACTGTCTCTCTAGGGTATTCTTTGCATCAGGACATTCCCTGATGTCCCAAATGTAGGGCAACAAGAACAGCATTCCACACAGTGGTTGGATTAACAAAAAGTCTGTTGTTTTTCATTAAATGTCTATCAAGTAACGTGAGAGTGTGTCTATGTGGCCAATAACCCTAACACTTTTACAGGGCCAGTAGGAAAGCTGTAGCCTTGCCAGTCTCTCTGACAAAATGACATAACTTTTGAACAGCTATTGTCTCTTTTAAGCTCTTCTTTCAGCTGTGTGATGTACACTGCATATCTTTCACATCCCCACGTTAGTCAAAGCGTCTCTGTGTTGTGCACAGCTCCAAACCCATGGGCTTTTCTTCGACAGGAGGTCATGCAGTGGTTTCTCTTTGTCTGCGAGTCCCCGAAGTCTTTTAAAGTGGTAGAGTCCAAAAGGGGTAATAAATGCTGTGTAGTGTGTCGACTCTGTTGACAGTGAGACCTGCCAAAAACCTCTGTTGGCATGTAGCTTATTGAAGAGTTTTGTTCCGGCCAGGAATCAAAGTGTCTTTTGCCAGAGGACAGGATGTATTTTTCCCTGCAAACTGCTCCATTAAGGTGGGTAAGGTCCATACAAATGTGAACTGAGCCATTTCTAGTTAGCACTGGGACCATTCCTGAGCACCTTTCAGTTGGCTCTTTCACTGTTCTGATGACTCCCATTGACTCCATTCTCAACAGTTCCTGTTTGACTTTTCTCATCAGAGGGATGGACACGTCTTTTTGTGGCCAGGGAAAAAGGTACAGCATTAGCTTCGCTTCAATGGTATGCAGTTGCTCTATCACCCTAAACCATAAAACAGTTTGGGGTAGTTGTCCTTTGACACTTAGATGTATTTAATCTTACAGCTCTACTTAACAGAGCTACCTGTAAATTTTCTATAACATACGTGTTTTCTTGTATTCCCATTTCCCCTCTACAAAAAGTTTCTGTGAACATACCCACCACATTAGGCTGAATACCACAAGGTCCAAACAAAGTTCTATCTGGTCTATCAAAGTTCCAGGCATTGTAGCTGCAAAGATAAGGGAGCACATGGATCAACACATTGCAGAGGCACAGAAAGGCATTGGTAAACACACCAACGAAAAAACACTAACTGCCGGTTGATGGAACAGTTGCCCGAGACTGTAAATCCAGCCTGGGTTGAATACATGAACACCTAAGACTCAATGCCTACGGCATGCTTACGGGAGTCCTACCTTGTCTGGAAAAACTGTTCACTCTTGTAAAAAATGACCCTTCAAAAAGCAAGGGCAGCATAATATGCCCCATTAATAGAGGGGAATAAGATAAATCCTAGATTTATTTTTAATACAGTTGACAAACTACCCTGAACCATAGCTCTGTTGAACCGTCCATCCCCCCTGCTTTTAGCAGTAATGATTTTATTGGATTCATTATTAAAAAAAAATGATTCTATTTAGAAATAAGATCATTAACAACCCCTAAATATGACTGGTATATTCCTGGAAGGTGAGGCAGAAAATTAGGTGACAATAGAATCCTAAATGGGTTTTGACTATTTTGATCCAGTTAAACTTTCTGAATTACCAAAACTATTATGTTTATGTAAACCTTTAACTTGTTGTTAGATCCAGTTCCAACCAGGTTATTTAATGAAGTATTCCCTCTAATTTCCATCAGCATTTTAGATGTGATTAACCTATCAATTATACAAGGATATATACCACAGGCTTAAGGTAGCTAAAATTAAAACTTTACTTAAGAAACCGTATCCTGGCCTAGAGGACTTGGTCAATTATAGAACTTTTTCCAATCTTTTTTTGTTATCTAAAATTCTTGAGTACGTAGTTGCCTGACAAGTGTGTGACCACCTACACCATAATTAACTTTTTGAAGAGTTTCAATCTGGTTATAGAGCTCATCATAGCACTGAAACAGAAGGTGAAATTCAAAAATGATATTCTCATAACCTCAGAAATTAGACTTGTATCTATACTTGTCTTGTTAGATCTCAGTGCTGCATTTGACACAGTTAATTATAATATTCTTTCAGAAAGTCTTAAATATTTTGTAGGAATTAAAGTAACATCATTAGACATCTGACAGATTTCAGTTTGTTCAATTTAATGATATATCTTCTTCATGCTCTGGGTTACCTTTAGAGTACCACATGAATCAGTTCAAGGGCCAATTCCCTTTACTATATATACTCAGAATTGGTCGAATTACCAGACAGCATGGGCTTAATTTCCATTGTTATGCTGATGATGCTGTATCTTTCTAGAAATATAGATGAAATTAAACCATTACCTAGACTAAAGGCATGTCTTGAACAGTTTAAAACCTGGATGACTCTTAACATTCTGCTTCTAAAAGCAGACAAAACAGACAAAACAGAAGTTTAGTCAGTCACTTCATTTTGATGGGATAAAATTAATCTCAGCTAATAAAGTAAATCATGGGTTCATTTATGTCAGGACCTGTCATTTAAATACCATATCAAAGGGGTTTGTAGAACTTCCTTATTTCATTGCTGGAATATTGCAAAAATTAGAAATATCCTGTCCTGGAGTGATGCTGGGAAACAAGCCAAAGCATTTTTTACTTTAAGGCTGGACTATTGTAATTTTTACTACCAGAGAGTCCACAAGCTGTAGTTAAACTCATTCAACTGAACCAAAATGCTGCAGCCAGAATTCCTATATAAATTAAAAAGAGAGATCATATTTCTCCTAGCCAAGCTTCTCTTTATTGGCTTTTGTTAAATCTAGAATATAATTAAAATCCTCCTTCTCACATACACTCACCGGCCACTTTATTAGGTACCTCATGCTTCGAATCTCCCGTTCCACCACATCCCAAAGATGCTCTATTGGATTGAGATCTGGTGACTGTGGAGGCCATTTGAGTACAGTGAATTCATTGTCATGTTCAAGAAACCAGTCTAAGATGATTCCAGCTTTATGACATGGCGCATTATCCTGCTGAAAGTAGCCATCAGAAGTTGGGTACATTGTGGTCATAAAGGCCACAAGGCAGGATGGATCCATGCTTTCATGTTGTAGACGCCAAATTCTGACCCTACCATCTGAATGTCGCAGCAGAAATCGAGACTCATCAGACCAGACAACGTTTTTCCAATCTTTTATTGTCCAATTTCGATGAGTTTGTGCAAATTGTAGCCTCAGTTTCCTGTTCTTAGCTGAAAGGAGTGGCACCCGGTGTGGTCTTCTGCTGCTGTAGCCCATCTGCCTCAAAGTTCGATGCGTTCAGAGATGCTCTTCTGCCCACCTTGGTTGTAACGGGTGGTTATTTGAGTCACTGTTGCTCTTCTATCAGCTCGAACCAGTCTGGCCATTCTCCTCTGACCTCTGGCATCAACAAGGCATTTCCGCCCACAGAACTGCCGCTCACTGGATGTTTTTTCTTTTTCGGACCATTCTCTGTAAACCCTAGAGATGGCTGTGCGTGAAAATCCCAGTAGATCAGCAGTTTCTGAAATACTCAGACCAGCCCTTCTGGCACCAACAATCATGCCACGTTCAAAGTCACTCAAATCACCTTTCTTCCCCATACTGATGCTCGGTTTGAACTGCAGGAGATTGTCTTGACCATGTCTACATGCCTAAATGCACTGAGTTGCTGCCATGTGATTGGCTGCTTAGAAATTAAGTGTTAAAGAGCAGTTGGACAGGTGTACCCAATAAAGTGGCCGGTGAGTGTATAAAGCCTTAAATGGCCAAGCTCCATCTTCTATGAAAGATCTCATCATTCCTTACATTACTAACAGAGCACTTTGCTTTCAGTCTGCAGGTTTACTTGTGGTTTCTAAAGTTTCTAAAAGAAGAATGGGAGGCAAATCATTGGGTTATAGGGCCCCTCTTCTATGGAACCAACTTCCAGTTTTTGCCCTTGAAGGCACCCTGTCTACTTTTAAGGCAAGGCTTATAACTTTCCTTCTTGATAAAGCTTTTAGTTAGAGTCGCTCAGGTTATCCTGAGCTATCTGTATAGTTATGATGATATAGGTTTAGACTGCTGGAGGACATAGGAACCAATTTTCATCATTCTGATTCATTCTATCTCCATTCTCCCATTTTGCTCTACTTTTTAGTTCAATCAATTATGCTCTCTGCTTTTTCTCATCATATTAGCTTCAGCTAATTTGTTCCTGTTTGGATGTGACACCATCCTGGAGAGAAATATCGGCTGACATCAATAATTTGTTTATAGATGCTGGAGATTGGCCTGTTTTTTTAGTACAGTCATGTTTATCTTAATAGTGCCATCCGTGGACAAGTACTGCTTGGTTAGGTACGTAAGGCATGCCAAAGTATTCAAACTAACATCTTTTTTCAGCAGCCAGTTTGCTCCAAAGTAGAGCTAAGAAAACTATGAAGCAAGCTCTATCCTTAAAACACTATTGAGGGTACCAACATTCAAATTGTGTCATGATCTTAGCACCTTTAGGCAGGGTCTTTACTCCTTGTTTATCTCACCTGCTTTGCACCACCCTGCTCTCATTATCTCCCATCATATCCACCTGTTCCTGCTGCTATTTAAGCCTCCAGGTCCCAGCCTTTGGTGCCAGATTATTCAAGCTTCTAGCAAGACTAACCTCAGCATTGCCTCTGTTGAGTTCTGCCTCTCCCTGACCTGTTTCTGACCACAGACTTCTGAGTTTTGGCCACCCCTGTTTTGTTCTGTTTTCCTGTCCTGTGTTTCTGGGCTGTTACCAGGATTCTGCCTGTTGTTGACCTTGGACCTGTCTTTTGATCATGGCTTAGATTTACCCTCCTGGATCTTTTGGTTCCTCTGCATGCTCTGTCTGCTCCTCTTCTCTCCTGTATCTCTGGTACCGGCTCTGTAACAAGTAATGGCGTTCCACTCCTCTGGACTACACTCTTTCTTCTGGACAAAGACTGAACTTTGTCAGGGTGGTTGCTTTTCATGCTCATTTTTGTTCCCTGTCTTCGGTTTTGAAGTCACTAACCTAAGCCTCTACTCTTGCAAAGTTTCCAGTGAGCCCACTGCAGCAGACGAGCAGCCGCATACTTATTTCAATAAACGCTTTGAATGTATCACTGTCTATCTCGCCTGATTTCTGGGTCCTACATTCTGAGCCTTCTGACATGAACAAGTTTGACATCATTGCAAAACTGCAGAGGCGGGATAGATATGTATATACGCCGAGTTGGAGACTAACTAAGCTGCACTAAGATTGGTGTAGTGATCTAACTTGCAACAGGTGTGCAGAAAAAGAACCAGAAGAAAAGGTGGGAAGGAAGGTCAAACTAGGAGGCAATGGAGAGTAACGAAGAAACATACGTACCCTAAAGATAGCTTTAAACCATGAGTGGCTAAAAAAAAAAAAATAAAGCACAGACAAAGAAATGTCAAACAGGAGATAACTGAAAAAACACAAAATAGGAATAATAAAACTAAGGTGTAATTAAAAAAAATATATAAAATTCTTAATAGTTAAAACAAATAATCTACATCCAAGCCTAACCAAAAACCTAAAGTGAAAACTAGAAAAGTAAAAATAAACATCCCACAATGGCTAATCTTAACAGAAGGGCAATACTGACTCTGCTCCCCTTAAACGCCTCAGGAACCGGCCATGGCTCAAAGATGGGAGAAATCTAATGGGAAGACAATGGTTATCTAGAGCTGAATTAGGGGATATCTTTATGGATGTTACTTTAAAAATGGCTAATGGTATTTTAAAACCCCTCAACACCACCCCTATGCAGGTGACAGGTGACCAAATTTTATTGTGTAATACTAGTTGCTTTGTTTCAAATTATCAGTCATAATGCTACTAAGTCAGAATCAGATTGGAACTATTATTTTGAGATGAATGCTTTAGTTTCAGGTTCAGTCTTGGAAGCAGCTATTTGGTCTATAAGACAACAGTCCAGTCACTGCTGTCAGACTCACTGCTCTAATTTGCTCTAAACTTATGATGTTTTACACATTGTCTATTTTAACAAATGCCCAAATATTGAATTTGTTTTCCTCTTTGGTTTCTTTTTATCGTTTGAATATATTAATTTCAATATAATGAAAATTTAAGCCTTCTATTCTATCTATGTATAGAGGGATTACACTTCTCAGTCCCCCTTGGGCCTATGGCAGGGAGGAGAGACCAGCAGATTGTCAAACTTCGGCTTTAGGAGGAGCAGTGTGGTTTTTGTTCCAGCTCTACATCCTTTAGAGCACAGGTGTCAAACCGGTTCCAGAAATATGAATAATGATTTCACGTCACATGCACCATCCAATGCAGATCATTGGTGCCATTCACATATAGTGAAAACTAGTGTAATTGGATGAGTCATGTGACGCAAACATTCATTGGTCAGCTAAAGGAAATCCTCAGAAGCAAGCAGGTTCTTCAAACTGCAAACACAAATTGTCTTTGCCTTGCTACAATGTTGGATTCAGAAAAAGATGTCGAAAGGTCGGAAACAGGCAAGAGCGTATTGGGCTATGGAGATGGAGACCAACAAGATCTCCCTCAACCTTGGACCTATCTCAAAGAATTTTTTGAAATAGTCAAAAAATTGAGCTTTCAATTCATATGCTGTTTTTTTTAAAGGTTACTTTATACTTTTATACTTTAAGTAGTTTTTGGAGCACATACTTTTTCACTTTTACATGAGTAAAGAGGTCAAGTTGATACTTTTACCTGAGTGTTTTTAAACTGCAGTATCTATACTTCTACTTAAGTAACAGATTTGTGTACTTTTGACACTACTAGCCATGTCCCTGTGATGCCCTACAGGAAGACGTCCCGGGATATGGAGTCAGAGGCCCTTTTATTTATATAGCCATTTGCTTTAGGACTTTGGTCCACATTGCTGGTTTTAAGTCAGACCTTTTCCCAGAGCATGTTAGATTGGAACAGGCCATCCCCTGTCAATGGTCCTGCTCATAATCTTTATAGACAGGTTTTCTAGGAGCAGCCAAGGGCTCTTGATTTATTTCAGTCACATAAGTTTTATACACTCTTCCTGTCTAAAACATTATGTATAAATCTTGTTTTGTTTTTTTATTTATTTTAAAACATTTTATGTTTTCTCTCTTTAGTTATGAGCACTTTCTTTGTTACTTTATGGTAGATGATAAGAAACTGATAACATCTCCTTGTTCTCATCAAGCTGCAGTCAGAGTGGAAAATTTAAGTTACATCAAAATCCGATAAGAGGGACTTTGCCTTTACAATTGGATGACTATGCTAATGTGGCTAATCATTGTCCTAAAATACAACAAAAGTTACAATACAACACTTATTTACATTATTTTATAACAACTACACATTTAGGAAGAAAGGCAAAAGAGTGAATAAAGATAAAAAAGATACAGTATGCACAGAACCGCAAACATGTATGTTCATGTAAAGTTTGCCCAGTCATTCCTGGGAGTTGTGTACTCCATTCACTGTCTGCATGTTTTTAGACAAATAGACCTCCATCTCCTCTTAAAAACAGTTACACTTATCTTTACATACATCCTCATAAAGTAGGTCTGATAAAAGCTATCACTGTTGAGTCTTGTTTGCTTCCTTAAACTTAGCGTGTTATCACTGTATAATAATTAACTGCTGTTAAAATGGCTGTGTTTGGAATGCAAGTCATTAAGCAGTTGAAAGCAAATACCCAAAAGCAACTGTTGCGTATTTGACAAATTGGTCAAATTCAGACTTTATTAAGCTATATATATATATATATATATATATATATATATATATATATATATATATATATATATATATATATGAGTGTGTAAATGTAAAATGATCCATGCACTCTATGAAAAACAAACTATTTTGATTCCAATTGTAACAAAATCATGTTACAACCGTAAACGGTGTTGGTTAAGCACCACTTCCCCCACCTAAGGTGGCGGACGGTTTGCAAGAACACTCTCGAGTCCTCCATGGCCTCTCTGAACTCCTCCAGGACCCCAGTGTTTGCCTCTGCGACCGCATGAGCCGCAGCATGCTTGGCCTGCTGGTACCTCTCAGCTGTCCCACTAGCTAACAAGGCCAGGTAGGCCTCCTTCTTCAACTAGACGGCATCCCTTACTTCTGTGCCACCTTACGGCCACAGCTACAAACGACCACATCGACAATGGAGGAGAAGAACATGGACCACTCTGACTCCATGTCTTCAACCTCCCTCGGGTTCTGTGAGAAACTCGTCCTGAGGTAGGTGTTGAGGACTGCACTAACAGAGGGATCCACAAGACGTTCCCAACAGACCTTCTCAACACACTTAGGCCTGCCATTTCTGACTGACTTCCTCCCCTGCCAGCGGATCCAGCTCATCACTAGGTGGTGATTGGTTAACAGCTTAGCCCCTCTCTTCACCCGAGTGTCTGAGACACGCGAGATCAAATGACGCAACTACCAAGTCGATCATCAGCCTCTCACCTTGAGCGTCCTGGTGCCAAGTGCGCTTATTAACACCCTTGTGCTCGAACATGGTGTTCGTTATGGCGACGTCAAGGTCCTTGGTCTAGTGTTATCCATAGTGGTCTTGTGAGCTTCTCATATACCCCATTTACACTACCCTTGAAAAACCATGCCGAGACCGGTCCAAGCTCAGTAACTGAGATAACTTATCGTGTGTAAATGGAAAGCAAACTGAACTGAACCGAGCTAGACACAACCGAACTGAGCTAACTGCAGCACAGTTCCAGAGGTGGGCTTGGCTCGGTTTTTCCCTGGCTCGGTTCTCTGATAACAAGAGCGCATGAGCAGAACGCGTCATCTCCGTCTGGCTGCACATCCCGATTCACACTCCCTTCCAGTAGTTTGCGGTAATGCCCCTCTGGAAGTTGCTTGCCAACCAACATAAAACAGAAGAAGAATAACTGTAACTATACATTTACTTTCTCAAGTAAATCCACAAAAGGTTGCCGTCTTCCCTCTGCAAACAGCGAAGTACAGCAATATAATCAAGCATAACTTTCTGCTGCCATTTTGATTTGCTTGATTCCATCCTTCTTCTTCTTCTTCTTCTTCTTGTGTTTTATGGCGGTTGGCAAGCAACTTTTGGTGCATTACCGCCACCAACTGTTTGATTTCCTCCTTCAATACTGGCAGTAATTCCACAGATCGTCACTAGGAGGCGAGGAGTCGAGGAACCGAGATAGCGTGATGTGTAAACGGTCGTCAGAACCAAGCTCTGCCTGGTTAACTGATCCGAGCTTGGACCGGTCTCGGCATGGATCGGTTTTTCAAGGGTAGCGTAAATGGGGTATTAGTCTGACCTTTCACCTTTGGGACATTTGAGTCCCATCTCAAATGTCTCAAATTGATCTGCAAAGAGGGATATGTTAAGAAGAGTCTTAAACTTGTTGGTCTGTCTGACTTCTTGCTTAGCTTTTGTTTTAATCTTGAGACAATAAGGAGTTAGTAGACCCATGGGAGTGGGCAGGTATATAGGACTGCAGCAACTAAGAAGGATTAAGAAATCTAAAATACTTACAAAAAATGGATCTTAAAGCATAAAGGCAGCCAAGGCAGTCGACTGTGTTACTCAAAAACTTGCTGCACACCTTGTTTTGCTTCTATTCAAAAAGCCCTTTCTTTGCTTTGTCATAGGGTTAGGGTAATTTCAACACTACTATTCTTTTTGTAGAGAATCATTTCTTGTCCACTGTCCTTGTCAAAATTTGTAGAAATAATTATTTCTATAGTATATTCCCTTTATTTCCCTTCCATATAGTATATTTCTCTGCACCACTCAGTTTGTTTTGTGTATGATTTATTTTTTAATAAATAGGTTTTATTTTTGAAAAAGTTGTACCTATGAAGAGTAAACAATTTTAACAGTATTATTCAGAAGATGTATAACTCTATTGAAAGTTTAACCAACATGTCTGGAACCAGTCCTAAAGATCAATTTAATAAAGTGTTGTCAAACTTTAATGTAACCATTTCTAAAAGTGCAAAGGTCTACAAAGTTACATCTTGACCTTTTTAAACAAGCAGTTTCATATAAAGTTACCCATAATTAATGAAAATGTTAAAGATTTTGTTGGGCAAAAATATGTTTTTGTGTCACCTCATAGAACTACTAGCTAGTTCAATGAAAGGATGATTCACAACATCCGGACTTTATTTTCTCTCTGTACTGCATGCTATAATGGTCCAATCAAACAATGTTCAGATAAAAGGCAAAAAGACTGAAAAAATATATTACAATATATTACAATTATTCCAAGTTCAGCTAGTTTCGTGGGAGGTAATTAAAACATTTTACAAGCATTACATTAATGTAAAGTTGTGAAGCTCAGAATAAAAGGTCCCAGTTTTCAAAGCTGAGAGACAGGTTTCACAAAATGTTTATTTAAGATGGAACTGTAGAGAACAGCGTTGATGTCTATGGCAGGAACCTCTGCAGGAGGGGAACACAGATTAGTGAGCATGTCTATCTGGTGGAGGATGATAATGAACGTGTGAGTCACAAACAGTTCAGTCCATGCCCAGAGGACAAGGTTGTTCCAGCTCGTCTGCTGCATACAAGGCACAGGAAAAATCCAGCAGGAGTCCGAGGACAGATCAGGCAAAAATATCAGAATGGAAGCAGGCCTGCTCAGAGGTCCAGAGGCAGAACAGTCATGATCAGGCAATCAGAAACACCCAGGTTCTTAGAGAACTCTTGACAAAGGCTTGAATAATCTGGCACTGATGACTGGTTGAAGGCTGGTTAAAGAGAGGCTGGAGCAGGTGGATCAGATTAACGGTAATGAGAACAGGGTGGAGATAGTCAGGTGAATGAAATGAGTAATTAGACCAGTCATCAGCACCAAGATCACGACAAACGTATATACATTGATGTACTTTTTGTTTTGTTATAGGTAGAATTTTTACTATTTTTCAAGGCTGCACTTTTAAAAAGATGAAATTTTACAGAGAGCTGTTACAAAACGAAATCTCTTTTTGTTTTACACTTGTGTAAACAAAATGACAAATAAATCTATCCTAGTCTAAGAGTAAGTCTAAAAATTTGCATCATTTAGTGCATTTTTTTTTTAGACTTTTAGACTTTCTTCCAACAAAACATCCTGCAGTGTCAACATGTCGACATAAACACTTCATTAAGCATTGGTCAACTTTCATTTTTATCCTGCAATAAGGTGCTATTCCTTTTCTTATTCACCGTTTATCTATCAAAATTGTTACCCAGGTAACAATCTTTTAGTGAACGTGCTAAAGGCAGGAAAAGTTAAGCCATAAACAGTCACACCCAATAATAAATAATCGTACCATCTCTTTATCTCATACTTTATAAGTAAACACTTGTACAATATGAAATACTATGACCCCTCTTTGAACCAAACTACTATGACCTCATCCTTATAAGTCTTAGATTTGCACTGATAGAACCAATTTTCTTGAGTATAATAAAATAACCTTTAAGCTCTTAAGTTAACAGATACAGTTCAGGAAGGTATGAACCGATCATGGTTGGTTGGAGATATCCTGAAAAAAGCTTTTTTTTTAATTCTTAAATGATGCACACAGCAAAAGTAATTGTGATGGGAAAATATAAACATCACTCTAGGTAACTGGTAACAAATCCACAAAAATGTCAAATCTTTCATTACTAATAACAATAAATTAATAATGCTTTACTATTGTCAGTGTAATAAACATAAATTAAACCATTGTAACATTCTGTTTTTTTTTTTTTTCTTAACCTGCAATAAGTGATCGTTCCTGGCACTAGTGCCTGGAATCATGATATTTTGTGGTGACCACATGCACAGCCATCATCCAAGCTCTCTCACCCTGGTAAGTTTCTTAACATTGTTGTAATTATACTACCATAGTATTACAGATTCGTGTGTGCTTTAAGCAGTGCAGACAGGGCTTGTGATTGGTTTGTTCAGTGTGACACATGTTTAGCCTCGTCATTTCTACAACCAGATAGTTTTTAAGAGCATAACTTTAAGGTGTGTGATTCTGACTTCTGTTTAGGCTAACAAGGTGGCTACTCCTACCTCTGTTTTATTCCTTGACCAAGCAATTTCAGCTCTGGAGTACCACCGTTACTTGGTGGGCTCTTTCTGGATGTATTGTGGTGGTGGTAGTTAGCACCAACAACTTTATACTCACTTTTGGATGGGAAGCCAAAATAGGAATCTTCAGGCCCGTCTATTTTCTTCAGGTGGTTTGTTATGTACTGCACACTCCAAATACCCCACCAAACACTGTTATTACATGCTGTTTTTTCCCAGTGGACAGTGAACCTTTGACAAGCAGTACATCCATGGGTCAGTCCTTGGAAAGGGATGTTGAGAATGGCAAAAGCAGCTTCCTCTCAACAGACAAAAGTCAGAGGAGAAGAGCTATTAAGAACTGTGCAATATATTACTGAAAGGTCATGATAAGTAAATGCTTTAAAGCACTAACACTCATATGTTGTTCTTCAAAGGTGTAAGGACTCCCAAGAGGTGAGGGAGTACTTTCGGGTGACCTACGGGTAAGTCGGTGAGAGGGCAGCAAGGGAGGAGGACGGACAGAAGAAACTTTTGTAGCACATGGGGCGGCATTCCACAGCCATGTTGACCCTGCTCCAAGGCAAGGTTTCCATCTTCCAAGTCGGCCATATGCAACTTGAACTGTATATTCTGTAAGTAGATTTTTGTGTGTAAATCGCTGTTGTCATGTTTTGGGGAAAAAAAGGGTGGTGTAACATAGCTTTTACCAAAAGTCTGTGGGAGATCAAGGTCGAATTAACCATATTTGGTTTTTTTTACATTTTTATTTTACATTTTATTACGTGAAAAAGATGGAAATATAGAAACAGGAAAAGTCAGTTTACATTTATATAAATAAAGTTCTCTCCATTTAAATTTGAAGAACCGTCAAAATGATGGCCTTCGGAGTTCTAGTGTTAACTACAACTCTAATTCAAGTTTTATATATATATATATATATATATATATATATATATATATATTCAGGTAAAATATCACAACAAAAAATGTAACACATTTTCCATCCTCTGAAGACTGACATATATTAGTAAGGAACATTTAAGGTTCACCACTGAGATCAGAGGGGAACAGGCAGGCTCCGTGGTTGAGAGATAGAACAGGTTAGGATCAGGAAATCAGAAACACCAAGGAACTCAAAAAACTCTCTTACCACTGGCTGGAGAGAAAAAGGAAAATAGAACAAGAAAAATCTGGCCTGATGAGGCCGGAGCAGGTGGATGAGTTGAGAATAGATTAGAAACCGGGCAGAGTTAGACAGGTGAATGGAATAAGCAATCAAGCTGGTCATCAGTGCCAAGATCTTGAAAGTATTCCCTGTTTGTTGCCATTTTCCAAAATGCAACAGCCACACGTTTATCCACAGTTAAACACAAATGGTACTATATATTTCTCCTCTTGAGGAGGGGGGATAAACTTTGGCAAATGTAGCTGAAGGAGTCCCTGAATAGTTGAAAGTTACTCACAAACTCCTCGTTGGTCATTGCTGGGACAAAAGCATCCCTGGATGAAAAACAGCAGCCCATATCCTTTGCAAAAGGTTTATCAGGGCCTATGGTCATAAAATAAAACATGCTAACATGTTTCACTGGTAGATTGAATTAGCATCGTATATAAACAACTCCATCTATTGTTTTTGCATGTACAATAAATCTAACACATTGCTGTCTCATTTTGAATCTCCGATTATCGCCTGGAATACATGCATGGCCTGCTGCATTAAAGAAATGTGTAGCTTGACAAAGTACTCAACTGTAGTACTTGAGTAAAAGTAATTATATTTATAGTCAAATCTTACTCAACTACAGTAAAAGTTACTCAGTCAAACATCTACACACTTTTGAAAATACTTAAGTATTCAAAAGTACATAAAACTGACACTAATATACTGGAGTGAATCAAAAGTATCCTCTTAAAAAAATTACTCAAGTGAAGTAAAGATACAAAAACTACTTAAGTACAGTAATCAAGTAAATATACTTAAAGTACACCACTGCTGTAAACGAAGCAACACAACAGTAAAGGCAAGAAGGTCCACCCTTATGTTACTATGCTCTTCTTCTTTTGTGCTTAGTAACACCGTTAGTTACTTTCAACGCCGTTACTCCCATCACTGTTGAATACTTGGAGCTATACAACATCAACAGGATCAACAGGACTCTAAGAGCCTTCATTGCAAACTGAATGAGGTTGTGGAAAACTATGCTTGAGGCCAATGGCAAGATACTTGTACAAATCTCCATCAAATGTGACATATACCAAGGAGATGTGCTGTCCCCACTGCTGTTCTGCATAGGTCTGAACCTCCTCAGCCAAATCACCAACAAGACTGGAAATGGATACTGACTCAGGAATGGGGCCACCATCAGTCACCTCCTCTACATGGAGACATCAACCTGTACGCTAAGAATGAGCAAGACATCGGTATAAATCAATACCACCTGGTTCTACAGCACAAACATCAGGATGTCATTCAGACTTGAGAAGTATTGTCAGATGGTGACTATGAGAGGGAAGGTAGTCCACACAGAGTTCAGTCATGGAAGGATAAGCCCCTACACGGGATATGCAACCGAAACATAACCAAAGTGGCGGCTATTGGGAAATCCTACCAATAGCTAGACAAGGCCGGACTCAAGGACAGCACAGAGGCCCTCATCACTGCTGCACGGGAGCACTAGAGAAATAGAGGCCCAGATCTACCATACCAAACCCCAGGTGCAGATTTTGCAAAGAGGCCCATGAGACAATCCAGCACATGGAGCACCATTACCAAGTGGCTGGAATAGGGAACAGAACTTCTGTGCAGAGTATGGGCTGGAAACACCAAGGTCAAAGTGGGAAAGACCTCCACAGATGGTAGATAATGACCGAGCCAAGATCCTGTGGGACTTCCAGATGCAGGTGGACGAAATGGTAATGGCAAACCAACTACATGGTTGTGATGGTGGACAAAAAGCAGAGAAAAGCCATTGTGATTGTCATAGCAATACCAAGTGATTGCAACATCAGGAAAAAAGAACATGAGAAACTAGAGAAATTCCAGGGGCTCAGAGAAGAGCTGGAAAAAACCTGAAAGGTCAAGGCATCAGTGGTGCCCGTGGTCATTGGGGCACTTGGGGCAGTGACCCCGAAACTTGAGGAGTAGTTACAGCAGATTGTGATATGTTTTTCTAACAACCTTGAGTTTGCCCTTGTTGCACATGCACAATTTTATTTATGTTTGTCTACTTAGCTTCGGTTTCAGCCATTCATTTTAGCTCCACTGCTTTGTCAGTATACTTTGAAAATGACTCACAAGAGTCACAAGAAGTAAACAGTCCTACAAGTTTATTAGAAGAAGAAAGAACTAAGACAAGGTGGCATTTGTAAGATTCCTTTATGCGACTGCGGAAGAGCAGGTACGTTTTTAAAGTTGTGCCTTTGCCCAAAAATCTACTTTTGGTAAATACATTTTGTCGTTCTGATCGTAGATATTTATAACAGCAGACATTTCAGCTTCACAATAATGTTAAAGGTTCTAGCTTTAAAAACTTTGTATTATTATGTTAGGGTTTTATAAATAAAAAAAATAAAGTTTACTATTTATAAGAAAATTGAGAATTTGTTGATCTAAGCAATCACAACTAAATTGCCAACAAACTGAAAGCATGATAAGGATCTACAAAAACAACAGGGGAGACAAGTTAGTTTCTCTTTTTCATTCTATGTTAATAAAAATGTAATTTTTCTTCGTAAGAGAAAAAATCCTCTCAGTGAAATTGTACAATAATAAAATTCTAGTTGCAAGTTCTTCTAACAGTAAAAGTGATAGCAAGAATAATAACCATAGTTTATAAGATAAAAGTGGGATAGCCTGAACTTCAGGCAAAGTATTGAAGTATAAATTATAAAACCTCCAATGCATAGTCAGTGTTACAAAAAACAGCTGATCACTTAGAAAAAAAATACACAAAAATATGAGAACTATTCAAATCTTGGAATTCTTTTTCTTTATCTCTCTTATTAAATTAACATTCTTGTTAAAATTTAATTAGATATAATCACCTATTTTATTCCCTTACACTCTCGTTCGCCCATGAGGCTGGGAAAATGCATTCAGCTAGCAACACGGAAATGTCTCTGTTGCCATGGCAATATGAGCAGATGAACTTTTTTCAGGTGCCAAGAGTTACAGCTGAGAACAGCTCACAATGAGAGTTTCCTTTCTTAACCTCTAGGTAAAACAATTTCTGTAATGTACATGATAGAAATAACTCCTTGAGATTTTTTAAAGCTTTTAATTAATAACAAAATTACTAAGTTTTTTTTTTTTTACCACTAAAAGAAACATGTATGATTTTATAAATCAAATCTACCAAATAATCTACAAAAAATAACAAGAACAAAAAACAATTACTGTATGATAAATTAACTCTTTGTTGCAAAGTCGAGCGACGATTGTTGGGGGACTGTTTTCAGTCAAGAAAATCTGGTTGTGCTTATTTATTTGTACATTCTTAAACATTCTTTGGTCATAGCCATCCAGGCTTATTTTAATAGTTTAAAAGCATGAACCATAAAATAGGATAGTAACTGTGACTCATCAGGAAGAGTATTTGTCTCGCAATACAAAAGTTTGATTTCTGCTTCCTCCTGAATATGACAAAATCAAGGCTCAAGTGTATATTGCTTTTAGTTTTGGTGTTTAAAGAAACATGCTTGATAAATTTAGTCTACATGGAATGGGATACATTTAGATGAAAAGCAGGTATGGATGTATATTATCTTGCATACATTTTGGCATGTACATTTTTCTTGTTTGCTTAGTGCATTTTTTTTTGTATAGACATTAGTTTAGATTATTTAATATATCAGGGATTTGGCATTATAATCTATTCTGTTAGCATATGCATATACATAGTATTGTACATGCATGTACCCTGTTGGTGCCGGTAATACCTTTCTTGATACTAGTTGTTAATGGCGGCAACATATTTTTGTTTGATGGCAACGTCCCAAAGTTGTTAAGGAATTACCTATATACGACAGGCTTTGGTCAGAAGATTGCTTTTCTTATGTGGCTTTGGTACTTACTTATTTACTAATCCCCTCATGTTCGAGTGGTAAGAGACGGAATGATGGATATACATACTGATAGGTGGATGGAATAATGAATGGGACAATGTATATTTTTAGATTTATTGTTTACTGTGTTTCAGGTTACTCTTTTAAACAAGATAAGACGTGCTTGACTTTTGGATTATCATTAAATGAAATTCACCTTTATCATCTTCTCATTATGTTTTCCGCATTAATGCTTTTAATTTTCTGTGTCTGCCCTGAACATTGGAAGAAAAACATGATAACTTGCTTTGTGTATTTTTGTTTTCCTCCTCCCACCTTCTACCCTCACGCTGTACCATTTCTCCATGATATGCAGATTTCCTGCTCTTAAAGTACAGACTGTATTGATCTTTCCTTTCCTCTCTGTTTCTGCTCGCTGTACCCATTATCCTTCTGGTCCAATCTTCCTTTCAACCTCTTTTTTTTTTGATGACCACTATGTTGAATCAAAGGCCAGAATAGCCTGATCAGACAGTAGCATTAATATATCAGAAACTCAAAGTTATGATTTTAAGTATAACATAGCTGGAAATAATCAAATGTTAATTTTAAAGAAATGTCTTTTGTTGTAACATCAGTATGGATCATTATCTGAGGGATTCTAGCTTTAAATGTGTGTGTATATGTATGTCCTAAATTAGGTGAATGACTTTTTGTTACAGAGAGGCTCTGCCAACACATAGACCCTCTCTTTCACTTCACTTAATCAGTATGCCACTGCTCTCCTCATCACTGTCCTTGTGCTATAAAAATATATACACACACGTATACACATGAAAGGCAAATAAGGATACACTTCATTACCATTCTCTTCTTGACTTCATGACTGTCCTTGTGATGTAAATATCATATATAAAAAGAGGGGAAAAGGCAGAGCTTGGACTTTGTCCAGAGTCTCAGATACACGCACATTTTGCACGTGTGTGGATGGGCTCACGTTTTCACATGCAAAAGGCAGAAATTACAAGCACATTTTTGTTTAAAAGTCTTAGATATATGCAGATAATGCCGAAAGTGTTCCCTTTGGGCACAAGTGTGTAACAGTCTAAGGTTTCTAATTTCAAAGCCATTTAAATTAAGTGTCTCTAAAACCAGCTTCTGGGAGAAATAATTTTTTTGTAATAATTGAAAAAAGTTTCAAACCATTTTCCTACTTTTATAGGAAAAACATTTTGCACAAAACAATTATTAAAATAAAAATTGCCGGCTGAGAGAAAACCTCGGTTAATTATTATTATTTCATCTGAGATGGATTTATATATATATATATATAGACCTAAAGTACATTACAAGGCAAAATAAAGGTACGCACAACAAAGACCATATACTCTCACACAACTCATCTTATTAAAAAGAGACCAATTAACTAATGGTGATGTTGGACTAGGAAGAAATCTGGAGTACATGGGTCAACACTCTAGATAAGGATATATTTGATTCAGAAACTGCACTATGTAAAATGGCTCTTAATACAAGATCAGCATTAGACAAAAATAATATTAGGTTCTTTTTTATTCATCCTTTGTTTATGTGAGGTTCTTTCTTCAAAAGTAATGTAAAATACTAACAACTAAACAGCTTTTAAATTGAATATAAAAAAAATAAGTTTAATTTTTTTAATTCAAAATAAGATTGCTTACATAAAAATTCTCTCTAGCAATAAAAATCTAATATATACCCTCAATCTGCAGTAGGGATGCACAAATAACTTTTTTTCTTTCCAAACCAAACCTACAAAATCCCAGCTGTTTTGGCTTTGATGTTATCACCATTACATTTAATTTTGTAAGAGGCTGTAATCAAATTCTCTCTACAAGCATATACTGTACAATACGTAATAATGTACCTATTTATTTAACCATTTGGTTATTTATTCTCCAGGTGCCCAGTTTTTATATGGTTAAAACACTTTAATGTACAGTATTTTATTGTTTATCTTTTAACTCTTCACTAATTTTTTATTCTTGTAATTTTTTTCTAAGGTCGATATTTGTGTGACCATTTTTTCTATAATCTTTTTGCTGCTGTAAACATCAGAATTTTCACCTTGTGGGACTATAAAGGGATTTCTATTCGATTCTAATGTATTTATATCACAAAAGGCAACCTGAGAGTTTTATAAGGTCAAAATAAGAGGTCATAAAAAAGGTTTTAACAAGTCAAAATCCATCCTAAATCAAATATGCAAATCTAAGAGTCCAAAAGACTTTATGCATTTATTATTCTATAAAAAAAATACATATTTCATTCTTCACAAAACTAAGCAAACATGATACAGCTTATGAACACGACACAAAATCTGAATTAAAAACACCAGGACAACGAAAAATCGTATGCAATATTTTTTGCCCCCTGACACAAAAAGTAAAACCATATTTGTCAGGTTGGGGCTAGGGCCTATCTCCAGCAGTGTACGGGCAAAAGGCACTATTCACTGTGGACAGGTCGACGTACTGTCGCAGGATAACACAGAGACACCTAACCATACATATGCACTAATAACTTGGCACAATTTTGCCAATTGCCAATTAGACCCCAATTAGACCTTACAGTCATGATTTTGGACTGTGGGAGGAAGCCTTAGCACCCGGAGAGAACTCACGCATGGAAGAAGGAGAATATGCGGAAAGTCCCTATAGTTAGGGAATCAAACTCAGGACCTTCTTGCTTCAAGGTGATAGTGCAGCAACTGCTACCCCTAAATATTTAACTGATAAATTATAAAATAGAAATAGACTGAATACCAATTGCAATGTATATCTCTTTACTGCACACTATATGTTCTTCAGTCTCAGGTTGAGCTTGTAGCACATTCCTGAGGCAGAGCCATAATGCGAGTTTTATAAAGAGGGCAAGGCCATAGTGCCTGGGAATGCTCAAAGCTAGAGGCTATGGGATGCCAAATATGAAACATCTGCCCATAGGAAATTAAAATTTGTTTAAATTTAGAGCCGTAAGTTGAAGCTGTATAACTTACAAAGCCAAACTCAGGAAATTGTGTGTACACTTTCTATTTGCTGATAAATTAGGCTGTATTTCCTGCTCTTTGGGGGAATTTCAAGTTCTACTTTAGATTTCTCTGAAAGCAATGCATTAACTTGTACTGTTTAAAATACTGTAAGTCACTGCGTGTTTTAAGGTTGGAAAAAAAAGTCACAGTCAGGAGTTTTACCAACCCGCACCCGCCCGAACCCGTTAAAATGACTAACGAACCCAACCCGTCACCCGCGGATGTCTTCAATTCAAAACCGAACCCGACCCGACCTGTTGATATTTAACCCGCAACCCGACCCGTTAACACATCAAGTAATAGGCTATAGT
>NW_015150622.1:0-1975 GCF_000732505.1 Cyprinodon variegatus
TAAAAATGTCCATAGCTGCATATTGGTTATTTATTCTCCAGTTTATATTGTTAAAACACTTTACAGGATTGTATTGTTTATATTTTAACTCTTCCCTATTATTTTATTCTTAGACATTTTTCTAAGGTCCACATTTGTGTGACCATTTTCAATAATCTTTCTGCTGCTGTAAATTTGCCCATTGTGGGACAATAAAGGGATTTTTCTATTCTATAAAATTGGTAGAAATATATAAAGTAAGTAAATCTAAACACTGTATGTATAAAAATTATATCTGCAAAATCTCTAATATTCAACAACAAAAAATACTTAGTAAAGCATATTGTGCAAAACGGCAATAAAAAATTTTAACTCCTATCAGATTTATAGCCCCCACACTGCAGATATATTAGAATCTGTCCTTAAATTACAGCCAAACCCATTTACACAGTAAGAGATAAAAACCTTTAGATAAATCAAACACTACCGCCACATATCTGACTCTATAACCATTAAACAACTATTTTCATTAATCCCAGACGGAACTATTCAGAGTTGTATTATATTAAACTGAACTTCCAATTTTCACCACTGTTCGGCGACAGGTCCGAGAATACATCGGACCTGTCCTTCAAATCGGGCAAAAAGAAGGACGCATGACCAAGCGAAATGTATAATTTTGTGCAAAGCAGATCAGCCAGGCAGGAGGTGAAACACAAGGAGATTAACAAGGATCTGCTAAATTTAAAACCAGCAGGCATAGACAGATGCAACACACATTGACTGAGAACTCCGGTAGGGCAACCATTTGCAAGGGATGTATAAAACCACAAATAGAATAAACTGTAAAAATGACTAAAACAAAAGTTAAACATAGAACTAATGGTTGAAGCTCTGTCACAAAACCAAAATTAAGCTATGAAAGTGATATTTGCATGTGCCACAGAAAGATAATGTTACAAAATTAAGTATTCTTACCTCAATTCATGACATAGGCAGAGTCTATACGTCTTGTCATACAAAGGGTTGCTCGTAGAGGGGAATAACATGGTCAGGAGGTCCCTTCACCGATTCCTCCAAGTCCACACCATCCTGCCAGATCTACCTGTACAACGAATATCATGGCAACCTCTGACGTTTGTCTGCTTGGGCCCAATTTTCTCTCATTTGGAAGGAGCCACAGCTGTAATATGTAATGTTCCGCAGCAATGATGTGAAGTCTTTATACACTCTTCTTTATACACTCAGCAATATTTCTGCTGGAATAGGTTCTGACTGTCAAACTTGGGAAAGACAAGTCCATTGGTCTTTTTTTTTAACAGGTTTTTTTTTAACCAGCTTTGCCGTGACCTGGATTGGAATCGGGGTTGCTGCGGCCAGAACGCAGAGTACTGAACACTATACGATCACGGCTGCCCTCTTCCGTGTCTTTACATCGGCTATCTGTTTTCTGCCCTACTTCACTCAGAGACATTGATATCGCTGCAGAATCTTAAGAAATACAGTAAGGTATGGGCCAAATATATGTACCCACATTGTACTCCTGTAGTTTCAGGGTAAAGTTAAACTGGCATCCTTTGACAATGGTTGCTGCAGACACAACACAACCATGTTAAAGAATACTACCAAAACTCAATGAAAAACACAGCAACAATTTTAAACTCTATTGACTACCACAAACATAATACCTTAGGTCTTTGCGGAAAGGGTTCACAAAAGATGATTGTCATAAAGTGGCTGTTCTCATACCGCTACCTCTGTGGGTAGTCTGAAAAAAAATCTCCTTCAAGCTGGATTTGAACCAGCAACCCAAGGATATCTCCTATTGTTCTCTACAGTCCTCCACTCTACCGACTGAGCTATGTGTAACATAGGGGAACTATTGGATCGTGACCGATGACGTGACCCTAAACCAACTAGTAGACCGCTAAAAATAACATCGAGTGGCCTAGGGTCTCCCAATTAAAAGTACATAGGTAGGTCTGGCTTAAAATGA
>NW_015150622.1:4520-5531 GCF_000732505.1 Cyprinodon variegatus
AGCAGTGGAAGCTTAAATACTTCACTGAACAGGTTCTCATTGGAGGGGAGATTATTGTAGCTCCAGATTGATTCACTGATCGTTTTCCCACTGAATGGCAGCATCCTCTCATTGAGGATATTTTTATTCTCCAGTTTTAATCTGATTGTTGGAGATCAAGGAATCTGAGACAAAACACCTGATTAAATTCCTCAAGTAGACTATTGGTTAATTCCTTACATGATTTATAATATTGTGTGGTAAAATATCACAATCCTCTTTAACTGATCATTGCTGTTACGTTTGTTCTCTCTTTGACTAAATGTAAATCACCATCATCCTTTATTTGCTAATTGAACTAACCTCTGGCATAATAGGGATTTCTGCACAGCAATTAGTAACCTCGTTAAGAATATTTCATTGATTGAACTTTCACCTTTGAGGTAATAGGAATAGCTCAAATTTAGTGCTAAGAAAGTTACAGTCAAGTTTTGGTAAACTGGTTTATAAAATTGAGGCAAAGAAACAATCACGAAATCAATTCTATCATCTGAGGAGCAGCTTCGAACTGAGGAATTAAAATCTCACTTAGATAACTTCTTTCTAGTCAAAGTTCAGGGGACCTCCATTTGTTACAGGGCTTGTTGGATCCAGGAGGCTGAGAACTCTTCAGATTGCTTTCATATTGAAAAACAGCAGAACGAAAAATTGAGGCTTAATGGTGAGGTTTATTTAAACTTGCATTTTAGTTGTACCTCTGTTGTGATTTTATGTTTCTTTTCAATTTCCAGCCAGCTGGGAATTTATATTTCTGATACTTTAAGATATTTATTGCCCTCCCCAGTTAGCCTGGGTGCCATTCCGAACTTAGTCCCGCCCACAACGTTTGAGGTCGGGAAGTTCGGTCTGGCATTGCTCAACAGTAGCGCGAGACATTGTGCGAGAGTATGCTCGCACAATATCTGGCGGGCCAATCAAATTGTCAGAGCGGGCTTTATACGATGATGGACAGATGATCAACAGTAACGTAAT
>NW_015150622.1:8704-10578 GCF_000732505.1 Cyprinodon variegatus
ATCTAGATACATTTGTGAGGCGTTTTGCTGAGCAAGTCCTGCCCTGAGGAGTTGGCCCTCCTGTATGCGCCTGTGTAGTGGTTGCTTCTCTCTCTAATATAAAGGTCTGAGTGTCTTGTCTTTGGAGTGAACCAGTTTTTGTCTCAGGGTTTTGCCAGGTTTGAAGTGCACATAGATCTGGTGCTGGTTGAAATTCCTCCTGAGCTTTTTAGAGACTCCAGCAGTATAGGGAATAAAGATGTTCCTTCTTCTGTTCTCTTCCTTCTCAGCAAATGTCTTCTTGTTGGTTTTTAGAAAAGCCCATCTGGGATAACCGCAGTTCTTCAGGGATGCCCTAATGTGTCCCTGTTCTCTCACCTTCCCTCTGCCGGTGGTGGGAATGGTTTCTGCTCATGTCTGCAGGGTCCTAATGACGCCTAGGTTGTGTTCCAGTGGGTGGCATGAGTCAAAACGGAGGAAGTGGTCGTTGTCTGTGGGTTTCCTGTAGACTTCTACGTTAACTTGTCTATTTTCCATGATGTGTATCACGCCAAGGCTGTCATCTTTCATCATCCTGGATAAAAAAACAACACTCCCACCACCTATAGAGAAAACTTTATGTCCAGTTGCCTAAACTGAGTATGTCAAGCTTTACAAAAAATAATAAGATAATTTTCTTGACTTGATTATTGAATATTTTAATAAAATACAACAATATTTTCCACAAAAAACTGGTTTTATTATATCAACCTACTTACAACAAAATTACTAAAGACAATAGGCAATAAATTAAGGCATAAATGAAGATAATTGAAATAACATTAATTTAAAGAAACATAGTGAGTTCATCGAAACAGATAAAACTGCTGTCCTTCAGACACCCTTTGTTGTTTTTCAAGTAAAGGTTGTTCTTTTTGTTGAAACTTCTACTTCCTCTGTCTGGATTTCCAGAAAGCGGTGCAAACACTCAGAATCATAATCAACAACAAAGAACATACAGCTGCAAGGTAGCCATGTTGTAAAAGAACCTCGGCTGAACCTGGAAGGAGACAAACGTCAAATCATTCAGTTCATTCACAGTCCGTTCTAAAATCTAATAAAACATTACATTTATTTTATAAATAATAAAGGTAGAAATGCCTTTTATAATCTGTTTTAAAATGATAGGAAACGACAGTATGCTAAATATCCAGGATTCTATGACTGAACCCAATGCCGTGACGAGATGACATCAGCTAAGACCTTAGATAGGCGACCCCATAAATGTAGGAGGGGCTTAAGGACTTCTGTTGGCCAACTTTACTTCTATTAAGCTTAATGCTACATCCAGACCCGCGTGCGCTAGAGGCAGCAGAAGCAGAAATTCGATGGTTGAAGCACACCAAAGCGCAGCAAAAGATCCTGCAGCGCGTTTCCAGCAGCAGGAGCTTCTGAGTATTTGACGCGCTTCTGAAGCAGCATCTGCTGGAGTTGGAAAAATTTAACTTTTGCTCCTGGACGCACCACATCAACCAATCAGAGAAGCTGATCTGGGAGCTGGCAGGGAGGCAGACACAGCGCTGCTGATGCAGAGCGCTATGATCGCTTCTCTAAAACAGTTTATTAACGCCTAAATTAACTTAAAATTTAGAAACCTGCCAGCAAAATATGTTCGATTTTATTATCCTGGTGCCTGCAGTTTGGATTACGTACGTGAAAAACGCCTTCAAGCTGCTGCGAACAGTAGCGAAAACCGCAAAGAGGCGACCGGGACAGAGACTGCTGTTGTTGGGGAGTTCAAGGGACAGAGCACCATCGTTATATGCTGTTGGAGACGATCTGACAACGAAATAATATTTGAAGGCAGGATGGTAATCTGGATGAACTGACTGCACATAGGAAGTTTTCAGGTGGAC
>NW_015150622.1:14683-18401 GCF_000732505.1 Cyprinodon variegatus
CTTAATTTGAGAGGGTAAATGCGATAGTTCGCCAATGGAATTAGCATTTTTACTCTTAAAATAAGATAATTAGATAATATGCACTTGAAATAAGAGAATACAATAGCGTTTTCTTATTTTAAATGTAAATTGTCTTGTTCCATTGGCAAAATGTATCCTTTACCTCCTCAATCCGAGAACAATTGCACTTATTTTAAGAAAAAATGACTTATCTAGATTTCGATTTTTTCCAGTGTACTTCAAGATATGAAGGAGTCTACAATCCCTTATCATCCATTTTCCATCTATTATCATTTCATAAGGTAAGATAAGAAACAGCGTTTTTGTCCCACAGTGAGGAACATTTGCTGTGAAAATTAGACTAAAGAGAAGAACAGAAATCTAAACAGTAGCACAAAAATATCTACCAGAGAGAAAAAGAGATGGTTGTTTATTTTATAACTTTCATTTCTCTCACTGGTAGAGTATTTTAAATATTATTTTTATATAAATTATAAAAGGTTTTTCCCTGCAAACAAAAATGTAGATATTTCTGCTAACATCTACTTGTTAAAGATAGATTTCATTTAAATCTCTGTACGTGGAAAATGAATCAAATGAAAGAAAAGTTCAACTAACTATCAAACTTTAGACCTAACAAAACAAAAACAAAGACTAACCTTAATCATCATACTGCTAGAACTTTATAGTTTTTATATAGATTCTGTTTTTTTTACGCTCCAGGTTATTTATATCTGACTTCTTCCGACATCTTCATGGAGGTTTGTAATATTTAAAGCATCCAAATCATTTTCTGGTCATCCAAAACAAATAGAAGATGAACCAATAACTTCTACTGACTAAACTTATATCAATCACAAAGTAAACGTTTTGTTAATGACTTACTTATGAGAATCTTCATGATCCAGTCTGCCTTCATCCTGTCTTTGTTGTTCTGTCACTGACATCAGTTGTTTTCTGCAGACCACACTGACTTCCTCTTAACTGCCTCTCACCTACTCTTTCCACTTAAAGCCCACTTCTCTAGATTTTAGGTCCTCATGTCCAGATCCTCTTTCAGATTATTTTTAAACAACATTTCCTTCTTTTACAGAATCGTGGGCATTTCAAAGTTCAAGGCTTTGTATTTCCATAGGTGGATCATTAACACTTCTATGTGTAATATCTAAAGATAAATTGGCCTCCTCTTAGTGACTTGTTTTGTGCAGAGTCTCAAATGGCTAAACAGGAAGTGGAAACCACAGAATTGACAGGTAGTCTAAGAGCTACACTAATAGTGTAAAAACAGAGATTAGTGATGTAAATAGAAGTAAAGTCAACCAAACTACAACATGTTTGTTGCCTTTTCTTTTCTAAATGGGGTTTAGGGATTGAGGATGTGTGGTAAACATTCAGGATGTCACATTAAGCAAACAAATCTTTATCATAATGATATTATCTCTGCTCAGTGGAGCATTGATCAGCACTGCTGCCTTGCAGCAAGAAGATCAAAGGCTTGATTCCCAGTCTGGCTCTTTCTGCATGGAGTTTGCATGTTCTCCCTGAGCATGTATTGGTTCTCTCCAGGTACTCCAGCTTCCTCCCACAGTCCAAAAACATGACTGTTAGGTTTATTGGCTTCTCTTAATCCTCTTAGATGTGGGGGTTTGCATGAATGGTTGTTTATCTCTGTGTTACCCTGCGATGGACTGGCGACCTGTCCAGGGTGGACCCCGCCTCTTACCTGTAGACAGCTGGAGATAGGTACCAGCAACCCTCGCGACCCCGCTTGGGATAAGCGTGACAGAAAATGGATGGGTATTATTCATAATCCATCCATTCATCTGCTAGAAGTTCCTATGACAGCTTTTCTAATCAGTGTGTCACCATCTGGACTGAAACGGTTTGAAATGTCACATAGTATGGCTGTCATAGCTAAGGGAGGGATGGTAAATACTAGAGACAGACAGCTGCAGGAGGCCGATGCTGAGACTGAGTTTGACACCAGTCTATCTGGTCCCTAAATATGTGCTGCAGACGATTTGGAACGATTTCTGAACATTTCAATTAATGGAAAAATTTGCAGGGGGGGAATTAACAAAAAATGGAATCAACCAAAACTTTCTCAACCATGCAGTACCTCCGAGGACCCCCTCGGGGTCGTGGACCCCCTGTTGAAGACCTCTGATAATACAAACAAGCACTTGAACATCCCCCTAAAAAGGGCTTTTTGTTCTTGTCAAATCAAATATAACAGATTGAATGAGATTTAAATAAGTTTTTTTTAGTATGATTTTGTTGATGTTTCTTTTTGATAGTTATTAAAAGATGTTTTTATTAGACATATTCTATATGGTATTGGTTATTATCTAAAGCGTAGCTTGTGTAATTTTTTACATATTTATAAAGTCAGTACATCTCTGCAGTTTAAGGAAGTCAACTACTGTGTAGTTTTCCCTTAGCTCTCTACTGTCCAGATATTTTTATATCTAAAGGAAAAATAATCCAGGACATTACAACATTTTTAATGCTATTTTGTACTATATACACTCTTTTTATATGCCTCTTGTATGTTTATCTTTAATGGCATCTTGCTGTAACACTTTTTACTCTATATAAGCTACAGGAACCCAGATTTTCCTGAAGGAGTAATCCCATGGGAATAAATAAAGTTGAGTCTAAGTCTAACCAGAGAGGCAGTGAGGGAAGACTGCATCATCCCCCGGAGAAAAACAGCCTTTGGTCAGGCTGTCTTCTCCACAATGGAACACAGTGCCAGAAACCATCAGAGACTCTTTGCAATTCTCTTCATTCAAAAAGAATGCAAAGAAATGGCTTGTAGAGAGCCAAATTTGTGGGCACTAAGGTTTTTAGTGTATATTTAAATAATTTTACAATTAATTTTTAATCATTTTACATACATTTTACTTCTTAACCATAATGTTTTTATGTAACTGGTATTGTAATTTAATCTTGTGATTTTATACTTGTGTTTATTTTTAAGGTTGCCTTTTTAATATCTGGCTCGGGGACTACCGATGAAAATTAGCACTCCTTAGCTAACTCGGGTATATTTACATTGTTTTAATGTTTATTAATGTACACTGTCCCCTTTTAAATAAACAATAAATGAAAATGAAATAAAGTTGTGTGCCTCAACATACACACAACCCTATTACTAAAAACTTTTAGACCACTTGGAAGAAAAAAAAAAAAAGGTTTGTTAGAAATGACATTGTCCAACTGATCAGGGTTCCACTATAGTCAGTACATAATAAACGTGATGTCAGCTTCAGTACTTCTGGGACGGCTGGCCACAAGGTTTAGGAGTTTTTAAGGGAATATTTGAGCATTCTTCCAGAAGGCCTGGCTCTCACTGGGATGTTTAGGAATTTCTCGACTGGATCTGTTGCATAATTGGTATCCTATCAAAAGGCAAATGTATTTGCATAGCAGAGTCCATCACAAAGATGATTCAAGATTTACGAAACAGAAAAGAAGCAAATATAAAAGAAGAATAAAAGCAAGATAAGATGAAAAAAAATATATAAGAAGAGCAGGTAGTAAAGCAAATAAAACAGGTGGATCACAAACTTAAACAAATGATACCCAAGTTAACGATTTAACTGCAACAAAGGAACACAAATGGGATCTATCTATCTATCTATCTATCTATCTATCTATCTATCTATCTATCTATCTATCTATCTATCTATCTATCTATCTATCTATCTATCTA
>NW_015150622.1:20191-23911 GCF_000732505.1 Cyprinodon variegatus
CACCTCTGGATCAGATCCCCTCTGTTCTCCCCCTCAGGTTCTGTTCTCATTCACTTCATGCTGCTGCTGGCTGCAGTTTCCTTTATTTGCTCTGCTGCAGATTTTTTGTTTTGTTTTTAACAATGTGTTCCTGACCTCCACCTGAACCACAGCTCTGAACTTCTGTGTTAGAGAACAGCTATTAGCCATTTTCTCTGTTTGGTGTGTTCTACCATGTGTAAAGGAAAGCTCTGTGTTTACACCTTTAAGCGTTCTCTCTCTGCTTCATTTCCTGAGAAAAGATCACTAAGGATAAACTCTTGACTCTTATGATGTATATCTATTAAATAACCAGGAGACATGGCAGCTAGGTGGGAGTATTGGCATGGGTGTTATGATACGATACATGACACGATACTTGGGTCACGATTAGGGCTGGGTAAAAAAATTGATTTAATTGATTTTGAATCGATTCCTTTACATTTTTGCCAAATCGATGCCTAGGGAATGAGATCGGTTAGTTTTATAGTGACGCGTGTGACGTTCACATTAAAATGAGCAGGAAAGATGCACTCAAGATTATTTAAAGCCAGACAGCTGCAAATATAGCCAATAGTTTGACTGAAGACATTAACAAATGAGGGCTGACCAGCAAAAAAAAAACTCTGTAATTGCTACAGACAATGCTGCAAATAGGGTTTGTGCAGTGAAGATAATGCAACTCATGCATGTCTGCTTTGACACGTCTGCTTGCTCGAGTGAGGCTTTACTTTTCACAAACAAAACAGTTTTGTTCACACCTCAAGTTTAAACTGTCTGATTTACAAGTTTGCACTTTGTGTTTAATGTGACAGGAAAAAAATAAAATACATGAGTACTTTGAAACACAGTTGAACCACTTTCATTATTGTAAAAACAGATTGAACAGATTTAGAACTGTATGAATCAAAATCGAATCGATTCAGGACTTTTATAGATTAAAAAAAAGCAACCTCTTTATATGTTTATCAGATGACATTGATGGCTCAGTTATTGTGGTATCCATGTTGCTTGGGGTTTGTTTTGCTGTTTTGCTTAAAAACATCGATACCAGGAATGGAAAGATTGATATTATATCAGGCAGCCAAAAATCACGACATATTGCACAACAATTTCTTTTCCACACCCCTAATGACGACAGATGTAGACAGAAATTGTAATCTTACTCAGATCAGGGAAGCTGCTTAGAGTTACAGAAGGCAGCTGCTCACAAACCTGGCTCGCGTCTCTTGAAGTGGCCTCGGATTAGAGTTAAACAAGCATTTTATGCATCTCCAGTTTATCACATCATTACATCATACATGTTTGTAAATAAGCTGAAGGACGCTGCTCTCATTCCATTTCCAAATATTTTTGACATGTAGAATGAAGATGACTTTTTATCCAGACAGAGGAACCGTTCTAATTGGATAAACTATGTGGGGAAACATCACTTCTGACACGCAACAGGCAGCTGATATTAGGGCTTAACAGACCCACTCATCATCAATTAAAATAATCCTGACATTTCTAGATATGAGGCTGAGTAATGTAGATGTTGGAGGAATGTGATTGGTCGAATTGTCCTGCTTGGCTGTTGTTGTTTGCTTGCTCTTGACGTTAATGTCAGAAATCTGACGCTCTGCGCATTTGTGTCATAAATGATAACAATAAAACAACGCCTAGCTGATGCGTTTACCTTCTGTACTTCTACTTGTGGCTGACGTTGCTAAATAGTTCCTATCCAGGTTCATTCATTGTTGTAGGACTAAAAGTCACTCCAAGGTAATTTAACAGTGATTTTAAAGAAGTCGTCGCCTACAAATCAGATTTAGTTTTAAGCTTTAAAATAAGTTAATAGCCATTTCATCATAGGCTTCTGCAGGCAACGGTTAGTTTAGTTATTAATTCAAGGTTAAAAAACAACTGTTCAGTATAAAGAAGAAATCTCACAACCCTAATAAAGTTATTGTATAATTGAAGTTTGACTTTAACTCTGAGATTTAAAGGTTATTATAGGAGTTTAAATAATCAAACTTCCCAATTTGGATTCAGCTGATGTGAAAAAGATTTCTGGAAATCATAAAAAAGAAATGGAATCACTTGGTTTAGAATAGAAATCAGGTAAATTTACAATATATGAAAAAAATATATATATTGTGCAATTTTTAAGCCAGTGTTTTTTTTGGTTTAGATTAATTCAGAGAAAGAGGAAGTTTTACATTTTATTCAAGTCAAAGGATCTTAATTTGTAGATCCAGCTAAACTGCTTATTATTCTGTTGGTTTAATGTTCAGTTTTTAAATCAATATTAATAATAATTGATGTGTGTTTGTCTTTTCTTACTTTTTTAAATGATGTTCTGTTATATAGAGCCGCTATAGTTTGTCATGTTAGAAGTACAGATGTTCTTCCAACATCTGACCAATATACAGACGCCTCAGTCACCAGTTCCTGAGCCGATCCAGATGGACCTTTTCCTGCAGGCCGTCCTCCTCCTCTTTTTCAAAATACTGTCCTGTTTCAAAATAAAAGCCTCAAGTCCTACAAAAGACAGAAGTACAGATTGAACTCCATTATTTCTTACTTCAGTAATGTAAAATAAGCATCTATAATAACTGTACAAAATAACAAGTAATGCAAAGCACAGAGTAGGATTATTTTCTTTTATCATCAAAATACACCTTTGCCTCTGAGAGCGTATCAAGCTTTTAAGCTGCCCACTAACGGTCCTCCTACATTCATTATTTTTCTGGATCTGGGAAGATGAAAGCTTTTTTCTCTGAATCTGACATGTTTCCCATCAAGCTGCTTACTTTAAACAGTCCAGGCGGCGCTCTGAGTAAAAGACCCATAGAAATGTTCCAGTGATGAGTTTTTCTGTTGTTCCCATCATGCATCTGGCCTGTGAGGTTGCACTGTGACGAATGACGCAGGCTGGGCCTCAAATGATAAATACATGCTGAAGCATAACACAGATACAACAAAATAAAAGTTACCTGAAGTATAGAAATGACATACATGTGTGTTATGTTTTTAGGATGGCGGGAGTGTTTGACATTGATCTGGAGACTGAGGACATCAGCGACACAGAGGTCAGCCTTTCATTAGCATCTCTAACGGCTCGGAAACGTTTTGATGGAATCACTTTAACTTCCTTCTTCTGTCTGCAGGATGATGCCTGTGAGCTGACTGTCGTGGAACCCGACAGGTAAGTTCAGGAGGTTTAAGTTCAGGGGGAAGCGGGTGCTGATGATCCAACCAAAGGGTTTCTTCTGCTCTGTTGTCATGGCAGCGCTCAAACCGAGGAGGTGGAGCTCACCAGTGAGAGCGTCAACAGAGACAGCGAGAGAGTCGGACCCGATTGCTTCGAGCTCCTTAGGGTGCTGGGGAAAGGAGCCTATGGCAAGGTGACTGTGACCACCGACGTTTCTCAATATGTGTACTTGTGTGTTCTCATGTAGGGATGCACAATATAATCGGCCCCCTATCGATATCGGCCTGTATCCGCCTTAAAACTGAATATCGGCCACCCCACCGATATTTAACCCGATATTTGATCAGCTTCTGAGTTTCTAAAGTCTAAAAAAAAAAAAAAATTCTTCCTCAAAAAATTCTTCTTTACAGACTTAAAAACTTCTAAAGACGAGGGAAAAATATTGATACATTAAAATATCACAATATCTTCATATGCTGATATATTGCCATTTAAAAACACCATAT
>NW_015150622.1:24746-26872 GCF_000732505.1 Cyprinodon variegatus
GAACACTTTTAAGCGTCACTATATGGCCCATTTACTGATTTAGTGCGTCATTTAAAAAAAAGTTCTGATGTTGAGAGGACCGCGGCAACCAGGCAGCGGACCTCCGAGGCTAACGGCAGCCAGAGCTAATCCTAGCCCGTCTGCAGCAGCCCTCTCTCTGCATAGCCGTGTATGAAGCACCGCTGGCTCTGATGGCGAGTGTTTGTGTAATTTGGCAAAATGTTAGTTTGATTTATGTGGAACTATTATTCCCACACTAAATGAAAAAAGTCCGAATTCATTATTATCTAGAGACTATTAATAACAGGAGGTGAAATGCAGCTCCAGATGAGCAGAGCACGTGATGTCATCAGTACGCCTCTGTTCCAGTTAACCCATATTTATCCTGCGTGCGCCTGTTCTCCCAGAGTCCACACTTTCCTCCGTTCTTCTCAATAACATACTTGGCGAGGACACAAGTCTGTACTCGCGTTCTAGTGAATTGAGAAAGGGCATACATTTCATCCCACATTTCAGACCTTAGCAATGGATAGCAGATGGAGCGAGCAGCAATGCACCTAGACCAGCTGACCG
This sequence comes from Cyprinodon variegatus, assembly GCF_000732505.1. NCBI lineage: Eukaryota > Metazoa > Chordata > Actinopteri > Cyprinodontiformes > Cyprinodontidae > Cyprinodon > Cyprinodon variegatus. Next base: position 25,320 of record NW_015150622.1, read on the forward strand.
ACACAAAGGCATAGAAAGGAGTGGTTTGAAAATGAGTCGATTCGTTCTGCTTTGTATCTAAGTTAAAGTTTGGGAATTTTGTTCAGAATTATAATTTTCTGTCTTCTTTTTAAGGTGTTCCAGGTGAGGAAGGTTCAAGGGCCCCAAACAGGAAAAATCTTCGCCATGAAGGTCCTAAAAAAGGTGAGCCGTTTCAGATTTGGGCTCATCTCGCTGCTCTCTGGATTGTTCTGCGCTCACCGTCTGTTTGTGACGCTGCAGGCAAAGATAGTCTGCAACGCCAAAGACACGGCTCACACACGAGCAGAGCGGGAGATCTTGGAGAAGGTGAGACACCCGTTCATCGTGGATCTGCTGTATGCCTTCCAGACGGGCGGGAAGCTCTACCTCATCCTGGAGTGTCTGAGCGGTAAGATGGCGCCCGTGAGTACAAAGATAAGAAAGCAAAGAGGGAGCCGTCTGTAGCTGTGCTGTGTTTCTGCAGGAGGAGAGCTGTTCATGCAGCTGGAGAAGGAGGGCATCTTCATGGAGGACACGGCCTGGTGAGATTAACTCTGAGCTTCAGAGCCGCATCGCTTTGAACCAATTCAGCTCTAACGCTGTTTGTGTTTAGTTTCTACCTGGGAGAGATCACCATGGCCCTGGGTCACCTTCACTCTAGCGGGATCATTTATCGAGACCTGAAACCTGAGAACATCATGCTTTGTCAGCAGGGTGAGGAAGCAGAAGGTTTATTCTGCATGATGTGACGAACCTGTCGGCGCTCGGCTGTTTGTACTGATTTGTTGATTTTTGGTTAGGACACATCAAGCTGACGGATTTTGGCCTCAGTAAGGAGTCCATTCATGATGGAACCATCACACACACCTTCTGCGGCACCATCGAGTACATGTGGGTAACCCTGCAGACCGACCCCAAACCCGAGCCCTAACCTACATGAACTGCACAAAGAAAAGCTGAGCTTGAATAATAACAGCCTGTGTAAAAAGGCGCAGATCCTCTGGAGGTTTTATCTCCATGACGCGTCACATCGGTTCTCAACTACAGAAAGGGAAAGTGAAGTAAGAATAGCAGAAGTGGTATTTTCTCTGACGAACTCAGTCTGTGAAGGAAACTTGCTGAAAGATTCAGCTTCCCTGGAAAAGCTTGAACTAATTGAACTGAATATTATGTGGGCTGCAGTAAAGTCTGGCTGCTGTGAACAGATATAACTGAACTGGCTCCTCTGTAATGTTACCTTTTGTTGATCTCTGACTGCAAAGGTCATTTTGTTCCATTATGGAAAAAACAAAACAAAATTCAATGAAACCTTAAAGTCGTAGTGAAGCGGCTGTTCCAAAACGTTGTTTCCGAATTCTCCTGAGTGGTGCCCGACTTTACGCGAGTGAATAAAGTGTATGTGATTGGTCATTTATCAAGGGGGCGGGATTGTTGAGGCCGAAGGTTCGCAAACAAATTTGATTGTGGCCGGTTTGTCGGAAGCATCTTGCTAACCAGTTAGCAACTTAGTGCTAGTAGGTTCCCAATGGGAAATTCCATTGGGACCAAGTAGC
>NW_015150622.1:27626-44296 GCF_000732505.1 Cyprinodon variegatus
TTCTGTCTCTTTGCTCCAGGGCTCCAGAGATCCTCAACAGATCAGGTCACAACAGAGCAGTGGACTGGTGGAGCCTCGGGGCTCTGATGCACGACATGTTGACTGGATCGGTAAGCTGGAGGCCGCAGGGGGAGGACATTGATTAGTGGAGGGTTGGGGGACTTATGTCTCATTTCTTTAGTCTGAATTTAAACAGAGTTCCAGTGGGTCATTAAAATGAATTTGAAAAAGCAAGTTTAAGACGCCAGAAAGTTTTTGAAATCAATTATAAAAATAAAAAAACCCTCGTCCTTGTCTTAAGATATTTTAGAAAGTCCATGAATTTTTTTTTATTTTTATTATTTGTGTATTGTTCATGCATGTAACTTTTTCACATGCATATTACATTTATTTCTTTTTAATAAGGTTTGAAAAGGGTACAATCCTGAAATAAAATTTTGACGAATGTTTTAATGAAAACGAAAAAAATAGTTTTTTGAAGAACTTTATCAAGATTATAAAATTTTTCATATCTTACTTGTTTACATTTCTTGATACAATTTCCATTACTTAAAATGATCTTTTTTAGATTAATTTTTGTTTTTTTAAACTATGTTTCACAGATGACATTCTCTTCCTTTCAAGCCCAATCAAATTAATTATCCGAACCAATAAAAATGTTGTCTCTAACGTTCGCACAGACCAACAGAAATGCTTCTGTGCTCCTCAGATCAGATTTTAATTTTCAAAATGTGTCTTTTGGTTTCGGCAATAATAGAAAAAAATGTACTCCATAGAGAGGAGCTTTTCTCCGCTCAGATTTCTCCTAATAAAGTGTTTAAAATGCGACCAGGTTAAAAAGCACATTGCTCTGTTACATCTTTTAATTTAATTTTAATCAGTTTTACTGAGTTGACCTCTTAAAGTGAGGGGGCCATTATCAGTGTACATCTTTAGATGTTTTTATTAAAGTCCAATAAAAACGACTAATCTTTCTTTTTAAAATATACAACTCACCACTAGATGGCCTCGGTGAGCAATTGAAGTTACCACACATTTACTAGCGATTCGTTCAGTTTTTTTTTTTTTATTGAAATTATTTATTGAGAAAATATTCAGTGTTCTCAATCTTTCCCTCTTCTGTGTTTATAACCTGTATCTTTTTACCTGTGACGTTTTCTGTTGCATAGCAACGGTTGTTAACCATTTGTTTGCCGTCTTCTCACCCCAGCCTCCTTTCACGGCTGAAAACAGGAAGAAGACGATCGATAAGATCCTGAAGTGTAAAGTGAATCTTCCTCCATATCTGACGGTCGATGCCAGAGACCTGATCAAGAAGGTCTGTAACTAAAAAACACGCTGGAAGTTTTCTGCACTAGAAACACGCAGGGATGCTTGGTTTCCCACTAGATCGATGCTTCAGGGAGGAAGTGCAGTAACTGTGTGCATATTTCTTTGTGAATTAGAACATTTTTTAGATAAAACTAGAAGGCAGGATAGAAATATAAAAATATAAAATACAAGAACTGAAATAATGAATCTGGACTTTTCTGGCATGTTAACTTTTCACCAACATGTGGGGATTGAAAACGGCAACATTTACAGATTTCTCCTGGCTTGGCTGGAGAGTTTGCCTCAGTTTGTAGGAGAGCATTAGCATCAAATGAAAGAGAAGTTCATTTCTACAAAAAATTATAAAATATCTGTGCATTAGATTAAAATAAAAACATTAGCAAAAATAAACTCAGAAATGTCAATGATTAAAGGAAACAAATGCCCAAATTTTAACCAAGATATATTCTGACTTTGAGAATCAATTCAGAAAACAGATTTTTCCTTTTAACTCAGCCCTACTTTACAAAGATTGGTTCGTACAAGCAGGATTTATTTTATTTAACTAATTTCCCACAGTCCTTCCAGCTTCCACTACTTTATTCATTTGCCGTTACACTAATAATCATGAATCTATTCTAAATCTTGAGAATCTGAACGGAATTGATTCCTGAAATTTGAATTGATTTCCAGCCCCTTTTATAAAGTCAGAAATTTACTTGAGAAAAGTTCATGGAATGTAAGAGGAAAAATTACTGAATTTTAAAGAAATGTGAGTTTTTAATTTGAATTTAAATTTGAATTCAATTTAGTTTATTTCTATAGCTCCAATTCACAACATATGTCATCTCAAGGCACTTTATAGAGACAGTTCAACCAGATCCTACAGTCAGATTGATTCAAAGTTTTCTATCTAAGGAAAACAGGTTGATTGCATCGACTCTTTGACTCGAAGGCAATCCTTCACACTGAGCATGCCCGTTCAGTTTCTTACAAAACTTCCTACAAAACATGCAGGAAGTATTGTCTAAGGTTGAAGTGATGCGTTTAGATGGTTCCTGGTTGCATCCGCCGCTCAATGCAGAAACAGGCGGATCCTAAACAGGCCATGTCCTACTGAGGCAGACACGGGAACAAATCCTGCATGTAAACACACTTTAGGAAATGCTATAAAAGCAACTTAGATTTAAACCATATCCGGCATTTTGTGTTGGGAAATATTAGATTTAACACACAGTAAACCTCTGTGTTTTTTTCCTCTGCAGATTTCTGATTTTACAATATCAGAGTATATTTATTAATGGAAATTCCTATAATATTTTAAAATACATTTTTTGGCAGAAATTACACTTTTAAACTTTAGAGATTTTTTTTTTTTTTAGTAAAAGTAAAATTAATCTGTTTTCTTGGGACTGAAATGTACTTTTATTTTCCTTTCATCTACATATACTCTGCTGTACAGACAGGAACTTGTAAACAGTTTAAAACGCCTCATTCAGTCCTCACTTTTATTATTATTATTACTATTATTATTATGGCTGCAGAGCTTCATTCACTTTATCTTTCCAAATGTCTAAAGGTCTCTGTGGTTCCAGGAACGTTCTTATTTACACAAAGCAGCATGGAAATAAACTCAGAGCTTGTAAACGTAAAGAAGCAGCAGCAATGAGCTTGAAGTTAACATGAATTAAAACAAAATGCAAAGATCAGAAATGCAAAGCTGTACTTGGAACTTTAGGTGATGACAAGTTTTGATTGTGATGCGAGGATCAGGAGAGGATTTATTACCTGGGAGGCTTAACTTTATTTAACTTTTATTATTAAAATATGATACTGGATAAAAAAGGGATGATTTCATTTGTTTGTTTAAAAAAAACAAACAGTTTGAGGTTTTTGTGTTTGTTGTTGGTTTGTTGTGCTATGTTGATAAAAGGCTTCTAGAGAATTACCCATTAGGACTAAAATGACATTTAAAAAAAATTATAATAGATTTAATTAATGGAAACCTATAAAACTCTGATCAGACACGTCCTGGGTGGGATTGGTTCAGCAGAACATTACAGATAAAATCTACTTGAGTCCACCAGTTAGTCATAAAGTTCCTCTCCTCAGTTTACAGACAGGATCTTTCACTTAATTGTATTTTTTAATGACCTGCTGCCATCAGTTCTTAAATGAAGTTAAGAAGTCTCACTGTCAGAAGTTTCTGTGAAACAGAACAACTCTGCCCCCTGCTGGCAGAAACTGATGCTACAGTAGAGACTTGAAAAAACAGAAAACGCAGGATTAAATGGAAATCAGTGGTAAAGTAAATGTTGAAAAAAAAACAACAACAAAACAAAAACACACCGCTGTGGAGATGATTAAATGTCTGCATGTTTGTATCTTTCAGCTGCTGAAGAAGAATCCGTCTCAGAGAATCGGTTCTGGTAAAGGTGACGCCGCTGATATCCAGGTGAATCCCAATTACTGCAAACCAGCTGTGATCAATATAGAACCATGAAAACATCCAATTAATGATTAAATAACAACCTGTGCAGAAGAAATGCTGAGATAAAACCTAATAAACCTGAATAATATGTTTACTTTGACGTAAAAACTGTTTAATTTCTGGATTTTAGAATTTTTTTGTTTTTTCAAATTACAAAAACTTGTCTTTGCAACAATAATTGAACAGAATTCACCCCATAAGTTCCATCAGAGACCTGTCTGTGTGAAGCAGTCAGTGAAACTGCTGAACGCTGCTCAGTGTCTCTGGTGTTGGTGAAAAGAAACAGCTTCCTGGATGGGATTTTTTTTTTTTTTTTTTTTTGCATAACAGCAAGTTTTTTTTTTCTCTCTGTGGTGAAAAACGGCAAACAAAGCAAAAAATGTGATTTTTGTTTTTTGCTTTTAAATAATGTTTAAAGGTTTGATAGAAGTGCTGCAGTTTGTTGACTTTCTCTTTTCTGCAGAAACATCCGTTCTTCAGGCACATCAGCTGGGAGGAGTTGCTGAATAAGAGAGTGGAGCCGCCATATAAACCCCAGCTGGTGAGGCTTCTTCTTCTGCAGCCATTATGTTTGCACGCTACTCCCACGTTATAAACTGCTGCCAGTTCTGTCCAGTTTCCAAACATCTTGCTCCTATTTTCTCTCATGTTTTCTCACTTTTTAAAACTGTAATTGGTTCTTAATGGCTTCCTTGTGTGTCTCTCCGCTGTGTGGCGTTGTCGTTGCCCTCCTGGCAGCATTCAGAGGAGGACGTGAGCCAGTTTGACACCAGGTTCACCAGGCAGACGCCGGTGGACAGTCCAGACGACACCAGGCTGAGTCACAGCGCAGAGCTGGCCTTCGCTGTGAGCGGCTCTGCCTTCATCATGTTCTCATCATTAGCATGCGTCTACACCTTCTCATCTCTTTGTTCTCCTGCAGGGTTTCTCCTTCGTGGCCCCGTCGGTCCTGGAGAGCCTCAAAGAGGGGTTCTCATTTGAACCTCGGTCGCGTCACATGCGCCGCCACAACAGCAGCCCACGGACGCCCATCAGGTAACAGAAGGATCCCCAATAGCACTGAGGCGCCAATAAAGTCAAAGACAAACTGAGCAGCTTCTATAGGAAGGTCGTCCATAATCAGTCCTCCATGATGGATCCTGTGGAGTTATGAAGCTGAGACAGAGGCATTTCTTGCAAGAAATAAGATTCAAATTTATTTAACGTCCTCAGACGGAGAGATAGGGCTCTATGCCTGATGCAAGCTCAGTACATATATTTATACCTTACAAAATCAATCAAACACACACTGAACATTTAACTTTCTCACACTTGAACATTGAAGCAAAACAACTTGAGTTCATCAGGGCCATTCGCTGTTAGGTTAATATATCTTTCACTGGTCAGATGGATCGTCTCAAAACCACAGTCCTCCCCTTCATGCCATAAAGGAGGCTTTGTGACTCATTCTTATCTCTCAGGACCTTCGTTTGGAGCCTGTGAGGCTAAGAACAGACATACCTCAACATGTTTTACTCCACAATCCCTTTATTAGTACCTGATGTTTTAGCACATCGAGCTTCAGTTTCCCATCCTCTGTTGTGTCGTTTCATTAAACTTTATTCCTGCTGCATACTGACAGCACAGTCCTGTTTGGTTACAGTCTGATCGAAACTGGTTTAGTTTTTATTCAAATTAAAACTATTAAAAAGTGACTGAAAGCTGAATTTAAAGCTAGAGAAGTTTGGTTAAAGAAAAGGTAGAAATCTGGAAGTGTTGAGTCTTCCTGCTAGAGATGGACCCATAAGCCACTGTTTTTGTGTTAGTATCAGTAACCCCTCCATGTGTTCAACCATGCGCCGAGATCACATGAAGCTCCTGCATTGCTTCATTTGTTGATCAATGTTTTGGTTTTGTTTAAATTTAGAACTTTTTTTTTTTTATCATTGTATCATTTTTAATCATGTAGATGGAGGATGAAAAAGCAATACTGGCTCCAATAACTGCTAAAAATATCAGCAGCACATTTTGGGATCCGTTAGATTGATCTAAACAATCAGTTTTACATCAGCCCTAAAAACACCATCAATCTCTGGATATCTGGTTTCATTGTCTCATTTTTCATGGTTTCATTCATTAAGGGACAAAATAAAGCATTGAAATGATCTCTAATAACCTGCAGGAAGTCAAAGTCAGACTTCATAAACTGTTTCAGTTCAAATAAACACCAAAGTTTGAATCAAATTGAAGCTTCCAGGTCGACCATGTAGTTAAGGGCTTACCGAGAAATAAAATATAACGATGCAACAGACTGGAGACCCTAAAAAAGTATGTATAACCACTTCACTCTATATTATGTAAATATCAATACGTTTTATTTAGAGATTTAGATTTTTAAGCTATTTAAATGTATAGTTCATTTTAAATTAACAGTGGGACTTCATTAAAAAACAGGAGTGTGATTAACAGCAATGGATCGAATTTTAATCACCAACCTTTTGATTTAAAAACACCTTTGCCCCTAATTTATTAAATAAGTGATAAATGAGGACAGCAAAACAGAAATTTATTGTTTGAATATCAGGATTATTAAAGTAAATTAAATTACCAGGTTGGTTGGAAGTTATAATCATTCAGCTTTTTTAAAACGCTGCTCATATTTTATGCCACTTTAAAAAAATGACTAGAGGTAATTAACGATACATTAACATTCATTAAAGCACAACTCCTGCTGTTAAATGTGATAAAAGCTCTATAGAAACAAGGCATACAGTGCTGCCTTGAAGAGTTTGACTTTTTCTGTAGACAGAAGGTAAAGTTTAGTTTCTAAAACAGAACTATAAAGCAATCACTTTTGCGAGCTTTTGCTAATCCATACGCAACATCTAGTGCATTTAAAGCCTATAAACCACTAAGGCTACACCAGTTTTTTAAAATGCATTTAAATCTATACAATTATTTAATCAATATCAATGTGTTAAAGTCCCAACCCCCTTTGTAAAATATATTTTAAGTCATTTAATAATTTAATGGTGTATTTTATAATTTACTTGCATATTTAAGTATTTATAATATATTTAACATTTGAATCTTGTTTTAATGTAAAAAAAAAAAAGCTCTACTTATTTCATGGTACATTTATTTGTTTCATGATGTATTTTGGCTCTTTATAAACCTCATCTGGAACTGCTGGTTTAGCTGATAAAATTATTTAGCTCTGTAGATTCCAGTCATATGCCAACTTCAGCAAAGGCTCACTAAAGCCCCTTTCCCACTGAAAATAGCGGGCTAACGCGTGTTTTTCAATCATGGGTCTACCCGCTAACAATCGGCATATGGCTTCCTTCCCATTGGCATAAAAAGCTGGTCTAACTCCTCGCTGGCATTTTTTCTGTTCTGCTTTACCATTGCAGTGTCCATATAATCTGTAAAACTCCCTGCATAATTATAATAAAGCTATTTATATGCATAAATCAAGCGGAACACTACGTTCTGCTCCACTTATGAAAGCAAAATCTGATGGGCTCTTTTTGGCATCAAGACAATTATTCTTATTGCCACATTGTTGCCAGACAGGACACTGTTTTAAAAAGAAAAAGCCAATTGTTCCCGGGTTTAAACAGTTTTTTTTGGCCATTGGTAACTAGACAGATTATAATTCAAATATTTAGATTCAAATAGAACTAAACAATCTGAGTTTTAAGCTCATTTAAAGGGTTTTATAAGAATGTTTGATCAAATTGTTTGATGTTGATCAAGCTATTGTCTCACTGACACAAATTTCTTTATTAGAAGCTATAATTAGCAGATTTTAACGCACTTCTTTCCATCCTTCCTGCTATCGGCAAACATTATTATATAGTAGAAGAAGAGATAACGGCATTAGATGTGATCGAAGGGAGACCCCTACATGGTCATAATTAATGCATTCAGCGTTACTGTAACCATTGGTTAGGGGGCCGGCTTTAGGAGTTTCCTTAAAGCATGTTACTGCCTTACTGTTAGCTGCTGAAATCTCTGCTCTCTAAGTTGATGTTGCCTGAATTAAATGAAGAAAAAAAAAGACCTTCTGTTTTTTTTTTTTTAAAGTTTTACATCTTAATGCATCTGATTTTATAAAATAATTCTCTGAACTATAAACCATTAAAACCAGTAAACACATTAGTAGTTCAATCTGGGGCGTTTTGATACATGGTCCTTTATTCTTCTTCTCTCAGTCCTCTGAAGTTTTCTCCTGCCGGACCCTTTAAGTCCAGCCTGGACGGGGAGCCGGACCTCTTCTCCCCCACGTCTCCACCTGCTGCTCCGCCTCGCGTCCCGCTGGAAAACGGAGCAGCCAGTCAGCCGATCAAGACGCCTTCAAGGAACAAGAAGAAGAAAGACCATCGGAGATGAAGCAGCAATCTCCCCAAGGTTCATTTCTGCTCCTACAAACGGTTTCTGCCCAGCGAGCGCCCAGGCAGGAGGAGTTAGGAAAGTGGATCAACAGAGATGCGTCTGAAAGCGGGAATAATCAGAGGAATTCTGCCTCTCCTGGGAAATTATCCGCAGATCGGCTCCCAATAAGTCCAGTTAACAAGGAAACAAAACGTCTGGACGTATTTAATTAAAAAAGGGAAGAGAGCTATTGATTTTCCTTTAGCAGCTTCCCTGTGAATTTATGATGGGTGGAGGGGGGGGTGATGGATTGACTGGAAGCTCTGGTGTTTAATTACAGCGAAAGGAAGTAGTGATTTAAGGAGTCCACCAGAGGTGGAACATCTGGGCAGATGTTTAATTAAAGAAAATATGAAAACGACCTTTAGCCTCCAGGAGCTCTAACAGGATTTCTGCTTCTTTTTCCTTCTTCCTGTTTGGTGTTTCATTTATTTCTGCATGCGTGTAACGTGATGGGGAACCCTCTTCTGGTTGACGACTCATCGTCCAACACACCTTTTTTTTGTTTTTTGTTCTTTTGTTGCCTCCAAAGGAGAACAATCAACCAATCAGAGCAGGCTCCGCCTTAATGAGACAGGAAGTAAAAGAATCCTCGTCTTCGACTTTGAAATTCTGAGTTTATTGAATGTGACATGGACTTTTTAGGACTGTGTGAATGTATATAGAAACCTACTGATTGGGTAATCATTGAATGTTAGGTTTTATGTTCTTTTCTTGTCTTCTGCCAAAGTTATTCACAGGATTTATCACCTGATCGGATCAGAAGGGACTCACCCCATCATGTCCTCCTGATCTGCTCTAGACACGGTGCTCTCTGAAATAGAACTGTTTGGTTTTTTAAACAAACTGTTTATGCAAAAACAGTGATGATCGGAGGAATGTGATCGTGTTCTTCCTCAATCAGGAATCACTCAGGAAGGACTCAGAAACTAATCTGTTGTTCTGCTTCATCATACAGGCATCCAGAGCCGTATAAGGAACAGGTTATACATGCAGATGCATAGATGTTATTGATAATAATCATGTTTATACAGATGTTTGTGTCACTGTGTTGCTGATCACATCCCTATCCGATCCTCTGGATCCTTCTCTGCTGCTGTCTGTAAATGGAATAAATAGTAGAGCATAGTTTAAATCGGATGTTTACATACTAATAGTTCAATATTTATTTTCTGCTATCGGATTAAATCAGAGTATTTTTTTCCTCTTTAACCAAAAACAATTTATGTTAAGTAAACCGCAGAAAATTGTTGTTTAAATTCAGATCTTTACTGACTTCCTCAGAATTTTTGCAGAACTGCCAGCTAATCTTTCTAAACTGGGTCTGATGTTTTGGGGTTTCCTTCATCCAGCATTTTCATCCATTCCTCACAGAACTGGTGTAACTGGCTCCGATCTGCCATTACCAAACCTTTTCATCTCTATTTGTTGATTTCCTCCTGTACCTCCTGACGTTCTGCTCTTTGTTCACCTGCTGTGTTCAAGCTTGAACTTTCTGACTTCTCGAGGTTTTGCTTCTGTGTTTACAGAAACCGTTTAATCAGGATGCCATGTTTTTCGGGCCTCGCACCAGTCCCTCCTCCTGTAAGACACTCGTATAACCACAACGCAGCCCCCCTGTGGGTTACAGCGGAGATCCTGTTCTCAGGGTTGGAAGCTTTCCTCCTTTTTCTGCCAAATGTGGCGATGGTAATTCTGACCAAACTACCAGACATGTTTTTCGCCTTTACAGTGATGGCTTCTTCCTTCCTGCGTGGCCTTTCAGTCCATGGTGGTACAGAACTCCTTTCAGCTGTAGATTAATCTTTAAGTTGCATGTTTTCCAACAAAACCTAGTCAGAGAGCTGCTCCTGCTGGTTTTACAGTTTGAATCTGGATGTTAGACACAATGATGGACCAGCCTGGTGGAGGTCTACAATTCTCCTTTATTATCTTGTCTGATTTATATAGATCTATCTTTGACGTCACGCAAGGAAGCAGTTTGTTCAAAGTTCAGCTTTAAAATACATCCTCATGTGTGGGGCTGTTTTATTTGACCAATCAGAGGCCTGCAAGGCAAATGGTTTACAGGAAAATTCATTTCGGTGTTTGTAACTCTGAAGAAAAAATATTTTTTTTTAATCAAAAGTTTTGTTAATTGAGAAAACAATATTTTTACTTGAATTTTCTGATGGGAAAAAAAATCTTTCATCTGTAACTTTTGATTTGTAGAAAAAGATTGACGTAATTTGATTTCAACATATATGAATTTAGTCATTTTTTTAAAATAAGAAAGATGCTTTAAGTTATTGTTTGAGAGTTAAAATTAAAGAAACAAGGTGAAATTAAAACGTATATATTTCTCACTTGTGCTTAGAGTCTAAAATGTTCTTCCTCATAAAAGAATCTAAAACTTTTCACCAGCTGATCAAAATAAAGAAAAGCTCCTCTGATTCTGTTCAGATTCTAAAGCTGCTAGTTTTTTTTATTATTTTTATTCCCTTTATGTTCAGATGAAACCCATTTATTGCATATTTTCTGACGTTTCACAACCGTGGTTGAGTTTTAATTCAGGGAGCAGCCTTTTGTTCAGCGTCGAGGTAAACTGGTTGTTCATGTTGAAGTCATTTTCTTCTCCTCTGAGAACCCTTCATTCCTCAACAATTGGTCTGAGTTTATTGATGAAAATCTGTAAAATAAACCATGAAATTGTGAAACTTCCTCATTTTTTTTTTACTCATATGGATTTTTCTTTCCTTGGGGATCTCTTAATAACCTCATAGTGGTGAAAGGCCAGTCGGTTCTGTTCAGAAACCCAATCTCCCCCGGATGGTTCTCACTCTGGTGCCAAATTTAAATAAGTCCAGTTATTCTACTTTAATGTTTTTATTTGAGGCTGAAACTAGATCTCCAGTATATATATAAAAAAACAAAACAAACAAAAACAAAAAAACTGCTGGATTCAAAGAAGAGATATGTTTACTCTTTTATATTGAAATATTTTCAGTCTCCTGACCTGAGCTTCCATTAGAATTCAGATTTTCTTTTATATATTAAAGGTTCTTTTCCAAATCCTCTCTTGTTTCCATATCAGACCCATCCTTCCTTTATTACTGTCATCAGTCTGCAGTATTTGGAAGCTCAATCCTCCTGATAACCATTGTTCCTACTTAAAAAAACCGGTACCTGTAAGTACTCAACTTACAGAAACCATCTTCATATATCTTTGAAAAAACAATTGCTTTGTGTTTTATTTTCAGTATTTATTAACATAATAATGAAATGTTATAGTATCTCTATGATGTAAAAGAAACATTTCACCTCTGGAATTGTATAAATCTGTAAAGACTAATGAAAAAAAGAGTTTGTATTCAGGGATGTTTCCCATTTCTTCTAACTGAGGAATGTTCTAAATAAAAAGAATTTACTGTTATGACGTGTTGATCTCTCATTGGCTGCAGGTTTATACTAATCATAATCAAGTACAAGGCGACAGGAAGCAAAGAGGTGCTAACGCATCCAGATGTTTGGGCAGCAGCAGGTTTTTCTATTTGAAGGTTTTCACCCGACGGCCTGCATTGGTTTTAAATACTATTCTGGGGGGGAAAAAAAGTAATAAAAAAAATAAAATCACTGTTACTGTGAGAAAATAACCGGCTAAGATCAAAATTGGAAAATTAACAGACTTTATCTCTCAGGCTGTAACACAAGGACAGAGCAGCTCTGTCATTAATAATAATTGATTATTAATATTTAATATTTATTTTAATATTTATTTATTCATTAATTTCATTGAATACAAAAAAACAGCCTATCAAATTTTTGATATACTAAAAAATAAAAATACACCTCCATCCATACATACCTACATATCCATCTGTATACATTACATACATATATACACACAGACATACTACATATGTATTTCAAAATTTTTAAATAAAATGAAATGAAAGGCAGCAGAAAGAAGAAAAAAATCTTATATCTGCCCCTTTTTTTCTCATCTCTGAAACTAAACAGGGAAAAAAATGGTTATCTTCTGCAACAAAAACAAAGTCAGTCGTCAATCTCAACTAAACAACGATAGTATGAGCTCACTTTATACTATTTCATACTTCTTCAAGAATCCAGTCTTTAACATTCTCTTAAACATGTGCAGTGATTTGGCATTTTTAACATCATTTTGTAGTTTGTTCCACAGTTTCACTCCTTGTATCGAGGTACATCGTTCTTTCAAACTGGTTCTGAATTTGGGTTTCTTAAAAATCTGTGTCCCCTTAAGGTTATAACTGCTCTCTCTCTTTGCAAAGATTTTTTGGATGTTTGAGGGTAATGTATTTAGGTGTGCCTTATTCATAACTAACAAAATATTATAATCAACTAAATCATAGAATTTTAATAACCTCAATTTACAAAACAATATATTGGATGGGTATTTGCCATGTTTTCAAGTAATAACTCTTATAGCCCTTTTTTGCAAAACAAAAACAAATTTTGTACTAGTATAACATGCCTTTCCCCATACCTCAACACACTTTGACCCCTGAGCAGCGGTAACCAAGGTAAATTGAAGAAATAAAACCCTGCTGCCCCTTTTGCCCAGAAACAGAGCCATGGATGGAGAATGGTAGAAAAAAACCTGGATCGTTTCGTTTACGGTCTGTAGAAACGGTTCACTTGGTCAATGTCAGTGAAATTCCAATATTCACCTGACCAAAAGAGAAACAACAGGCACCGTGCTTGTTAGGATCACAGCTGCTTTTACTTGTTTTAATGAGTTCAACAGATAGAGCTCAGTGTGTCCACTATCTCCCTGATGGAGCCAAGGTTAAACTACATGTACCAAGAATAAAACCCTTTTATTCACTCTGACTCAAGGCTTCTGACCACATGCTCAAAAGCAAACATCCTCTTCATTTGGGACACACACAGATTTCCAGCCCTCAGTGCTGCATCAGGAGGATTGCTGGTCTTCTGTTTTATCTAAATAGCTGATAACCTCATGTTGAATATTAAAGACCTTTGTGAATTAGCTTTCATAGGATCACTGGTCTTGGAATGATTACAAATATAAAGTATCTTAACATTTATCCATTATTATATGAGGCCTATATAAAGCACAAAGGGGTATTCCACATGATTCATGCATTTTTGAGGAATTCTCAGCAGTCCCTCTCTGTCCTGGAAAAACAACAGGCCAAAACCGGTCAATATAGGAGGGAATTTATTTACCTCCAGGTTAGGATTAAGTGGCTCATTTAGCAGCTAATCTGCACAGTGACAGCAGCTGTGCTTTTTTAAGCTAAGAGCTAAGTAATATTTTTTTTTTTGCAAGAGTTCTCAGACTTTTTTAGGTTTCACTCAGTGCAACTAAAACATACAGTAAGAGTTTTCAAATAATGCATGTTTGGTCAGGAAAATCCCCAGATCCAAACTAAATTAGAAGATTTGGGTCAAATCCATGAACAAAGTAGCCTCGTGAGACCATCCTGATCTCGCGAGCTTTCAAGGTTTCACTCGCAGATCAGTCTGGAGACTCTCCGTTAAAGAAAATTTGGAGCCGTTCACCAAACGAACGTCCAATCAGCGTTGGCTTTGAGGCGGGTTGAGGTGTGACGCAACGAGAAGCGCGACAGTTCAGTCTAAAGAACATGGCGGCTTCAGCCGATGAAACTAGCATTAGCGTGGCTATCGTGCAAGTTTTATCGGAATTACAGAGTATTTCTTCACTGAAAGAAGAGCAAAACACTGCTCTGGAGGCTTTTCTCAGAGGAAAAGATGTTTTTGCTCTTCTCCCGACTGATTTCGGCAAGAGTTTGATCTATCAATTGGCTTGTGCCTGGCTTGTGTTTTCGTCGTCGCTCTGTTAGTACGTCATATGCTTCGTTGATCTGATTGGTTTATTTGGCCCGTCTATCACCAACATAGGCCAATCAGCTAATCAGTATTTTCGCCCCTTCCCAAAATTACTTCAACGGAAGTAATTGCGGAGCAAATCCATCTGGCGGAGTCAGGTTATGAACAAAGAGGAGAAGAATGGATCTCCATCAGCTAGGATACATTTTACAAGATGGTTTAAATAAAGGTAAAAAAAAAAAAAAAAAAAAAAAAAATATATATAATATATATATATATATATATATATATATATATATATATATATATATATATATATAACACTGTAAAGAGTTCCCAGCAATGAAACCTCACAGTTTCACCTAAAATAAACATCCCAGTTCAAGAAGCAGAATCTGTAGCAGTTCAGTACAGTTTGGTTTGTTCTGTTGAGAAAACACATCACAAGGATTTAAAGAGAAAATAACCACAGTGGCTGTAAGGAATGATAACTGATCCAGTGTGGAAATCTGCACAATGCATAAGCTCTGCCAGATCCACTTCTGAACATGTAAATATAGAGCTGTAGCCTTTGTTTAAAGTCGAGAACTCAAACAAGAAGAAACATTTCAGTTTGGCTGTCAAACTCCCATAAATAAATACTGGAACAAATCTTTGATTGTGCACACATTTCAAAAATCCAACAGGAACAGAAAAGGTTACTGAAAGGCTTAAGGTAGCTTAAGGTTGTGGATCTTTGGGCCCAGTCTTTATTATCTGTTTTATTTCTATAATTGCTCTTTTAATTCTGTTTAGAAAATTATTCCTGAAAAAAAAAAAAGGCTGAAGATTTTTTGCGTCCAAGGACTCTCTGGGACTTTATGAGTTTTCTTCCAGCAGATATCCTTAAATTGATATCACAATATTAAGGTACAGTAGTAGCCATAGAAACGAGCTGCGTCATCCATTAATAACCGAGCCACTAGGAAACATTTTGGATCACATAGAAGATAAACTCCAACAGAACTGAAATATATATTACTGAAGCAAAAATACTTCCTCTTAATTCAAAAATTATAGAAACATGTTAAGCTTTGCAGAAACAAAAATAAAGCTTCTATATAAAATGGAAGGTTTTAAATGTATTTATCTAGGGTAAAATAAACTACTTATTTTTTTCTAAATAGATTTGTTTCCAAAAGTTTGCAGTTAGGGAGCTTACATTTTTATTTATCAAAATAAATAATAATAATAATTTTTTTATTGTGGTGTTTTTTTAAATTTAATGTACCTTTTTAAAAGAATATAATACAACTGGATTCAACAGTAAATTAGAGGGATGAAGCTTTTAAAGTTGTAACGGAAATAGGTGTAAATTTAGGAAAGCAAAAGCTGTGAACCCAGATTGGAGCCCTGCTGAACTCCATTTATAAAACAAACTCCTGCTAAAACAAACAAGGCTTGCTTGTTTTAATGTGTTGTAAAAAAAAAAAAACTCAAATCACATTTTTGCTTAAAAAATCAGGTTTAAACATGCAGGCAGAACATCAAGATTCACATGATTGCAGATGCCTGTTTGGCCTCCTGGGCTGGTAAACATGAGGCCGGAGAAAAACCCAGAGAAATGGTGTCAAACCATATTCCACCCCTACCTTTTCAGTTCTTTTTATTTAAAATAAAGAATTGCTTATTACTCCTTTAAGCAACAATAAATCTTAATCTACTTTCATAAATATTAGATCAAATCATTGAGGCAGATTCCTAGTCACACTTATCATTTCCAACAATTATGTCCTTATAAAACAATCCATCAAATTCAATAATTCATGTTGCTTGGTTTTCACTCCAAGGAAACCCGGTTGATTGCTTTAAAACATCCAATTTTAAAACAATCCTTCTTACTAATAATGCATGAGGCGACAGCAGAAAGAAAAACTTCCCTTTAACAGGAACAATCCCCCATGAGATTCGGGTCAGGTGTCAAAACACGCATGGAGAGAATGAAAAAGTAATGGCATCAAAAACTTAGCCTTCCCTCCAAGCGATATTCTCATGATATTTGAATGTTAAACACAGAATCTATTTTTAACCGTTCCTGCTTTAACAATTTGTGACCCAAAACAGGTCTGTTGTTCACATTGGAGTATAAGGGTTTGCATTGGGACATATAGTTGTGATGAAAGCAAGAGCTTCCGAGTCTACCGCCAAACCAAAAAAACATGGCAGAACAGGAAAACGTACGAGTACCTGCTGCCATTACATCTGTTTTATGAGAATCTATGATTTCATCTTTGACAGAGGAACAGCAAGACAGGAAAAGCACATGTTGGTTGTCTGCTAGCATTTTCATTTTACAAAACTCAATTGGCTCAGAAGTTCTAATGAACTTCCCTCATTTCCTAGAATAGATTTCAGCATTCCCAGATTAATAATGTTTAGATCCAAACCTGATTGCGTTACATAATCAGTCTGGCTGCCAGGTTAGCGATAACTGTAGATTATAATCTGATGGCACAGGAATGTACCACAGCAAAGTTGTCTTCCAGTCCTCCAGCAGTCTAAGCCTATAGCAGCATAACTATAGAGATAGCTCAGGATAACCTGAGCCACTCTAACTATAAGCTTTATCAAAAAGGAA
>NW_015150622.1:44488-46506 GCF_000732505.1 Cyprinodon variegatus
CCCATTCTACTTTTAGACATTCTAGGAACCACTAGTAAACCTGCAGATTGAGACAGAGTGCTCTGTTAGGAACATAAGGAACAATCTGATCTCTGATGTCAGATGGAGCTTGGCCATTTAAGGCTTTATATGTGAGAAGGAGGATTTTTAATTCTAATATGGATTTAAGAAATATTTAAAAAATATGATCTCTCTGCAGTGTTTTTTGATCAGTTGAGAAGTCAAAGGCTGAACTGCTCCTTATGTAACTCTGCCCCTAATTCAAAATTGATGCTACAATAGGGCCAATATGTTTAGGAAATGAACTTATTAATGGGCCTTGGATAGAAGTGTCCATGGTTTAAATAATAGCTTAATCTTTTAAAGTTGACCTGTCTTGCAAAGTTTCCTGAGATGACTCATGTTGTTTAATGTAGGTGGACAGAATTGGATGGAAATGAATAGAGAGGGAAAGTCTCTAAAGGTTTGAATTAGGACAGCTCTGGGTAAAAACTGGGACCCATGTGGGTCCTATAAGCTTTTTGCAACATGCATTTGACACATAAAGGTGGCTTGTTAGTTTTGGCAATTAAGATTAGATTTTGTCAACCCCCATGACTCCCATACAGGAAGGCCTTTGTAAGCCAACAATGCATAATCTGTATTGGGCCCACTCACCCATGTTTGACCTGCGTTCAGATAAAATCAGCTCCCCTACCTGATCCAACCAGATCATCAGGGTCTGTGTCGAGCTGCACAGTTGGAGACACAGTTGGACTCAACATTGTGACGAAAGCTGAGCTGTTGCCATTTGAAAATCACTCGGAGGAATTTGCAGGATGTGGGAGCTGAAGCCGTTTTACCTCATCTGTCTTTGATTTACCAAAAAATGTGGCTTTTGTTTTAAAATCTGATTGCGAAACGCTGAGAGCAGTGTTTAAAACATGAGGCAGTTGCACAATCGGTTTCCTGATTAGTTTCTCAACTGTCTGCCTACATGTTGTTTTAAGGAATTTAGTGCATTTCCTTTGATCTTACTTTCAATTGCAGTTAAATTGTGCATCTTATAATTTGCATCAGGTTTTAGATGCAAATGTTGGAAATGCTCCTCCATGCTAACTTTCTGCAGAAAGATGGAACATCAGAAAATAACATGTAGTACCAGATGGTGACCAGCTGGGGGCAACACACAGTTACTTTGCTTATAGATAAAAGGATAAACACTGTTGTGTAGATAATCATTATCCTCTTTTAAGATCACATCTTGATTTTTTATTATTATTATTTAGATCATGTTTGGTTTTGCTTTCAGCTTTCAAATCTATTGTTGCTTTTCTCTGTTTGCACCGTCCTCTTCTGTACCTCTTTAATCAAAAATGCATCTCGTCTCAGAAAGTCTTCCCCAAACAGTGCATTTAGTTTTGCTATTGCAACCACCTTCTACTTTCTACATCTTAAGACAACCTTTGACCTTTTTTAAGTGCAGCTTGCCGCACATAATCCGACTTCTAAACAAGAACGACAACAAACAGAAACAAAGTTCCCACATTGTGTGTTTGAACTTGGATATTCTTGTGTTGATCTCCTGCAAAGAAACTCTTCTCTCCCAGGAGAAAAGTAAATCTTCACATCAGAGGCTCTTTGTGTGTTCCTCCCGCAGCTGAATTTAGCCAACTTATAAAAAGTTTCAGCACATTCAGCTGCAGTCCAGATCAAAAGGTAAACGGTTAGGCTGGGTGTATAGAAATAAACCCACCGCTGCTCCAACAGTTATACTGATCAAGAATGAATGACCCGACTTTGTTTGGTTCTGACTCAGTCCAGTCTTGGATCATTTATTATGGCCAGGGGTGAATTTAGGAAATGTGGGGCCCTAGGCAAAGACAGGCAGGGGGCCCTCTGAATTAATAAGACAACACATAAAACAGACCCATTATACAGATAGAGATAATGGGTTAATAGAATAGACATCCGTTACTTGTTCTAGGTTGTGTCCCTCTCTTCTTGTCCCTTTTCTTCTTGTTTTCCTCTCTATGTTT
>NW_015150622.1:46692-50430 GCF_000732505.1 Cyprinodon variegatus
AGTCTCCAGTAGCAGAAAAAAGTTGCTAGATTTGGTGCTAGGCACCTTATTGAAATAAAAGCGCTAGAGGGGTCTGAAAAGTCGCTAAATATAGCGACAAAAGTGCTAAGTTGGCAACACTGCTCTTCACATCGTTTGTTTTCAAATAGTTTGCTGCTGTCTGTTTGGACCTTTCTGAACATGTGCAGCAAATGGACTGATCCAATATGGTGGACACTGAAGGGGGGGCTGAGACACACTATTATAAACGCTTTGATGGCATTTTAGCCAAAGGATTTTTATCAAAAAATATAATTAATGTCTACAAATAAGGAATAGTTGTATTAACCATACATGTAAACAGAGTTTTATAGGCCCCCAGGAACTGCCTAGTATTGCGTAATGGTAAATCCCCCCCCCGATTATGGCTAGACTGAGGAGGTAGTCAGAGCTCAGGATAATCTGATTGGCTCGGCCATATCTGGGCCACTATCAGGTGAAAACAAGTTTTCTGCCAGGAAACATTGGGCTCTGTACGACAGCCGCCACAAAATCACTTTCCCTTTTTTCAGTGTTTGGGGACCAATTCTGTGGAGAGATGTTGGGTTAAAACTATGGTGATAAAAAAAGTATTCAAGCCCCATCGTCCTCAAA
This sequence comes from Cyprinodon variegatus, assembly GCF_000732505.1. Lineage (NCBI taxonomy): Eukaryota > Metazoa > Chordata > Actinopteri > Cyprinodontiformes > Cyprinodontidae > Cyprinodon > Cyprinodon variegatus. The sequence goes on from NW_015150622.1 coordinate 47,326, forward strand.
CTGTCATGTTAAGATTTTATATGATCGTCATAAAGCGAAATAAAACACATACATTGTCTTTACATAATAAAAAAAATAATAAGATTGGTAGTTTTCCACTTTATCCTAACACCCTTAAATCCATTTCTTTTGCAGTCAACTCTCATAAGACGCCGAATGAGTCAGCAGAGAAAGCATTTTTTGTTTCTTTTAAGACGTTCTCTGGGTATTTTTAGATTTGCCTCCATTGGTTAAAATTGCGTAACTGTAATTATTCTCAGCTGTTTTGTTTCTGGCCTTAGAGGTTCTTCAGGGAACAAAAAATAAACAAATAGCATGATGAAGAACAAAGAACATTACGAAGAGGTCACGGAGAAAAAGCAATGGAGACATTTAAAGCAGGGTTAATTTCTGTCTCAAGATTTAAGCATCGACCAGAAAGAAGACAGACCAACTACAGACATATCAGACCATGGACGCCCACCTAAACAAGCAGAGCATGAATCAGCGAAGGTCCATAGTAACTTGTTAAACCCCAGTTTAAGGAGCCCTGCTTCACTACATAAGCCTTAGATATGAGGACTTAATCCGTTCAGAGCGCCTTTAATTGTTTTGAAGTGTCTGTGACTGAGGAAAATAAAAGGTTTGGATATCTAGGAAGCAGTGGAGCAGTTATTAACCCTCTATTCATAGAGACAGATGCAGATTATTTTCCTCAGCCTTTGACTGAGATTTTTAATTGAGGTTTGGAAATCTGCTTTTCTACTTTCAAGTATCTACAGTGGCGGTTCTAGATCAAAAACTAAAAAAACAGGGCAACAGATTCAAAAATATAAATATAGCTGCATAAAGTGAAATTTCAATTCAATAAGGTCTACTTAAAGTTATATGTCTTCCAACTAAAAATATTTATTTTTGACTTGAAAAGGTTCATTTGGATTATCATTAAAATGAAAATAAAAATCCCTTAGCATAGAAAAAGAGCAGCCCCGAAAAATTATAGCTATATAAATATCTAAAAGATCAAATAAAGCTATTATTTGGAAAATTAGGTCAATATACATTGGTAATTTAGAAATCTTACATATATTTAACTTCATGCAAGTTAAAATTACAGTTTTCTATAAAATTTGAATTAGAACTAAAAAAATCACTGATAAATTCAGCTGTAAAAATTAGAGTATTTTTAAAAATGTGTTTAAAAAATAAATAAATTAGCAGATGAAACTGGGATCCTATCTCAATACCACTGAAGCTATTACCCTATTTTTTTAAAATAATTAGTAAAACAAAATCTGTAACGAAAAAAAAAAAATGAAATAGATTCAAAGGACCGATCAGTAACCATTTCTGTTCCAGCGAATATATTATTAGAATTTCGTTTAGTATTGTGTCTTCGGTACAGGGGCTATAATAACCATCTTTGATAAAATAAATCTAGAAATAAATAAATGCTCAATAAATAAATAAGTATACAATTAATTGCCCCCAAAAATACAATGAAAAATAAATGTAGGTAGAAATTAAATCATACAGTGAGACATAAATGTTTATATCTCTTTTAATTAGCCTCTTGATTTATTCACCTCTGTAATAATTACCTTATTTATGTGCATGTTATAATATTTTTCTCAGTTTTATTCTTCCTTTGTATTTTCTTTACCCTATTTATTTCTGCCTTTTGTTTTTACATTTCTGTATGGATTTCTGCCTCATTATGCAAATGAGGAAGGGCTGTGTCTTAGAGCAGGGGTCCCCAACCACCGGGCCGCGGACCGGTACCGGTCCATGGGTAATTTGGTACCGGGCCGCACAGGAAAAAAAAAATAAATAAATATATATATATATATATATATATATATATATATATATATATAAAATTTCGACGAGTCTGAGTGATGTTTTATTTTGAAAAATATAAAAAAAATGCGGTCAGTCGGTGCATCTGTGCCTCTTGACACAGGTTAATTCAGTTCAAGACTCATCCTATCTATAACATCCTATCTTTGTGAAGCGGGATTTTCTGCGGTTACAGCGACCAAAACAAAGCTAGGAAGAAGACTGGACATCAGGAGCACACTTCGTCTGTCATTTTCTCCGATTACGGCTAGATGGGACCGGCTTGTTGTTTTATTTTTATGCTGTTTGTATTTGATTTTATGCCAGTCGTATAATTTAACCCCCCCCCAGCCGGTCCGTAAAAATATTGTCTGACATATAGCGGTCCGTGATGCAAAAAAGGTTGGGAACCACTGTCTTAGAGGGTGAACTTCTGTCCATTGGTTGGTTAGCATTTTACTGTATTTATTTATTCCTGCATTTATTTTTAAATATGGTAGAACTGGTCCTCCGTACCGCTGGCCCCTGTCTAGAACCGTCCATGCTCACCAATAGGTAATACTGACGTAGTAAATAATTACAGGCCCCATTTTAATGTTTAAAATAATCCAAAATATGTTTATGGATTAAACTGGGGTGTTATAGAATAAAAGCTTTTTTTAAGTGACTTCTAGTCTTGTTTAAGAAAACAGCATATCACTCACAGCCACATTCACAGCTGTGAATGATTTGGTTAATTCTCTTGACTGCAAACAATATTTTTTTTTGACACGCTGGATCATGCTCTTTTGATTAGGAATGTTATTTATAAGGGAATTTTTAATTATCCATGAAAATAGTTCTGCCAAGGTCTGACACTATCTTCCTGAGGTCACTGAAGGAGGATTTATTTATTGAGTTGTTTGTTTTATTATTCTTGGAAACAGAAAAAAAAATGCAATTCAGAAATTGAGCTTTGAAATAGTAACTTTGCCATTTTCTTAATTTTTTTCCTAATATATAAATTTTTTATAGTCTTCAAAATAGGGATGCACGATATAATCGGTCCCCTATCGGTATCGGCCTGTATCGGCCTTAAAACTGAATATCGGACATCGGCCACCCCACCGATATTTAACCCGATATTTGATCAGCTTCTGAGTTTCTAAAGTCTAAAAAAAAATAAATAATAAATACTACTTCTTCTTCTTCCTCAAAAACCTCGTTTTAACAGACTTAAAAACTTCTAAAGATGAGGGAAAAAATATTGATACATTAAAAATCACAATATCTTCATATGCTGATATA
>NW_015150622.1:51122-62940 GCF_000732505.1 Cyprinodon variegatus
ATATCTATTTTCAAAATGTTTTTTTAAATTTATTTTATTGTTCCAGATATTTTTCAAATTTCTGTTTTTCAGATTAGGTTTTTTCCATTGTATTTTTTTTAAAATGTGTTATACAGATCAGATTCTCTTCACGTCGAGTGAGGAGTGTTTCTTTTCTGTTGGTCTGCGGTTAGGTTAGCGACAACATTTGTTATTGGTCAAAATTGAGGATTATATGCCTCCTGAGACACAATTTGAAAATAATGTAATTGGTAAATATAAAACTAAAATAAAAGTGAGAAATCATGGAAAAATTGAACAAAACTCCACTCCAAAATGCAGAAAGCCAATTTGTTTTGCATAATGGGATAGATGGACAGGCATACACTGTGTTGGGTAAATTATTTCTCTAAGAAAAATGTTATTTTGTGTTTAGGATCATTTTTTCCCATTGTTCTACTCTACCCTTCTCCTTGAACATGTCTAAGAAGAATACGTCTATCTTTACTCATCAGTCTGTGGCTCTGTGTCCCTGCAGCTGTAGCAGCAGGTTAACTGTGTTATTCTGACAGAACCTGAGCTTGCGTCTCTGAGCTTAATCACATCGGGTTCTATTTTCAGAACCAACCCTAATCTCAGGCTTTATGTGGAGCTGGACTGAAAAAGAAAAGCTCCAGAAATAACCTGATCGGTTGCAGGACTGGCATTGGCTGTTTCCCTGAGGTCAGCTTCCAGAGCCACGTAGGGAGGTTTTTATCTCCACTCTTAAATAGACATTTTAATAGAAATAATTTGCTGCATTTAAGTCTGTGGTAGACCTACATTATATTTAACCATTTTGCCAGAAAGAGCAGAGATACAGATTTACTGTAGCACTGCAGAATAAGTTCTTCCAGAGAAATTCCTGAGCTTCAGACAGACGTTTGGTTTTCCTGTAAGTAGAAAAAAAATGGGTGAAAGTTAAAATGAGAAAGCAGATGTTGACCCACTGTGCTCATCCTGTACACTCACCCTTAAGCAGAAAAAAACAAGAGGTCATTCCTCTGCTATCAGTCACCCTGAAGCTAAATAAATAAGCTCAATAAATCTGATAATATGAATCCTCTGGTGAGAATTTAACGATAGTTCAGCCTGTCTGCTCATATTCTCATTAGAAAGTTTATTATTTCTGACTTTATGTGAACAAGTGCTTCACCAAAAACCCCAGTCTCTGTAAACATTCTGATTTAATTTAATCCAGAGGAACTGAGCAGCATTTGTCAGGCAGTGGGGTCACCATATCAGTGGCCTACAGGGGGCGACTACAAAAGACAAAAACTGTCTTTTTCCCTGTATTTAGATTTTTCCAGTAAAATCCAACAGTTTATGACTTATTGATGAAGAACATGGGTCATGTTTCCTTAATATTAGCGGAATATATTTATTGTCAACAAAGACCAAACTGCATTTAATGGTTTAAAACAAACAATAAAATGGGAAAATATAAGGCATTACTTTGTCTATAACACTGACTTCTATAAAAACAGGAGATTCCGTTACTTTTATATTTATAGAAGACATCAGAATCAGATCAATAAAGAAGGATCAAGGTGCAGATTCCTCCTTATTCTCTGGTTTCAACTTCTGGCTGCTGTAGATTCTCTTAGATATAAAAAGTCAAACAAGTTTTTCTAATGTTTGCAGTTAATGCAGTAATTGCAGTAAACTATAATCCAATGTTTTAGCGTCTCATTAAGCTTTGTGACTATATGATGTAAATTTTGACTTGAACGATGTGACAAAGTGGTTCAGTTTATGTTCACCACTTGTTCATTATTCTTATTTTTGATTTGTAATGCTTAAATTTAAACATTAGTTTGCAACTTTGCTTAACTTTCTATCCCGGGTTGGTTTGAGTTAACATTATGTGGCGGTTTTCATCTATTTATATATTTAGGTGAAAGCTACTACTTGTTTATTTTGTTTCAAACTATACTCATGGTATTTGTTTTCCTTTTTACTCACCATTGTTTGTTTGTGTATTTCCTGCTGAAATGGCCAGTTGAGGTCATTTTTTTACCTCGCTGAGTTCTACCAAATAAAGGGTTTTTCTTTGGAGTAATGCTTTGTTTTTTTTCTTTAAAGTAACTTTTTGAGTTATCTTAAATCACATTGTTTATTTTTCACTCTTTCATTATGTAGATGAGGTTGTAAAGTAGATGAATAGTTTTATTCTTTTTTTTTCTGTTAAAGTCGTAGGGAAATCATATTTAAATGTCAAATCATTCTGGCTTAAACAAGTATATTAATATGCTCTTTATCAGACGATATTTTCCCAAAATGTAGAACATTTCCATTTCAAAACAAAATTCCTGTCTTAAAATTATTTTTTTTTTTTTCGTTATCTTATTCAGGCCAGTTAGTTATACGTCAACACGCCTGAACACCTAAATTCAGCCAATCATATATCAACGGTCATCTGTCAGTCAAAATTTTTTCAGTCATAGCATCTTGATTCATATGTCGCAGCTAATATACGCAACGGTTAAAATCAGAAATAAGAATAATTTCCTTTCCCATTGAGTTCCATCCCAGTGTTCACGGGGATGGACGTCTGTGTCTTCAGCAGGCGTAGAGCTAACAGAACTGGCAGCGTTGTGAGGCAAGGGCTCAAACATGTACGGCTGTAAGCCTTCTACACCAAACCAAGCTTCTGCCGCCCTGGCGTCCTCTTCCACAACATCTTCGTCCCTCCTCCGAATAAAAAATGGATGATGGAGGAGACTCATCCACGACCTCCGACACTAAACTCTCCTCCTCTTGCATGTTTCCTCTGTCCATAGTGTTCCTTGACAGTGTCGTTTTTAAGTCACCAACTTAGTGCTACTTGGTCCCAATGGAATTTCCCATTGGGAACCTACTAGCACTAAGTTGCTAACTGGTTAGCAAGATGCTTCTGACAAACCAGACACAATCAAACTTGCTTGCGAACCTTCCGCCACAACAATGCCGCCCTCTTGTTAAACAACCAATTCACTTTATTCACTAGTGTAAAGTCGGGCACCATTTGGGAGAATTCGGAAAAATAGTTGGAACAGCCGCTTCCCTACGATCTAAGACATTGTTTATTTTTTCTAGCTGTTTAATTGTGGCTCGGTCCACTAAAGTGCAGGTGTGCTGCCAATTGACGATACAAACTGTGAGTTCTGGGAAGCTCCGGGAAATGTTTGTGAGAGTGAAAAGGGCTAAATAAAAACCATCAGAGGAATCTGAAACTGATGGCTGATGCTTTTTTTTGTTCACCTTGCTGATCCTTGACCATACTAATTCACAGACAAAATGTTCCAAATATTCTCTCTGTGTTCGTTAAATTTCTTCAATTGTGAGAGTAAACATCAGAACACACATACGCTCAAACTGTCCTGATTTGTTTCTTTTTTCCGGAAGTTTTTATTGAGGATTCATCAATGTTTGCTTGGCGGTGTGCTAGGGGACCCTGCTCCTCAAGGGTCAAAATGCAGAAGGGAATTTCTCCATTGTGAGATCAGTGAAGTTAAATTATTATTGTCCTTATTAATGAAAGAGCTGCTGGCATAATTTGGCACATTTGAAGAGATATGGAGATGCTGGTGACACCACAAGTTCAAAGCCCCACAGCTCTGGAACTGCTGTAGCTAGAGGTCTGAAATGTTCTGCATTTGTGTTTGACATGATGTAGAACAGATGTAATACAATGAGACCTGCCTTTTCTCAAGCATGTCTTTATTACTGCTGTTCAACAAAGACCTATTATTTTCGAGATAAAAAAAAAAACTTAGAGTCAAGTTTGAACTGATGCAGCTTGGTCTGTGTTCTACTCACCCAATTACACATGTAATATGGGCGTACAGATCCTAAGTGATTTGCTTTTCCATTTGGGTATGCAAAATAGGCGAGAATTTCCCAAAATGAGGTGGATGTTAAAAGGTTAACCCCCAATTGCTCCCCAGGCGTCGCATAGCGACAGCTCACTGCTCCCAAAGGGGATAGGAGCAGAATTGATCAAGTGAATTTCTCCATTGTGAGATCAATGATGTTCAATTATTCTCCAACAATTTATCCCACAATCCACCATAATCTGCGGGGAACATTGATGATGAGTGCAGATGAATTTGTTTTAAGATGATTTAATGCAAGAAGGAGACCTGAACACTGTGATATCAGCTCTCTAACAATGAAGCTACGTAGTCTGAAATATTCTCCACAGTTTTTAGAGCAGCAGAGCTCCGCTTATTGATATAAATCATACAATAACGATACGTTTATTATGAGTAAATGGAGAGAAGTAGAAAGGAAATTAAACAGAAATATCCTGTTCTGGATGGAATATTTTGTTTTTCACTATTTATTATAATAAATTAAAAGGCTATAACATTTTGAATGATTACTTTAAGATAACATATTTGTGTTTAGGTTTCCTGCACTTTTGAGATGTGATTCATGACTATTCTGGCTTTACTGGTAATTCAACCAGTTTATTTATCAGCAATTTATCTCAACATTCTGATATATAACACGTTTCATGGAATCCTATTAGCAACCTCTGTATCGGCAGGAATCTGAACATGCAGTGAGTCATTTTTTCCCTGCAACAGATGCAGATTCCTGTAGACGTCCAACTTCCTCCTCACAGCTCTGAGACGGATTCTGTGGTTTAATAGTGGGATCTGTAAACAGATTAGCTCAGCCTGACTTTTGTTAACAACCAAATTGATTCTCGGTTTAATGTGTATAAATTCAATTTCTGGGGAAGTGTTTTTGTCCTTGTGTAATTAAATGGAAGAGTTGTATTTCTGGAATGTGGGCGGAGCCAGGGACTGCTTGCTGAGAGGCAGCAGTGCTACCAAGCCTGCATTAATATTATGAATACTAAGTGTAATAAATATTGAGCAATAGATCACCTGTTGACAGTTTTTTCATGTACATAAAGCTTGATTTGTGAAGAGATTTATTCTCACACTTTAACTACTTACATTTACCCGAAATAGTTTTTAGAAACCACTATAATTTTAGGAATAGTTGTTATTTACTAGTATAATTACTCTTGGATCAAATTTCTGGTCATTTTACCCTCCATGAATAACGTAATCTATTCAGAGATCAGGTGAAGATACAGTAAACTGTGGATATTATTGCTTGCAGGTCTTTATCCTTTGGTTTGAGTTTTATGGACACAGTGTAGAAAAAAACAAACAAACAGATTTTTATATAAAGATGGGGAAAGAAATTAGAAAATAAACATAATAACAGCAGTGGTAAAGTATAAGGATATTTCCATGTTCAGTCCCGTATTACTTCGTGTTAACATTTAGAGGTTTTGGATCAAGGCTTATAGTGGCAGGAGTGGTGGCCTAGTGGTCAGGGCATAGAGCTTGGAAACCTGATGTTCTGAATAGGACCCCCACTCCCATAGACTGCCACTCTGTTTGTCTTGTCTTTTGTGTTTCGCCCTTCCACCACCAGGAGGCGCCTGGCTCCGGTTCACCTCCTCACACACCTGTAAGCTGTTGCCTCATCAACGGACTACTCTTAAGCTGCTGGTTGCCACTACTTCAGCACCAGAGTGTTTGCCAGTTTGGGGTACTCTAGCCAAGCCTGGTTATTCTGAGTCTAATCTGAGTTTTTGCATTTTGGGTTTTTGTCCTCTAGCCAAGCTGAGATCACATTTAGTTTTACTGAGCGCTTGTTTCTCCCTGAGACTCAACTTTTTTGTTCTTTGCCTTTCGGCAGGAAGTGTTCCTGCAAACTGGACCTTTTCGGACCGCTTTCTCCCAAGTGGGATCAACTGAGTCTTACACTGAGCGACGGATTGCAAACAGGAGGTTTGGATCCAGCCACCTTTGAGCACATTGAGATCACTCTCTGAGTAAGGAAGTCATCTTCACCACGACCCGTTCAAGTACCACAGGAAAACTGAGTTGCAACCAGCGGCTGCATCTTTCCACTCCATCCGAGTTCTGGGTAAACCCTGTTTCGCCCTCCATCGAATCAAACAAACCCTGGAAGACCAACACAAAGACTGGAGTCTACGTGTCTCTTCTTCTCTGGAAACGTGAGTGGCAAAAAATCCTCACCTTCAAGATTAACAACTCCAATTCCCCACAGAGCCTGAATCTAACAGTCTGTCTTCCCCTCGTCTTCCAGTTTCCCAGCCGAGCAGAGGTCGGAGGAACTCTGCACCGAACTCAAAATACTCTTCAATAAAACCCATTCAAACTTTTACTCTGTGTCTCTCTGTTTGGCTTCACTGCATGTGGGTCCGAGCTTTAGATAAAATCATGACAGCCTGAGCAAAAGACCCTTAACCCCACACTGCTCCCTGGGCCCCCCATGATGGCAGCCCACTGCTCCCCAAGGGGATGGGTTAAATGGTGAGAGTTAATTTCGTTCCTCTGTGCTTGTGACAGTGGAATGACAATAAAAGCTGAAAAAAAGGTCTACTCTGCACCCTAAAGCCTTACACTACAAAACATTCTAAAAATGAATAAAAATGTCTTAAATTAAGTGGAATTACCCTTAATTTGAGCAGGTAAATAAGATGATTTGCCAATGGAATGAGTGTTTTTACTCTTAAATGAGTTAATTAGATAATATACACTTGTAATAAGACAATATAATTTTTTTCTTATTTTAAATGTAAATTATCTTGTTACATTGGCAAAGTGTCTCACTTACCTACTTAATTAAAAATTGCACTTATTTTATGAAAAAAATTACTTATTTTGCAGTGTAGAAATGGTTCTGTAGCTCTTTCCAAACTTATGCACGACAACAACTTGTTTCCTGATCTCTTCCTGAATGTGTTTAGGTGACCATTGGAATATTGCTTTCTGGGATTTTTTTAGCCTACTTCAAGTTGTCAGACCGGTTCTCTTTACATTATGTTTTGATTCTACATTTGTAAAGTAATCAGGCCTGTTTGTGGCTTTTAAATATGAGACTTTTTTGTTATGAAATGGTTTTAGATTCTGTGTAATTTCTGTGTTATAAATCACATTGTTCCTCTGGTGCACAAACAAAAGGCTCCTTTAACAGATCTGTGGTGTTTCATAAGTTTCTCCTTGAAATTAAACCAAAATAGATTTTTCCTCTAAGCTGATCAGCAGCTTCTCTTTAACTCACCTATAATCCACTAACTCTGTTATCCAACTCTCCTTGCACAAAAACACACCCACTCCTCAGAGTTTGAATTGACCTTAAAGTCCCTCCATGAGGCCTGTGGTTGAGCTCTAACTGCTCATGTCCATCCATACCCCCCTTCCTCCTCCACTCATCACCTTATTGGATCCTGTTGTCTAACCCAGACCCACAGACTCTCTCTCGGTGTGTGTGTGACGAGGCGGCTATAATTGGCTCTCTCAGACTAGCTGGCTAATGAATTATAAAAGCTCCCTTGGCCCAGCTTACCCTCCAGCAGCGCTTACAGAATCACGCCTCCGTGTCATCGCAGCATGTTTTGGGCGGGCTGGGGGCTGCAGTGAGGCAGAGTGCTGGCATCCCAGGTGAAAGTGGACAGGAAGGGCTGTTTCAGGACCAATACGATAAAAACCCAGGTGAGTTTGTTCAGATGGCAGCATACCTGCGGGGATATTGGAGAGATTCCTGCTTAATTATTCATTCTGCTCCTCACTGCTGCTAAAATAGGGAGGAGATTCAAATGAATTTTACAGATGAATAGATTCCAGTAATAATTTACAACAGGATGGTGTGGAAATTAGTTAATCTGCAGTTTCTGAGAAATTCATCCTTCAGCCAGGCATCAATCATTGATTGACAGAGAGCTTGGTTTGAGTCATTCAGAGGTTTTTACTGGACAAATAAATACTTCTAATTTAAACACATAGCAAAGGCTGGACTAACCAGGTTCCAGTAGAGATATGCTTTATGTCAGTAGATTAAAAAAATAGATCAATTTCAGCATAAATACAGAAAATAAATTTGTTTTACTTTAAGTTAGATTTTGTAGTTTTGTTAATGAAATTGACTGGACCTTTAAAAGGAACGTTGCGATAATGATCAGTGGTTAAACCTCTGCCCTGAATGCAAAGCCAGCCTTAGCTGGATTTTATTATTAATAACTTGGATCGTCATCGGCCTCATCAGAGAAAGGAAGAAAGAGTTAGTGCATCTGCTCTGGAGCATAGAGGTTCGCGTTTTAAAGGACTAAAGGCCAGTGGTGTCAAAAGTACTCACATTTGGTACTTAGGTAGGAGTATAGATACTGCAGTTTAAAAACACTCTAGTAAAACTTAAAGTATCAACTTGATCTCTTGATGAAAAAAGTATGTGCTCCAAAAACTACTTAAAGTATAAAGTATAAAAACAGTCAGATGCCACTATATGAATTGAAACCTCAATTTTTCGACTATTGCTAAAAATTCTTTGAGATAGAGCCAAGGATGAGGGAGGTCTTGTTGGTCTCCATCTCCCGATATGCTCTCGTCTGTGTTCCACTTTTCAGACATTTCAACATCTTTTTCTGAATCCAACATTGTAGCATGGCATAGACAATTCACGTTTGCAGTTTGAAGAACACCTGCTTGTTTTTATGATGATTTTCTTTAGCTAAGCAATGAGTGTTTGCGTTACATGACTCATCCAATTACACTAGTTTTCACTAGAGGAGCCAACTATCTGCATTGGATAGAGCACACGACGTGAAATAAATATTTATAAACATTAAACTTAAGCCAAGAGTAACGACTAACATTTGTTTTAAAAATGTAAGGAATAGAAAGTACAGATACTTGTGTGAAAATGTAATGAGTAGAAGTCAGAAGTAGGACGAAAAATAAGTAATGGAGTAAAGTATAGATACCTAAAAAGTTTACTCTGCTAAAGGCTGATTTACACTCAGAAACCAGGTCGTCTGCGTGTGTGTCACAGTTAATGCAGATATGCCCTTCCGCAGACCTCTCCAAAATTGTAGGTGACCGCAGACAGGAGGCCTCTGATTGGTCAAATCTACATCCGCTCTACTCTATGCATAATTCCTGTTTGGTACCTTACTGGCTTGCTTTATTTGTATGACCGCCATTGTGGAAAACGACTCGTGAAGATGGACCAGCTAGAAGAGCGAGGTGCGCGAGAACGCTTGGACCCATTTCCCACCTGGATCCCCGCTCTTTTTCGCCCTCATGTCTCTCCATTGTCGCACAAACTTGCCCCCACTTCCTCTTCGCCTCAGCCATATCTAGACCCACAGCTAGTTCCTGATTGGCCCTCTGGTGTTGTGGCGTGGAATGACATAGTGCAGACCACGCTTCAATATTGGGCATAAATCAGAATGACTGCGACAAGCTCACTGCGAGACACTGCTGCGAGATAATAACCAGCCCTTAAGGTGGAAAGACCTTTACTAAGCAATGCTTGGTCCATTTTCCATTGCAGTCTAGGACCATCCTTGGAGTGGAGTTGTGGCCTAGTGGTTAGGGCATTGCGCTTAGATCCCAGAGGTTCTGAGTTCAAACCCACCCACTGCCATTCTGGCTCCCTGAGCAAAGACCATTAACCCCACACTGCTCCCGGCGCCTCAAAGGGATGGGTTAAATGCATAGAGTGAATTTCGTTGCAACAATAAAGTTGAATTCTATTCTATCCAAACAGGCTCAGAGAAAATAAACAGAGGCAGAGAGGGAGGGAAGCTGTAGGGTGGTCTTGGAGGAGGGTACAAGCTAAAGGATGTGTGAGAGCAAGCTAATGCTAGCCTGTGCAATAGGAAAAATATACATTACACATATTGGATTATGAATGGTGAGCTTCATTCATTCAGGCCTCAGAGCTGCAAGGCCACAAAGTGTCTGAGTGAGAGGAGTTGCTTGGGACAAGAAATACTTCTTCCCATAAAAAACCTGGTACTTTCTTAAGGTTTATTCATAACATGTTGCTGTTAACCATAGTGTCTGTAATTTGTTTTGGGTTCTGACAACTTTTACAGCTTTTCCACTATTGTAAGTAAGTGAGGAAAACAGTTCTTGTTCTCGTTTTAGTTTGCAAAGTAAAATAGAATCCGGTTGAGTGAAATCCATCTCCTCCTATTTACCTGGACTATATAGATGAACATCTTTTTCCTACAAGACCTGCTAAAGGGGTGGTATGATTGATATGCCCGTTGGACAACAGTGTAATAGTTTATGATGAGAGTTTATCGCCTCCAACCCAATCAGTGACTCACAGAGATTACAGATCTACTCAGTGTGGTTGGATCTGCATCCAAGTAGGCAACAAAATAGTAAAAGTTGTTTGCAACCATGAATGAAAATGCCTAAAAGGGCAGAACAGCTGTGCCAAAACAAGCCAAGTGGGAATAATGGAAAAATTCCTTTAGAGAAGCCGCCGTTCCTGCCAAAAAACCTGGAACTGGTTATCAGATCATCTATAAACCACCTAAACTCCATCATTCTCATCAGAGAAGGATTCTTCAGAGGAAGAAAACGTCTCAGACAGCTCAAAATCTTACAATGAGTGGACCTCCCAGTAGATTCAACCAAATGTCAGCGCATGAGGTGCAAGAAAAAAACAAAACAATGTTAGCAAGCAGATTTAAGGTTAAAGGTCACAGCAGGGAAAACAGAAACACATTGAACCGGTATGGCTGTATGCAAGGGCATGGGACAGTTTCCTTTCTGAGAGAAGAATACTGCATGAGCCATAAAGCACGGTAGTGGAGGGTTGATGATCCTGGCCACTTGCAGTTACCAAGTAGATCATAATCTCTGGCAGCCATGTCTGTTTTAGTCAAAGTCTTAGGCTGTTTCTGAATTCACAAGAATACGTGTAAGGACTGGTGTCCTCGCCAAGTAGGTTATTGAGAAGAACACAGGAAAATGTGGACTCTGGGAGAACGGGAGCACGCAGAAGAAATATGGGTCAACTGGAACAGAAGCGTACTGATGACATCATCACACAGTTTGCTCGTCTGGAGCTGCATTTCACCTCCTGTTATTAATAGTGTCTAGACAGCAGTCAATCTGGAGAACGGACAAGTCTGCTCTGATGCATGCTGGGTAAAGAGGGAGACTTTGTCTGTTCTCTGTCTTGTGTTCTTGTGAATTGGAATAGTACCAGGGCTGAGGCTGACGATGTTTCACGAGCACATGAGAACGCACAAGTACGCAGATTGAGAAATGGCTGTAGTCTTTTGGATGAGAATGCTTATCAGTTTGTGTCATGATTCTTTCTAAGGCTCGGACCCACATGCAATGAAGCCAAAACAGAGAGACACAATATAAAAGTTCAACGGGTTTTATTGAAGTGTATATTGAGTTCGGTGCAGAGTTCCTCCCAACTCTGCTCATCCGGAGGCTGGAAGACGACAGACTGTTAGGTTCAGGCTCAGTGGGAAATTGGAGTTGTCAATCTTGAAGGAGAGGATTTGTTGCCACTCATGTTTCCAGAGAAGAAGAGACACTTTTCCTGTGGTACTTGAACGGGTCGTGGTGAAGATGACTTCCTTACTCAGAGAGTGATCTCAATGTGCTCAAAGGTGGCTAGATCCAAACCTCCTGTTTGGAATCCATCGCTCAGTGTAAGACTCAGTTGATCCCACTTGGGAGAAGGCGGTCCGAAAAGGTCCAGTTTGCAGGAAGGCTTCCTGCTGAAAGGCAAAGAACAAACAAGGTTTAGTCTCAGGGAGAAACAAGCGCTCAGTAAAACTCAATGTGATCTCGGCTTGGCTAGAGGACATAAACTCAAAATGCAAAACTCAGACTAGACCCAGAATAAAACAAGGCTTGGCTAGAGTACCCCAAACTGGCAAACACTCTGGCATCAAAGTAGTGGCAACCAGCAGCTTAAGAGCAGTCCGGTGATGAGGCAACAG
>NW_015150622.1:63146-67640 GCF_000732505.1 Cyprinodon variegatus
GAATAAAATAATTAAACAGAGGAATCATGTCTTAAGAAAAACGTAAATATATTATGCTCATTGTTTAAACACATTGATTTCACTAAACACAACCATCTTAAGGTGGTAAAATGCTTTTAACGGACAAAAAAGCAAAAAAAAAAAAAATGAAACTGTAAACAAAATGTGAATATATGCAAACTGCTAATTGGTTTCTTATTTTTTTTGTTTTCAACAATTTGACTAGTTTTCTTAGCTATTGAAATGTCAACATTTAGCAAAGATGATCAAAACATGTTTTGTTCCTTGGAGCTAAAAGCCAAAAAAACAAAAGAAGAAATGCACGTTTCCCTCCTTCTATCCTCATTCAGTTTCCCTCTCACACACTATGTTTGCATTCACAAAAAGTCTACGATTAAATTGAAATCTATTGTGACTTAGTTTGTTTCATTTATATAGACACAAAATAATTTAAACGAACAGATGGGCACACAGTCATTGATTATAAACATGTCTAAACTTGCTGCTGATGTTACATTTAGACACAAAGGAAACAGCAACAGGTTTGAAATATTTCCCTCAATATTCTACCGTGGCAGAAGGGTTACAATAAACCTTTTTCATATAGACTGACAAGGTCAAATTATTATACTGTTTCCTTATTTTTAACGATAATGATGAAATGATTTAAATTAGCTCACTGGAAAAAAAATCGAAATCTAGATAAGTAATTTTTTCTGAAAATAAGTGCATATTCTTGAATTTAGGAGGTAAAAGAGAAATCTTGCCTATGGAACAAGAAAATTTACACAATTGCATTGTCTTTTCTTGTGCATATTATCTAATGATCTTATATTAAGAGTAAAAATACTCATTCCCCTGGTAAACTATCTCATTTACCTACTTAAATTAAGGGTAAATACCCTTAAGGGTAAATACCCTTAATTTAAGAAATTTTTACTTGTTTCCTTTATTTGTCATTATTATTAATATCCAGTCAAGCTAAACTGAGAATCAACATCAACCAGATGAATACTTGCAGCTTTTTCTCTGTGGTGACACCAGTGGTATCAAAACTACACACATTTGTTACTTAAGTAGAAGTATAGATACTGCAGTTTAAAAACACTCTGGTAAAAGTTGAAGTATCAACTTGACCTCTTTACTCAAGTAAAAGTGAAAAAGTATGTGCTCCAAAAACTAATTAAAGTATAAAAGAATAAAGTCAACTTAAAAAAAGCCGCCAGATGCCACTATATGAATTGAAAGCTCAATTTGTCGACTATTTCTAAAAATTCTTTGAAATAGGGCCAAGGATGAGGAAGGTCTTGTTGGTCTCCATCTCCCGATATGCTCTCGCCTGTGTCCGACCTTTCAGACATTTCAACATCTTTTTCTGAATCCGACATTGTAGCATGGCTTAGACAATTCATGTTTGAAGTTTGAAGGACTCCTGCTTGCTTCTGAGGATTTCCTTTAGCTAACCAACCAACTCATCCAATTACACTAGTTTTAACTAGATGTGGATGGTGCAAATCATCTGCATTGGATGGTGAACATGATGTAAAATAAATATTTAGAAACATTAAACCGAAGCCAAAAGTAACAAGTAACATTTTTGTAAGGAATCGAAAGAACAGATACTTGTGTGAAACTGTAATGAATAAAAGTCAGAAGTAGGAAGAAAAATTAGTAATATAGTAAAGTATAGAGACCTAAAAAGTGTACTTAAGTACAGTAACAAAGTATTTGTACTTTGTTACTAGACACCTCTGGGTGACCCAGACCATAGTCTCACAGGTGGCTCCTGCTCTACAGGGATCTGAAATGTGATTTAATGTCTAAGGTTGGATTCCTGCAGAGGTTTTTGATTCAGACAGATGAGTTCAGTCACTGTTTTATGTTCCAGAGTCTGAATCAATGCTCTGCTGCTTCAAACNACTAGATGTGGATGGTGCAAATCATCTGCATTGGATGGTGAACATGATGTAAAATAAATATTTAGAAACATTAAACCGAAGCCAAAAGTAACAAGTAACATTTTTGTAAGGAATCGAAAGAACAGATACTTGTGTGAAACTGTAATGAATAAAAGTCAGAAGTAGGAAGAAAAATTAGTAATATAGTAAAGTATAGAGACCTAAAAAGTGTACTTAAGTACAGTAACAAAGTATTTGTACTTTGTTACTAGACACCTCTGGGTGACCCAGACCATAGTCTCACAGGTGGCTCCTGCTCTACAGGGATCTGAAATGTGATTTAATGTCTCAGGTTGGATTCCTGCAGAGGTTTTTGATTCAGACAGATGAGTTCAGTCACTGTTTTATGTTCCAGAGTCTGAATCAATGCTCTGCTGCTTCAAACAGAGCTAAAATTACAAGCTTAACTTCAGACAAAATTTTTATATATAGGAAAATTTCACCAAATGGGGCAATCAGATCAGTTACCTGATCCAGCAAAGAATCGTCTCAAAAAACCCCCAACAGCAAACAGTAAGGGTCAGTTATTGAAACATGACCCTTTGGTCCTGATGAGGGTGATTAAATTCCCCCCTTGTGGTCTTGAGTATTTCTATTACGCTGCACTATTTTCCAACTTTTCTTGACTTGAAGTTTTCTTTTTTTACTTGCATAATTTTTCCTGTGTGCTTTGTGTCTTTTTTCGTCTATTTTGTCAATATGCAAGACTTTTTGAATCTGCTGTGTCATCATGCATATAAAACACAAAACCTAGTGAGCTAATGACCGTCCCACGCAGTTCGCCACATAATATGGAGCAGCTGATTTTTATGATCTTGTTTTCATAAGTTCTGCTACAGTAAACCAACCACTTTCCTCCCATAACCATGACTCTTTGCTCTGATCCAAAGCATAAACACATGAGCAAAGAACCACAAAAGATAAACGGAACTGTTTTCCTGTTTTCATTGCAGAATGAAGCCCAGATGCCTCCTTTCCACCGTGGACAGACTTCCAACCATCAGCGAGCTGCAGGAGAGCGACTTAGACGAAGCAGACCCAGAATATTCCTCTCACACCATGGAGGAGTACTTGGACTCAATCAAAGAGCTCTCCCAGCCGGCCTGTTACCCGCTGCATGGCCCCCTAAGAGGCCACCTCCGCTGGAGGGTTCGCCCGGGCCCCGCAGTCACGCCCATGGCTGCTTCCTTATTCCTGAACGCCTCCAGGAGCCAAGTGCTCTGGCTCCCCGTCGACCCCTCAGATGTGTTCCTCACCTTAGCAGCTCCGCCCAGCTGTAAGCCGTCAGTGCGCGTGAAACAGAACCTGCTGGACACGCTGATGTCCCCGTCCCTGTTTGCAGGCCTGGTGTGAAGTTAGAAGAAGAGCTGGAATCCCCTGGAGAACAGAAACTATCTACATGTTCAATGGATTCTCTTTGAACCTTGAAACAAATGCAACACATGAAACAAAAGATGAAAAGAGGACATGAAGAAGAGAGCAAACAGTTGCAGAGCGCCAACTAAGTGGCTCCGCAGGGGTCCACAGCCGCCAGAGGGGCCCCCAAACAAACTAGGTTTAATTATTTAGAGATACGCAGCATGGTTTCTGGTTTCTGTTCAACCTAGCAGAGCGTTTCAGCTAAAATCGAAGCCGTCTGCAGCTCAGTCCTGGTGTGACACACCTTGTAGTTCCAAACACTAGATTTTCCCTTTTGATTCTTTGCAAAAGATAAACTATGCTGGTTTTAGTTTCATGATGAAGATGCATTTTTTATTTGGATGAGTGTCAGAAACTAGGACCAGATCTCTACAAAAAAATTTGAGCCTCAGCAGTGTGCATCACAAAGTCCCACAATAAGCGAAACTGTTTTATAACAATGTTTATACTCTAACTACTGTTTAAACAAAAAATAAAACAGATGTTATGTTAATTTCATGGCTTCTTTTGGATATTTTTTCAGGTGTTTGTATGTTACGTGAGTCAGATATTTTTATATCTCAAATGAAAATTCAATTAAACAAAATTGTATTTGTTGCAAAGAAGGGATGTATTTTTACTTCCCTTTATATTATCAACGTTACACAGTATTTAACACTACTTTTTATTGTTAAAATGCAATATTAAACACTCAGCGACCGGTCACCCTGTTTCCTGATTTTTTTTTATTTTTTTTTATAGGGTTTGGTGACCGATGGATTTATATCAAGCAAATATTAAACACATTTTTTTGGAATTTTGTGTTTCTATTGTAAAATCTAGTTAGCAATTTGTAAAAAAAAACAAAAACGGTTATATATTTTAAATAACAATGCAAATCAGTCATTGCAGGTTTCACTATAGCTTCATGGAGACAGTAATGAGCAAGAAATAAATGTTTCTGAGTGAAAAAAGAAAAGGAATAATATTACGATTTAGTAATTTATTCTGCCTTTATCTGAATGGTGGATGGATGGACAGATGGATGGATGGACGGACGGATAGATGGATGGACGGTGGATGGATGGATGGATGGATGGATGGATGGATGGATGGATGGATGGATGGACGGACGGAC
>NW_015150622.1:69618-75137 GCF_000732505.1 Cyprinodon variegatus
ACGGATGGATGGACGGATGGGTGGATGGATGGATGGACAGATGGATGGATGGACGGACGGATAGATGGATGGATGGATGGATGGACGGTGGATG
This sequence comes from Cyprinodon variegatus, assembly GCF_000732505.1. Lineage (NCBI taxonomy): Eukaryota > Metazoa > Chordata > Actinopteri > Cyprinodontiformes > Cyprinodontidae > Cyprinodon > Cyprinodon variegatus. The sequence continues at coordinate 69,713 of NW_015150622.1, forward strand.
GATGGATGGACGGATGGACAGACGGATGGATGGACGGATGGGTGGATGGATGGATGGACAGATGGATGGACGGACGGACGGACGGATAGATGGATGGATGGATGGACGGACAGACGGATGGATGGATGGACGGACGGACAGACGGACGGATGGGTGGATGGATGGATGGTGGATGGACGGAAGGACGGACAGATGGATGCATGTTTTGTGCCACCTTGTGAATGAGAGCTGAGACCTCAGGGTTGTTGAGTGCAGAAATCTAACTTAACTTTACACATCACATCTTTTACAGTCAACCAGACCACAAAATGTGGATTTAATTTAATGCATCTATCCTCTGTATCTGCTGACCTTCCTCTATGCTCCCTCCAAGGTGAGCCAGAGCTTATATCCCATTGTACTCCTGCTCCCACCCAGCTGAATCATTTACTGGACTGGATGTGAACCAAAGCAGCTCATTTCTTCTATATGCTTCACTTGGTGTTACTCTGTTATAAGTTGTGCCAATTCAGAGCTCTGTCTCTTAGATTACCTTGTGCACCGGCACGTGTTTCAGTCCAACGTCAGAATCGATAAAAAGACTTACAACTTGCAAAGAATTAGTCAGAGTGCAAAGAAAAAACCTTTTTTGTTTTTGTTTAAACTTCAGCAGGAATGTACTGTTATTCTCCTAAATTGTGAAATCAGTGTTATTCTTTTCTAGAACATTTCTGGGGACTCAAACGAAAGAGCAGCCAAAACAAAAAAAAAAACGGTTTGCAGATGCAGAAGCTTCTCACAGGTTTGGACATGCACCTCTGCAGAAAGAGGTTACTGACTTTAGGGAACATTAGGAATGACCTTTTGGGTTTCTGTTACTTATTTTGGCTGAAATATAAAAAAAAATCCACCATATTTTATTTGGACATCAGTTTGAAATGTAAGCCATGACTATTGTTGTTTATCTTGAAATCAACAGAGACAAAAACTCCAGTTCATCCTCAGTTCATGCATCAAGCGCAGATAATCAAAATAGTTTATTTGTTGAAGGTTGTTTTAGACGCGCTGCAATCAGGCATATATAAAGATTTCTCTGACATTCAATGACTTCATTTAATATCAAAGCTCTTCATTATTCATCAATAGCTTTTAGGCTAAATATACAACCCTTTACTTTTAGTTTCTTTTTCCCTGAAGTCACATTACAGAGAAAAAAAATCTGGGTTGGGTGTTGGCAAGCTCTTCTGAGTTCCTTCCAAGAAACATTTGGTATGAGACAGAAGGACTCCCTGGAGATATTTCCACAGAACGGGCCCTTAATCTGGCTGACCCTGAGACAGCTCGCACACATTGTGCAACTCTGCATACAGATGTGAGCGCACAGGGAGGCCCGAGAACAGAGCTGCAGCACAGCTTTGCAGCTGTAAGGATGTGCAATAATAGTCTAAAAATTAATTGGACCAATGTATCATTAGTAAGTTAATGCCACAGCGATAAGAAGAGACTCACGATGCGGAACTTATTAGATTGTGCAACACTCATGCAACTTTGCTGCTTCAGCAGAGTGAAAAAATTGGCTACATAGGATGTGTTTTAAATTGAATCCACAGCAAGTTGTAGATATCATCTATTCTCCAAACCTCATTAAATGAAAGGGGTAAGTTACTGTGAGCAGCCTGGCTTACTGCAGAGAGCCCGAGGACAGAAATAAAGCAGATTCGCTGTAATCAAGTCCGACTGGGATGATCTGAAGACGGGAGTGCTGCATGCCTCTACACATCAAACACAGTTAAAGAAAGCAGTAGGTAATGAGAGCGGTGCATCAGAGGCTACACGACGAGAATCATGCAGCGGAGTGATGACATCGACAGCTCCAGTCGAGGCATGCACGTGTTCACAGAGGAGGAACCACAAACAGTTGCAGTTGGCATGATTTTACTTTACAGCACAAAGAGCTGAACAGTTCAGGTTCAATCAGCATGACTGTGGACATATCTCTCAAATCAGGGCAAAACAAACCTGCACTGTAACCTTTAACAGTAGAATATGTTTTAACATGGGTTGATTTTTATTGCTTGTGTCATATTTGAACATGCTGATGGAGGAAAGGTAAAAGACTTTGGATTACAGCAAATGCAGTGCAGCCGCTCAGAGATCAGTTTTACCAGCCTGTCCTAGAACTGACACTTTAGACACAGGAAATCAATCATGCAGGCATTTAAAAAAAACCCAAAGAATAATGTTAGTTTGTCTTTGCAATTGTCATTCTATCATAATTTGTCTCTTGCATTTAATGCTACCCTGAAGAAGCAGATTGCATCTCCCATTGAACATCCTTCAGCTACTGGTCTTGACCAGGGACCCAGATTAAAAGTGTATGAGGTTCAAAGCTGGAACTTGCAACCTTTTCTCGAAAGAAAACTCTCAGCTGCAGCCTCTAAGCTACTACTCCCCATCTGAAAAAGCAGGTCATTATTGTTAGCCACTATTGAAAGAGTGTATGTTGCACCTTGCAGCAAGAAGGTTCTGGGTTCCACTCCCGGCCTAGGGATTTCTGCATGGAGTTTACATATTGTCCCCGTTCATTCGCCCTGGGTACTCTCCCTTCCTTCCACGCCCCAAAGCATGAATGTTAGCTTAAATTGTCCTTAGGTCTGAGTGTCTGTGTGCGTGCATGGTTGTATGTCTCCGTGTTGCCCTGCGACACACTGGCAATCTTTCCAGCATGTACCCTGTCTCTTGCCCATAGGCTGCCGAAGATAGGCACGGATGGTAGGACCGGTGACAGAATAAGCGGGAAAAGGTGGTGTCATTTGGATTGTACCATGTTTAATATTCACAGGCCTATCCAACATTTATTTTACACTGCAAAATCACATGCATTAAATATCCTGTGTTGTTGTTTTATACTGAAAGTACAGTTTTAATGTGATATTTGTTTAGTCTAATTCCACTATTAGACTAAACAAAGTCAAAGTTAGTTCCTCCAAAGGGCTGGAGTTAATCCCCAGAGATAAATCAAGCCACCCTGTTTTGTTGTTTTTAATTAACATTGCCAACTTATCTGTGAACTCTGATCTCTTAAAACAATTGTGCTAGCTAAAATATTAGTGGGTTTATGTTGTTTTGTAAGCCTGATAGTGCACCCTTGCTTCTGTCAGCATGCCCCAGGGCAGCTGTGGCTATGATGTATCAGACAGAATGAGATTATTAATTTCCACTGTTATGCTGATGATACTCAGCTAGGTTTGTCCATAAGACCTGGTGTTAGTACAGGTGATAATGTCAACCGTTGACACTATATACCAGTGTTAGGTAGATTCAACACTGCTAAGTGTTAAATTAAAGCTATTAAAGCTATTAAGAGTGTTACTCTAACTCCTAAATTTAAATAATTGAACATCTAACTTTGTGAAAATGCTATTATAAATTACATAGCTATTTTCAAACAGTACATATCAATCAAACCCATGAAATCTAATATAATGTAGGAAAATTTCTAATTACAGAAAAATATATTTTTACATGATCTCAGCTCTAATGCCTGGTCTGATTACTCATTTCACATACCTGCTTAGCTCCGCCCAGTTCTCATTACCCGCTCATCTGATCCACCTTCATTGGTCGCTATTCAACCAACCTTCACACCAGTCATCAGTGCCAGATTGTTTCCAGTCTGACACTCATTCGAGTGTTCTTGTGTTATGGCTATCTGATCCTAACCTATTCTGTCTCTTGACCTCTGATCCTGCCTGTTCCTGTCTGATCTGTTTTCCTGACCTGTCTTCTAACTTCTGCCTTATCTGACTACCTGCCTGATCTCTGTCTGCTTGTGCACCGACCACAACATTTCCTTACCAAAGAGCCTGGCTTCCCTTGTCTAGCCTGTCAGCCACACTGTGTACTGTACCCAGGGGGGGAGGGCACATGACGAAAGACCAAAAAAACGCCGAGGACACCAAAAAACAATACAAACATGCATGATTAATACAAATAAACTATATTTCTGATAAAAAATCATGTTTGCGAAAAAAACACCAGAAGCCAAAAAACAACAAGAAAGTCTCAATTCAGAGGGCCCCTTGCCTGTTTTTGCCTAGGCCCCCAAATTTCTTAAATCCGCCCCTGACTGTACCTGGAACTGTCACTGAACTCCATCCTGGATTGCTCTCTGGCACATCACCGGATAGCTGGCCTTCTGGCTTTGACAACCGACCACGTCACCAACTTCGGCTCAGACTCCGGATTATTCTGCCTACATTTGCTCAGCTCTGACCTCCTGAAGGTCCTCTGACTTCCGATACATCGGCGTCTGGCACGCCGAATTGGCAGCCAGCTGGCTGGAACAATCCTCTATCTCTGGTATTAGACTGAATTATAAGACCAGGTTAGCCACTTACATGTTCGTGATCATTCACTCCCGGAAAGATGTGGTCACTAACCTTCTTTCTCCTCCCGCAGAGGTTCTGGCCATAGATGTCCCTTACTCTGATTCTGTTATCAATAAATGTTCTAAAAAATCAGAATGGAGTGTCATTGTTTAAAACCTCATTAAACACATATCCTGTGTCTGATGCTTCAGCTACTTGGGCTGTTTTGGACAGTTTTGTTATTTACCTGATTCTCACTGCAGTGTGGTTTTAGGCTAAGTGTCTGAGTTGGAGGAATTAGCAGTCCAACAGGAAGACATCCTGACAGAATGTATACCCTAAGCATTGTTTACTGCACCTCAGTTTCACTTAACTAATTGAGGAAGAAGTCAATTTTCACTTTTTTGGACAGAGAAACAATAAAAATGTCATTCTCCACTGTTCAGTTAGTTTCATCATATGAAACAGATTCCAAATGAATAAAAATAAAAAGTTGATAAAGTTACATTTGACATTTTTTTAAAGTTCTTTGCATCTAAGTTAAAAGATGCAAAGAACATTCTTTCCAGAACGTGTAGGAAACACATCCGATAACTCTTAAGAAAAATAAGAGAAGGAAAATAAAAAAAAGGCTCAGCTCTCCCTGCAGAAGCTGCACTAATTTAGGTGAGGATCAAATTCCCTTAGGAGACCTACCTACAAAAGCGATGCAGTCGGATGAAGGCTCTCGTCCACTGGCAGTGTGGATTAATCATGTTGACCGGGTACCGTACTTTGCATTATATAATCCCATAGCCAGTGTTTATGGGAGCCGACTGGTCATTTTCTTAATCAACTGTAAACTTAGACAACTTTTGTTGTCATTTTGTATACTCATAGTGTATACAAAACGAAATTTCATTGTGTTCAGCTTTCAGACAATAAAACAGCAGAAACTTAGCAATGAAATGTCCCAGCTGCTGTGCAAACATATTGCTGCGCACAAAATTCTGACTTGCTGCTATTAGCCTCTTACACCCTAAGGGGGTATAAATAAATTTCTGCCTGACAAAAACACACAAAAGTAAATAACTTAT
>NW_015150622.1:76310-79124 GCF_000732505.1 Cyprinodon variegatus
TCTCTCTCTATCTTTTTTGTTTTTTAAAGTATTCTGGGACAGCGACAGTGTGCCTGCAATAGAGGCAGGCCAGGCCACTTAGGCCAGTGGCATGTGAGGCGGGAAAGACCATTGGTTTATTTCAATTAACACCCGCCACAACAGTCTGTATCAACCACACAGACGGCTGCATGTGGAGGAAGAGGTGTGTAACCTTTTATGTGGCGCCGGCTGCTGTTGTGATACGTGTTTATGACGAGCGGTGCAAGTGAGGATAAGAAGCAATTGACTCAGTCCACGAACGTGGCAAAAAGAAGAGGAAATACAATGCAGAGAAGGAGAGAGACAAAAAAGAAAGGTGCTGGAAGAGGTACAACCTATGGATCAGAGACCGCAAAGGTCAGTGAAAGGAAGAACACTGTTAGCATATGTTTGCTAGTCAAGGGTGTTGCTGGAGATGACATCACTTCTGCTGGTGCTTCAGGAGAAGTAGAGCATTTGGGTGAAGCAGGTACAGAACCATTACTACAGTAGAGCAACAACATGAACTAAAACTCAGTAAAAGAAAACATAACTTTTCGGTTGATAAAAGCTTGTTTAATTTTTCAGTTGGGCCCTCAGAAAGCAAAACATTTCAATTTACTACTGTACCTAAGGAATCAGTCATGTCAGTCAGTCATGTAACCAGGGTGGACCGGTTACATGACTGACTCCTGGCCTGAACAAATCTTCCACTCCAGCCCTGACAGCTAGGGAAGGAGAAGTTTTTTGTACTTTCATTAAGTTTGAAAGCAATGTAAAGTTATACTGAAATAGAATAAAGCAGCTCGCTCATCCGCTTTATTCAGAATGTCAAACCAAACAACTGAGCCCGTCAAACACCTGCTACTTTAGCGGTTTTTCCACAATTTAACCTTACAGAAAGCATCCTGGATTTCTTTTGCTTGATGTCTGGCAGCAGTGGCTAGATGAAGTCTGTTCTCTCACCTAACATCACTCACAGACTTCAGTGTCACCTTGAGATGCTCAGGGAAGATGCTCTATCACTGTGAGGCTCCTAAGAAAAAGCTTCAGCATATAGCCAAAAGAACGTACGGCATCCTTGGAGCACTTTGCTGAATGTGCTATTGCAAGATTCATGCTATGTTCTCCAAAAGGGAAAAACGGGCCTCTTTGCTTTATTTCACCAGTCTTTCTTGCACACCTTGGGTCTTCCCTATCATTATTTTTACCGTGTTGACATAGGCCTGTCCTCTGCAATTTCCAAATGGAACCTGCAGCTACTCACATTTATCCAGGATGACATTTGATAGGCTAAAGCCAGTTGTTTTCTCAACTACAGCATATCCACAGAAATATTCATTAACTTTTGGCTCGGGCTTCAATAACACTGCACAGTAAGACTGACATCAATTTCTTGTGACTTGCATCTGGGATGCAGTCAAGGATAACATTATTTTGCCTCTTCCACACAGGAGACAATCATTTGTTTAACTGTCAGCAATTACCTGTATCTTTTTTCATTGTGTATGTATTATCTGGCCAATGTAAGTGAGAGTGTATGCTCCCATATTTTATTCTGTCACAAACAAGTTCAACGGCTGCTTCAGGGAGAGCCTCTCTCAGATTCCGGGGAGGCCGGGGACATGAAGTCTATGTGGATGATTATTTTCTTGGCCTCTCTGCCCACTGCTGTGCCCATAAGTTTTGCAGTGCCTGATGTGTCAGCAATCCCCAAACTGGCGGAAGTCTCAAGCAGTAAAGGATGTTGTCCAGCTGAAGAAGGAGTCCTATTGAGCCTGGTTGGCTTGTCTGACTCCTGACGCAGCAAGCAAGGGCAATAAGGCCAAGCATGCTGCCCAGGTGGTTGCAGGGACAACCATGGGGAGACCATGGAAATAGACTATCCATCAGCCTCAAAGTGATTATTGCAAACTGACCAGCACCTCCAGAGATGGAAGTGCTTTGATCACACTGTTTTTCATGGGGCAGGGAGGAGCTAAACTTGAGTAAGGACATTGCTAGATGTTTGTAGGGATACTTTATGGATCCCCTCAATCGAGATGACACGTCTCTCCCGAGAAAAGAAGAAACTGGGTCTTTGGAGCCAGAGTAGGAGCCAGGACCCCTGAATTGGGTGGTGGTTCCCCCACTGATCCTTATGTTTTTCAACTACAGGAGGATCATACTTCTCAAGCCTTTGCTTGTTTGAGGCTCAGGCGGCCAAATCACATCATTTTGGGCCTCCATGCCACTCAGCACATAGGAAAATCAGTAACTAAGCAGATGGATCTGTGCGGAAAACATGGAGAGCGAGCAACAGCTGCTGGCGGCGAGGTTTCACAAATATAAACATCTAGACGTATCACATGTTTTATCTCATAAATATCACTACCATCAACACATTGGAGAAAAAATAATGGAAACAAATTACTGTTGCTCTCAAACGGCATGGAGAGGCTTAGATAAAGTTGTATAGGGCGATGTTTTGTACTTTCTCATGTAGTGTTCTTATCAGCTTGCTGTTTAGGCTGACAGAGCATTGCATCATGCCATTAGTAAAGAGGACATCCAGTCTGCCAAAACTCTCTTTTTCATTGTGGATGGATGGATGGATGGATGGATGGATGGATGGATGGATGGATGCCTGGATGGATGCCTGGATGGATGCCTGAATGGATGGACAGATTGATTGCTCAATCAATCATAATTTCTGGCGACATGTCTGGGCTGGTTAAAGCAAAATAAAATTATCATTTGACTACTGCCAAAATTTGGTATAGAGAATGGAGAGCAGGCGATTAACATCTTAAACAGCCTGGTTTACAACTCAGA
>NW_015150622.1:80460-82270 GCF_000732505.1 Cyprinodon variegatus
ACCTCCAACCCTGTGGGGGGATTGGTTGGTGCATATGTGTGTGTTTGAATAGGTGATCATATCTTTAGAAATCAATGCGTTAGAGTTGATGTAGAAAAAGCCTGTCATCATCCCAGCACTGATGGCTGGGCTGATCTCTCATTTCACACACCTGCTTAACTCCACCCAGTTCTCATTACTCACTCATCTGATCCATCTGCATTACCCACCTTATAACCAGCCTTCCAACCAGTCAGCATTGCCAGATTATTTGGAGCCATTGGTGAGACTTATTCCAGTTTTCTTAGTGCTGTCTTCCCGATCCTGACCTGTCTGCCTCATGACTTCTAAACCTGCCTGATCCTGTCCTATACTGATTGCCTGACCTGTCTTGTGGCTTCAGCCTGACCTGACTACCTGCCTTATCTTTGCCCATTGTGTACCAAACTGATTTGTTTCCTGAATAAAGAGCTTGTTTAACCTGGTCCAGACTTGTCAGGGTTTGGTTGTGGTTTGAGGACCCAAATGCAGAAGCAGAGAGGCTGTGGTGATTTCTTGCAGTTTAATTGGTGAAAACAGTAAACAAACAACAATTTCAAAAATCCAACTTAAAATGTAAAACAAACCAGAACCATGGAGACATCAGGGGAAAACAATTAGCCCAGCGACAACAGAGGAACCAGCAAGAAGTGACAGCAGAGGGAGAGTATATATAGTTGACTGAGGCAAAGGCAGGGCTAACGAGCAGATAGGGAGCAGGTGTGAGTGGAGACAACGCGGAAGCCAGGGGGAAAGGAACACACACAAGAGGGCAACAGAGGACAAGAACAGAAAAACTTGAGAACTAAAATAAATCTAGAAACACAAAGTAGGAAATAAACCAATGAAACACACGGATCAAAGTTAAACTGAAAGACAAGACTGCTCTAAAAATCAAACCTGGAACTGTGGCCTGACTCCAGCCCAACATTAAAAAGAAATGTTATAAAAGTCTGAGTAAAGTAATGCCAAATATTTTAGCCAGGTCAGACCATTTGAAGGACAACTCTACGAACTAGCTTTTAACTTCAACAAAGTTAAAAAAAAATATTTCTAAACTTATCTTTTTTTCTTTGAATTCAGAAATAGACAAAACTATTGACACATAACTGACTTGAAACAGGAAATCTTTAGCTTTGTAGATGCCACAAGTTAAATGTTAAGATTAAAACATGACAGAAATACTATATGATTACCAAACCAAGAGTAGTGACAGCATCATAAGAAAAAGATGGGAATAAAAGATGTGAGGAGAACATACATCTTCTACATCCATGAATTCAGACAGAACCTAGCATACAACATGTGTAGAAAGATGCAGAAACATTTGCTATTTATGTAAAACAAATATTTAGTTTGGAAAGGTTATTACTTTCTTGAAAATAATTTTTTTAACAAATAAAGACCTAGATAGCTGATCGGAGGGTAGCTAACTTTTCAGTCTGAGACTCCACTCACTCATTTTTCTTTACAGTACAGTTCCAAGTGGCAGCTGGAAAGCTGAAAATATATTTCTAACAGGTTCTGAAATGTTCTGATTGGATCCCTTGAGCTTGCTGCATCATGCCCCAAAGTTGGAGGCAAGGGGTCAGAAATCTTTTATATTTCACATAGATGCAGTTTCAACAAATCCTTTAGTTTGGTCTGTAAGATAAAGTACAAAAAAACTTGGCCTGCCAAAGGACAATTGGATCAAATACACAGACGTTTCCACAAGGATTTCTTCACATTTTAATATACAACTTCCAGACTGTTTCACTTATAAACTAGCAGATTTCTGCTCAGTGTGAAT
>NW_015150622.1:83130-85229 GCF_000732505.1 Cyprinodon variegatus
AATATATTCATTTTTATCAACTAAAAAAAAAATCTAATTCCAGCCCTTTCCCCTCTTCACTAGCAACCATATTTTATTTCTAAGGACATGTTTTAAAAAATGTTTTGTAACTGTTTTTTCTTTGTACAGGTCCAGGAATCCACCAAAAAGCAGACATTAGCTGCAGCAGCTCAATCAGGGGAAGGGCTTCAAATCCCAGCCACCAATCAGGATCTTTTCACTTTGTGTACGCAACACTTGTGTTTCAGTCAAACTGTACTTCCAGAGAAATCCCAGAATTCCTCGTGTAAAAAACTCCCTTGAGGCAATATTTTATTCAGAGCTGAGAGGAGAAATAAAACCTGATCCTGTTTTGAACGGCTGATGCTGCAAAAAGTGATGAAAATCTAACCCAGTTGTTGTTGGTGAAGAAACTGATTTTGTTGGCTGCTGCAGAGAGAAGTTTCCTGGAATATTGCCTTCTCTTGACAAAAGGCTTATTTTCATTTATATTGCATATTTGCATGACTGAGTAGAGAGTTAATTGGTCTGATGTTAGCATCCTTGTTCATGACCATATTAGGTCAACTGTGAAATTTGCACAATGTTATGGGAATCAATATACAAGGAATCCCAGAAGGGACCACATGTTAAAACCGTACTTTCCTTCAACTTATTATAAAGACAAAACCTTCATCAAGATTAGGATAATTAATGATGACATCTGATCTATTTGTTCACAAATCTTGAAACCCAAATAGCTTACAGGGAGAAAGCATCACTGTGCTGCCTCCCAGGGAAGAATCTGTTATGTCTTTTTCAGTCACATAAAACTGAAATGTGACGCTCTGTGTGGCTGCAGGCCTGTAATCCTCAACACAGTACATCCATTGGCCTGAAAATAAAGCTGTTAATAAAACAAAAGGAGGACTATAAATTCAAATCTGACTCTCACTGTGTCTTTTAAAGTGTAACAATAAGGAAAGTGAGCCAAATAATTAAAGCAGAGCCGCAGCAGGAGCAGCTAATGAGGAGGCAGTGTCACAATGAAGAATACTAGCGCCGTCATCCATGTTTTTTCCCCTCTTTATTTTGGCTGCATTTATTTTCTCTGCTGGACCGCAGGATGCAGCTGTGAAGACTGAATGAGCTTCCTGACGTCTGAATCACTTTGGTGGAGCCAAGGATTCCAGAGCCAGAGATTATCCATTTTTTTTAAGGTCAGATGGAGAGCTGAAGAAGTGAGGTGGTTGAAGATTACGAAACAGTTGTTTTCTGTCCTCAGACGACTTGGAAGGCCCACAAGTTCATGTCAATGGGAGAAAACCTGAAATGTCGGTTGAGGACAAATCTGTTGAAACAAAAGTGGCTGAGAGCTGGGTCGTTCAGCAGCTCAGGACATGCTTTTATCCCTGCAAATCTCTGTAAACCACTTTCCCAAAACACAGATCTGACTAGTGAGGCTGTAGAAAATCTTTGGTTTTGTTCAATGGATTAAATATATGTTCAAGTTTCTCCAGTAGGTAATATTCTCACAAAAATGCAATCCTATGTGATAAAAGTTTGCAAATTAGTACTATAATCAGTTTATAATACTTTAACAATTTTCCTTTCCCCCAAAGCGGATGTGTTTTACTTTGTCACCGTGTCTCATTCCCTGTTTGACTCAGAAAATTCCTGTCTAATTGCTGCAAAAGTCCGACCAAAGAGATCCCTGGTCTGCCTGGGTTGGACAGTCGGAGAGACGCCTTTAGGGGAAATCACAAGTTGCTTGTTACTTTCAGGGACTGGTTTATGTAATTTTAAAAGTGAAGCTTAAAAAAAAAAAGGTTCTGTTCAAGTTCTGAAAAGTTCTGTTCAAGTTCTGAAATTATCATTACTAATAATAATATTAACAGGTACATTAGGAACACAAGCCACAGGTTCCAGAAAGTACCTTATAAGTCCTGAAAGAATAATTCAAATTCACAGAAGGTTCTGTTGGAGTTACAGGAACTAATCTGTAAGTTCCCAGTATAACCAGTAAGTTCTGGTAAAATAACCTTAAATATTCAGCAATATACCTCACAAATTCTTCAATTTTCTTTACTATCAGGAAGTCCACAAACTGTAGTTAAAAG
>NW_015150622.1:85574-90900 GCF_000732505.1 Cyprinodon variegatus
CTCATCCAATGTTGTGCAAGTTACCTCCAAAATGAAATACATTTCATATTACAAGTTACCTTTGTTAGGAAGTAAATTTTTACTTTACAATTTGTGTAAAGAAATCAGTATATGATTACTTTCTAGTTACCTTTGCCAAAATAAAGGCCGTTCACAAGAATGAGAGTATGGAATTGTGTTCACCAAGTATGGACTTGGTGAGAATGGGAGCATAAGAATAAATTATAAAGCAATAAATAATTACTTTTTTCCTCTAGTGGGGGAATAATTATTAACAGAGTCAGAAAGAAAAAATCTAATGAACATTTTTAAAATAAGACAAAGAAATACCATCAGAGCCAGCAGTATTTCTCGCACAGCTATGCTAATTCACTTCAGTTTATTTCTATAGCATCTCAAGGCATTTTACAGTTCACCAGATCATACAGTCAAATTGATTCAAAGTTTTCAATCTAAGGAAAACCAGCTGATTGCATCGACTCATTGACTGGAAGGCAATCCCTTACACTGAGCATGCTTGTAGCGACAGTGGAGAGGAACAGGAACAAACCTCCAGCTCAGTGTGAGCGGCCATCTGCTGTGGGCGGCTGGTGTCCATGATAAACCTTGTGGTACAGGATAGTTATCCATTTCTTTCTAAATAGGGTAAAAAAAACAAAACAAAAAAACAAAAACAAAAAACAGCTTGAAAGTATTGGAGTCTCACCAGTGTGGAATGTAAAGCATGATAAATAGATATTGAGAGGATTTTAGAGAGCAGCCTTCAGAAGATGGTCAGTGTGACGCCCAGTAAGTGAAACTGGTTGTTTCTGTCGGGTCCAATGTGGTTTCTGTGGTTGTCTCACATTATGTTAAACATCAGAATGCATGTTTTGCTCCGAGCAGAGGGTGACTCAGAAACATTTCTTAACGTTTAACAGGCAAAATGAGCTGAGTCATTATGTTCTTACTTTCCAGGCACTTCACTCACTGCCGACCCCCCTTCCAGGAATCTAATAAGAACATTTATCATACCCTAATGCCTATCCTATCCTTCATGTCAGATTCATAATCAAATTACTATGTGGAACCCATTTCTTTTCAGTTGAAATCATTACTAGTTGAATAAACTATTTTAGGTCATCTAATGCATTCCTAATCAGCCTGATCAACCAGTTTTGTGTTTTTCTCCTCCCATAGGTCTTGACCAGGGGAAACAAATAAAAAATTGGCGGGGTCTGAATAAAGAAAATCAACAACCAGTAAAGGTCCAAAGACATTTTCAATTATAATCTTTTACTTTAAACAGAATTTAACACTTTAACACATTTAATAAAATGAGGCTTTTATGCATCCATGATATACATTGACTTAAAAAAAAAAAAAATTAGAACATTTTTCCTGATTCACATATTTTATAAAACACCTGAACTGACTTTTTTCTGTCTTAATGAGAGCAGTGGGCTTTAGATTCCCCTGCAAGGCTTTAAACATGGGTTTTAATGGGGACAAAGCCATTCTCAAGCACATATCGAGATAGAGCCCATTTCTATTTTAGTCAGACTATGCAACAATTCAGAGGCACTTTCATGGGTCTAACAGGAAGAGAGATGCAGTTACAACATAAAACACATCCGCTTTGGGGGAAAACACAATATAAAATTTGTTAATCGCATGGGAAAAGAGTCAAATCTGGAGTCGCACATCGTGTTAGTAGCAAGCAGGACAGACTTGTACAAAAACAATGAATGAAATAAAAAGAAAAAAAAAAAACTTAACCCATGATAGGAATTCACCAGGACAGAAAACGAATGGAGTAGTAATCCTCTCTGAGCTTCACAAGGAGGAGGAAATATATATCCTCTTTGAACCTCACAAAAAACAACAAGCATCAGGCAAAGTAGGTAAATGCAGTTTATCACTCTCACCTTTTTATCAAAAAAAAAAACTTCGACAAGTTTTTCTTTTCTTTAGATGTACACCTCTTTATGTTTTTACACTTCTCAAAAAAATTAAAGGAACACTTTGTAATCAGAGTATAGCATCAAGTTAATTAAACTTCTGGGATATTGATTTGGTCAGGTGAGTAGCAGAGGGGTTGATAATCAGTTTCAGCTGCTTTGGTGTTAATGAAATTAACAACAGGTGAACTAGAGGTGCACTTGAGACAACCATCAAAACAGGAATGGTTTTATAGGTGGAGGCCACTGACATTTATTCCCCTCCTCATCTTTTCTGACTCTTTTTCACCAGTTTTGCATTTGGCTAGGGTCACTGTCACAACTGTTAGCATGAGGCGCTACCTGGACCCTACAGAGGTTGCACAGGCAGTCCAACTCCTCCAGCATGGCAGGAAGCCGTCGGATGTAGGAGTTTGCCCTGAAATCGAAGGGTTGACGGTTCAAGCCCCTGCTCTGACTCTGATTGTCGTTGTGTCTTTGGGCAAGACAATTCACCTGCATTGTCTACTGATGGTGGTCAGAGGGCCCGGTGGCGCCAGTGTACGGCAGCCCCGCTTATGTCAGTGAGCCCCAGGGCAGCTGTGGCTACAATGTAGCTTTCCACCATCAGTGTGTGAGTGTGTGTGTGAATGGGTGAATGGATGTAGTGTAAAGCGCTTTGGTTAAGTCTCCTGGCTTGAAAAAAAGCACTATATAAGTACATGCCATTTACCATTTACCATCAATACGTGCCATTGCCGGAAGGTTTGCTGTGTCTCCCAGCACAATCTCAAGAGCATGGAGGAGATTCCAGGACACAGGCAGCTACTCCAGGAGAGTTGGACAGGGCCGTAGAAGGTCTACAACCCATCAGAAGGACCATTATCTGCTCCTTTGTGCATGGAGGAGCAGTAGGAGCACTGCCAGAGCCCTACAAAATGACCTCCAGCAGGCCACTGGTGTGAATGTCTCTGACCAAACAATCAGAATCAGACTTCACGAGGGTGGCCTGAGGGCCCGACGTCCTCTAGTGGGCCCTGTGCTCACTGCCCGGCACCGTGGAGCTCGATTGGCATTTGCCACAGGACACCGGAACTGGCAAATCCACCACTGACGCCCATTTCACAGATGAGAGCAGGTTAACCCTGAGCACATGTGACATACATGAAAGGGTCTGGAGAAGCTGTGGAGAGCGTTATGACCGGTTTGGTGGTGGGTCAGTGATGGTCCGGGGAGGCATATCCATGGAGGGACGCACAGACCTATACAGGCTAGACAACAGCACCCTGACTGCCATTAGGTATCAGGCTGAAATCCTTGCACCCATTGTCAGACCCTATGCTGGTGCAGTGGGTCCTGGGTTCCTCCTGGTGCACGACAATGCCAGACCTCATGTGGCAAGAGTATGCAGGCAGTTCCTGGAGGATGAAGGAATTGATACCATTGATTGGCCCCCACGCTCGCCTGACCTAAATCCAATAGAACTCCTCTGGGACATTATGTTTCGATCCATCTGACGCCGCCAGGTTGCACCTCAGATTGTCTAGCAGCTCAGTGATGCTCTGGTCCAGATCTGGGAGGAGACACCCCAGGACGCCATCCGTTGTCTCATTAGGAGCATGCCCTGACATTGTCAGGCATGCATACACGCACCTGGCGGCCATACAAATGACTGAATACCATTTCGAGTTGCTGCAATGAAATTTCAGCAAAAGGGACTAGCCTGCCGCATCATTTTTTCACTTTAATTTTTGCAGTGTCTTTGAATTCAGCCCTCTGTAGGTTGATAATTTTCATTTCCATTAAATGATGAGGCATCCTTTTCTTCCTAACACATCACCCAGTCCATATCAGTATAAATAAACAGAAGGATTTTTTCCCCATTGAGATCTGATGTATTTTCAAAGTCTTCTTTAATTTTTTTGAGCAGTGTAATATAGGCATATAAACATTCTATCTAATCTGGTTTAAGATGCTGCACAGACTCGCTTTGCTTCATAAAATGCATCCATTTTTTTCTTTAATGACTTTTCATAATCTGTCCAAGTCAAATGTTGGAAACTGTTTTAATTAAAGTAGCACAGAGACAGAAGTAAAAAAAAAAGTGTGCAGATCTGTTCACCCTGCCAGGCCGTAACCTCAGTATACACAGTCAATGTTACATGGAAAAAACGAAGTGGATTGTAGATTAAAAAGTTGTATAAAACCGGTGTGTTCAGGCCTTAATACTGTTCCACTTACAGCTTAAATGGTTCTTTACCACTTTGTATAAAAAGGGGCACTACTGAAACAAACTTTGACACCTAAAGGATTCATCACCTGGAAACATTTCTTTTTAATGTTGAAACATCATTTAAAACCTGCTGAACAATCTGTAATGTGAAAGTATCTTTGTGTTTTTTTATTTTTGTTGTTCACACCAGAGAAGCCTACTAGACCTCACTCTCCACAATGAGCGATTTTGGTCCACTTGTATTGACAACAGTCTTGTAAGGGTGCAAACATTAGCCCACCTTGCTATCATCACTCCCATCTCTATTCCTCCCTAAAGGGAGATTCCACCAATCAGGGACTCACCTGAAGACGTTCATTACGTGTTGCTGCATGAAAGACCATGAAACAGTTAAACAAACCATGGCTGAGAGTGTTGCTAACAATACACCCCAATTAGCATGCAGGCACTCAAGTCAAATTCTCATGCATAGCCTAGCTGGAAAATAAGAGGAGATATGAAAAGGCATAGAAATAACTACCATCAGTAGACCGTGCCAAGTTCAGTTCTTTACCCGCCCTGCATGCACGGTTCCTCGCCTCCTACTGACAATCTATGGTACTACTGCTCTCTAGAGGGAAACAAGCAAACCAACATGACAGCGCCTTTAACATTAAGGAAGTTTGGTGACTGTACTGGACAGTCAGCTTTTGGGAAGTGGAATTGACAAACAATAGTCGAATCAGGGCTCACAGACACAGAAAAAAATAACAGACGTTGGGGTTCGTCACACTGCTAAGCAGAATCATCATTGGAAATCATGTGGCACAGTACTGTATGGAAGCCAGGATTTTTATGAATGTCTGAAGTTTCATGATTACGGAGGCTGACTATAAGGAGATGAGGCGGTCTGATCAAGCGCTCTTTGTTATCTGAGAACTGAGCCGGAACTGAACCCTGAGCCCTACTGATGAAATAGTACCATGTTAGCATGGTTCGGTTCAGTTGTGCATACAATTTACAATCAACAGTAACTGTCCCCAGACCGATCTGATCATGGTTTCAAAAGGGAAATGGAAACAGGGCTAATATCAGAAGGTTTGTACAAGTAAAACACAGGCTCATGATTCTTTAACCCTTTAAAGCCCGATCCAAGAATAAAACAAAACAGAAAATTACTTTTTTTTGGTTTGAA
>NW_015150622.1:93128-102959 GCF_000732505.1 Cyprinodon variegatus
GCTAGGGGCCGTGTCAGTCACGTGTCTGACAAAGACCGATTTATTTGTATGATACAGCTGCAAATAAGTATTTGAACAACTGTCTGTCAGCTAGAATTCTAAACCTCAAAAACCTATTAGTCTACCTTCAAAATGTCCACCTCCATTTATTATCCTTAATTAGATGCACCTGTTTGAGGTTGTTAGCTGCATAAAGACACCTGTCCACCCCATACAATCAGTAAGAATCCAACTACTAACATGGCCAAGACCAAAGAGCTGGCTAAAGACACTAGAGACTATATTGTTCACCTTCACAAGGCTGGAAAGGGCTACGAGGAAATTGCCAAACAGCTTTGTGAAAAAAAGCTCCACTTTTGGAGCAATCATTAGAAAATTGAAGAATCTAAACATGGATGTCAGTGTCCCTCTGATTGGGGTTCCATGCAAGTGATCATAAGAAAGGTGAGAAATCAGCCCAGGACTACATGAGAGGAGCTGGTCAATGACCTGAAAAGAGCTGGGACCACCGTTTCCATGGTTATTGTTGGTAATACACAAAGACGTCATGGTTTGAAATCAGTCATGGCACAGAAGGTTCCCCTGTTTAAACCAGCACATGTCATGGCCCATCCTAAGTTTGCCAATGACCATTTGGATGATCCAGAGGAGTCATGGGAGAAGGTCATGAGGTCAGATGAGACCAAGATAGAACTTTTTGGTCATGATTCCACTAACTGTGTTTGGAGGAAGAAGAAGAATGAGAAACATCCCAAGAAAACCATCCCTACTATGGGGTGGTAGCATCATGCTTTGGGGGGTGTTTTTTTGCACATGGGACAGCGCGACTGCACTGAGTTAAGTAGAGGATGACCGGGGCCATGTATTGCAAGATTTTGGGGAACAACCTCCTTCCCTCAGTTAGAGCATTGAAGATGGGTGGAGGCTGGGTCTTCCAGCATCACAATGACCCGAAGCACACAGCCAGGATAACTAAGGAGTGGCTCTTGAAAAAGCATATCAAGGTGTGTGGCCTAGCCAGTCCCCAGACCTAAATCAAGTAGACAATCTTTGGAGGGAGCTCAAACTCCTTGTTTCTCAGCAACAGCCCAGAAACATGACTGATCTAGAGAAGAATCTGTGTGGAGGAGTGGGCCAAAATCCATCCTGCAGAGTGTGCAAACCTGGTGAAGAACCACAGGAAATATTTGACCTCTGGAATTGTAAACTGTACCGATTATTAACATTAAATTCTTCAGCTGTTCAAATACTTATTTGCAGCTGCACCCAAATAAAAAAATGTAAAAAATCATGCATTGTGATTTTTAAAATTTTTTCTTTTTTAAATCATGTCAGTGAAGCTACAATGACAATTTCAGAACCCTCCATGATTTCTAAGTGGTTGAGCTTCCAAAATAGCAGGGTGTTCATATACTTATTTTCCTCACTGTATATTAGACCCACTGAAATACAAGGAAAGGTATCTTCCTTCAAGGTTGTCTTTTTTTCCCCTAAAATATCAGGCCATCTGACCGTCACCACGGAGTGTACAAGTAATGCCAGACTCTGAAATAAAGAATGCTTTCCTTTATTTTGTTTTTTTAATAATTTAAAAAGCACATAACAAAAACTTTAAACCTCTATGTGCTTCAAGAGTTTATTATATTTCTTAAGTGGCTGGATTCCACTGGGAGGTAGCTGTTTTCTCTCCATTCTCTGTTGAGCGGATACTGACCGCTCAATGGTACTCTGCAGAAACCCATTTTAAAAAGGGAAAAGAAAGCTGAACTTTGCCTCGAACGTTGCACCCTGTTCTCCTGAACCGGGTCCAGTTTTTTGTAAAAAGCTGGGATAACAAGCTGCTGGCATAATGAGTGTGAGTGACAGACGATCACTTGTTGGGTAATGTTCTTATTGTGCAAGTTATGGGAAAATCATATTTTCACACGCTTTGAGCAGCTTGCTCATGAATGGGATCAGAACCAGCCACGACATGCTGACACAGACCATAAACCAGGAGCACCTACGTCAAGTCAGATAAACAAGACGTTTTAGCATGCTGCCTTAAGCTGGTGCAGTTCTGACCCTGCTTCTTCTCTCCACTGAATGCTGGACTGACACCCCCCCACCCCCTTTCCGGCCCACTGCAGCCTCACAGTGTGTCAACACAATCTATCTCTGCCAGTAAATGGAAGAGGCATCCAGGAATGCAGACGACTTTAAGGGGTTTAGGAAATCTTTTCCGTAACATGTTAGAGTTTAGGATTAACCCGCCTCTCTAAGTACATTCCTGCTTGGAAGGATCTGAACACTGGTCCTCTTTGGCCTATTAGGATCAGTAAAAAGCAAGTTCATAATATGCAGACGGAGTGAATTTTTGTCCCAACCTGTTCCTTTGCATATGTCATAAACGTTGTTTCAGGGAACATTTAATTGCTTTTGCATTGTTTTTGTGGAGGAAAGTTAAAACCAAGGCAGAATGTTTAGATTATGTGTCATTCAGTCCACGTAGTTTATAATTTGGTCCCATTTTATGACACGCCAGCTTCTTGTAAATCAAACCTTTAACAGACCCACTGTTGATCTGCATCTGGACCTAATTACATCCAAATCAAAACATTTCTCCTGTTTATTGAACCTTTCTTTTTTTGAATTTGGCTGTTGCTCTCGTTTACTCTGTGCCTTATGAAAGTATTCACACCCCTAAATGTCTTGACATTTTTTATTTTTAAATACAAGTCAAAGACTATTACATTGTAATATCCAGATGTATAGAATGAAAATGCACTTTCTCTCTTGATGCAGACAAAAGATATCTAAGTTGATTTATTTTTCTAAGTAGATTAAGATTAGGATTAAGGATCAAAGATTAGATTAAGGATCAAACAAACAGGTCAGAGGGAAAATGGGGAGAGGGTTATAGCAGGACGCCAATTCATAAAATCAACAGCTGATTGACTTTGCAGGACTTTTTCCTCTTGATGAGCCTCTGGAGATAGTTGATAGAGGCCATCTTCCAAGGCTGACTGGGGTTTAGAGAGATAGAGGCAGACATACAAAAGGACCATAAAAGCAACATTCTTTACATAATTTTTATGCAAGGAATCAGTAAAAACAATAGACCAATCAAAGAACATCACTTGATGCAACACTCCATATCTGAAGATGAAAATCGGATTGTAAACATCTGAAGAAGATCGTCAGATGAGACCAAAATGAAAGTTCCCGACAGACATGAGAATACAGTCTCTGGTAGAAAGTTAGCTCAGTAGGCCTGCTGTACATCTGCCTGAACACACCATCCTCAGAATAAAACATGGTGGTGGTAGTGTCATACTGTGGGGATTTGTTCAGTAGGGGAGGAAGCCTGGATGAAGCTAAATAGCTCATATCAGGTTAACACTGTGGTGGAGGTCAACCTTATAGTAGCACAATAACTCTCACTGTACTGAACAGACAGTGATGGGACGGTTGAGATCAGGGGTCTTCATCCTGGGTCCTCAGGACCTACTGCCATGCATGTTTTACTTCTGTCTTTGCTCTGGCGCATTTAAGTTATTGCACAACCTGTTCGGCGGCCATGAAAGGCTGCAGAAGTTTATTAATTACCCATTCTTTCAAAGTTACCTTTACAGAAATGGGGAGACACCTGGAATATGTGGTTCAGATGGTTTAAATCAAAGCTTACTCATGTGTTACAATGGCCTAGTCAAAGTCTAAGCCAAACTCCCACTGCTAATGTTAATGGGGCAAAAACCCCGAAATTACTGTGATTCTTCAACTTGGCTAAACTTAAACTGTCTGCATTATAAAGCTGATATGGAGTGTATGTTGTTCCATTATTAGCAAAAAAACAAGTTTTATAAATTGAAATGAAGAAAAAAATTCCAATCCAAAAATGTAAACGCTAAAAAAAGATTAACTGCACTGTTTTCAAAGATTTGTCTTTAATTATTATTTTTTTTTTCCAATTTCAGTTTTCAGTTCTTTTTACAAATGTTATATTTTCAATTTTCTTTTCTTCCATTTTTAAGTTTATTTTTACAGCTTATTTATTTATTTTTTCCAAATCTCTTTTTTTACATGAAGTTTTAATTGTGTTTTACAAATCACATTTTCTTAAGTTATAGTCCAGCATAAACAAGCAGCTTTGACCAAATAAAATGGTGTTGATAAATCTTCTATAAATCTGCTTACATTTTTTTTTTTTTTTTTGAAAAAGTGAAATTTATTATTTGAAAATATTAAAACTATTTAAAAAAATAGAAAACAGGAGTTACTGTAAAGCTTTTTTTTGATGGAAAAGTTTCCCTTCTGGATATGCATTTCTTTTTTTCCATTTCCTTTTACAATTCTTTGCAAAAATAATGGGACAAAAATCACCCTATAGGTAGGAAAATAAGGACATTGAAATTTAAGCAAAATGTTATTCTATGGAGGAGCAATGCTGAACAAATATACACACCACACTTTTAAGATTTAACTTAGTTCAAAATGTTGAAAACTAAACTTTGTCTCATTTCCTTTTACTTCTCAGTTATACTCTAATCAGCTTTTGTTGATGAGTCATATGATCATATTAATTAAAACATCATTAAATTAGAGGTTTTAACATAAAAAAAAATAATGTAGGAACTAAAATGTACGGATTTATATTCATGGACATTGAACACACCCACAGAAATGCAAATTATCTATTGACTTATCTAGGCTTGGAAAAGAAGTATTGAAAATAAGTATAAGTAAGTCACTGTATTATCACTCTTATTACTATGATTGTTAATAATGTTATCGTTTTAACATGTTAAATCATTTTAGTCGGTCTTATAGGTTCTTAAACGTATATCTTTATCTTCTTTTGTTTGTTATATTTCACTAAATGCAGCACAAATAAACTCAGACCAACTGTTTACCAGAGGAAAGTCACCACTCTGCTTCTGTCTTTGATGCCACCAACAGAGTTTATTTAATCTTTGTGATCAACCAAAAACCTGTCATATCTCTTTATGCATTCACCTTGTTTAGATTTTACACCCTTTATAGCATGCAGGCCTGGATATTTGTTGGAGATAATAAGTTTTATCTTCATTGTTTGGTGCTGAGCTCACTGCAGAGTTTCTACACTGTGAAAGTGGAATTTCCAAAGCATTTTTAGGGTCTGGATTTACGGGAAACAGCTTGTGTGAAGGGAAAGCCCACTTTTCTCTCCTTATAAAAGGAGAGGAGCCTCTCAGCAGCAATTCATTCCTCTGCCCTCCTTTCAGCTGGATACTCCTCAGGCTCCAACTTTCTCCTTTCAAGGATCTTTTTTTTTCTCTCCAAACAAGAAAACTAAGATGGGTCTCTCCCAGAGAAACTGTGCTCTCCTGCTGGTTTTTGTTGCTGTAGTTTGGATAGAGCTATCTCAAGGTGAGTTTAAAAATGGACTTCTGCAGGATTGTTGTCTGTGCATTTCTAAATGGTTCATTTTTGTTTATTATATAGTGTCATTTTTAGGGATTTCAAGCTAAGGTTCTTATAGATTTATGAACTTTCCCCTCTAGCTCACCCCACCTGGCTCATAGGACGCTGCCAGTGTCCCAGATTTAGCCGAGGAATCAATTTCTCCAACATCACAGATTTCAAAGTGATTGAAAAGTGGGCTGGATGTGATAAAACAGAGATTATGTGAGTAGTTTGGCTGAATATTTGTAAAACTTATTGTGTTTGGAACCTCAGCTGTCATGTTGATACTATTTTTCCTTTGGATTCTTCAGTTTAACCAGGATCCAGCCCGATAACAACACAAAGGAAATGTGCATGAACCCTTCGCTTAAAATTGGATTGTCTCTTTCAAGTTGTTGGAAAAGGTAAGTTTGCAGGAGGACTTTGTCTTTAATGTTGAGCTTTACTTCGTGCTTTTATCTGCGTGCCCCTGCAGAGCTATCACTGAGCATTGGGGCATTTTATTGCATGGGTTAAAAATGTTGATGGGGCTCTAACTCACAGCAGACTGGAACCGATTTTTGCAGTAAAGCCTTCAGGTTTATCTGCCAAATAAAAAAAAAAAAAAAGAAAAACCCTCAAACGCCATAAAACGTTTCTGCAGCTCAATAAGTCCCATGACACTTCAACATGTGACTCGCTCCACAGATGTTCTGCATTACTCTTCTGGCCTAACACCAACTTTCTCTCTCCTACTCTTCCAAGGATAAACAAAGACGAGAGCCGTAAGATGGAGTGCATCGAGGGGTTGAAGAGACCAGAGAAGAAAACCTCAGAGGACTGAAGCACAACCGGCTTTAGGAATGTCACGGGCAGAGATGTTTCACTGAACTCCCACTCTGAGGGGGGGGGATCATGGACGACGGGGAAGGCGGAGGAGAACACTGGGAGGGGAGATGATTTACATCAGGGATGCTGGAGAGGAAGAGGAGGAAAGATGAGAAGCTGTGGAAGTGAACAGAAAGACAGATTTATGTACAGCACTATAGCAGCAAGTCTGTTCCAACAAAGCACTGTTAAAATGTATAAAGCCTCATTTTTCTTTGCTTGACTAAAATATTTATGCTGATTTATTTATTTGTACTTATTCTTGCAGCTGAAATTTTTTTATACAATTGTGGAAGAAAATAAAGAATGTTTTGATAGAGCTCTGATGTTTGCTGCTCGGGTTTCTTGTTTTCCTTCTTCCCAGACCTGAAATCTGAAAAAAAAAAAAAAAGGTTTCTCCCCTTGGCAAGAAAAACTTGTTTTACGCAGATCCGCTATCCAGCTGGCAAACCTCCTAATGAAACCTACGGCTCAGCAGCAGCCTTTCCAAAGCCAAGCGCCATCAAAATACAAACAGCTATTATTCTGCAGAGACGCTGCAGCTTCCACTGGGGTACAATGAAATGACTTTGTTTCAGGGAGAGACAAACTGTTATCAGAGAAGAGAGAATGGACTGGCTCCTAGGAGAGAGCTAAGCATGCTAACAATTACATGACGGCAGTCTGAGACTATTTAAACCCAGATGTTTGCAGCTGCTCTACGCTGGATTGGAGTCCTGCAGAAAGAGATGATTTACA
Source organism: Cyprinodon variegatus (assembly GCF_000732505.1). NCBI lineage: Eukaryota > Metazoa > Chordata > Actinopteri > Cyprinodontiformes > Cyprinodontidae > Cyprinodon > Cyprinodon variegatus. The sequence continues at coordinate 100,158 of NW_015150622.1, forward strand.
GCAGGGCAGGTTTCATTGGAGTTGCCAGGACAAGAAAATATTAATGCTGGTTTAAGAACAATTAATCATTCAATAATAGCAAAGAAATTAACCTTCAGGATCCAAAATCACATGCTGGTTTTCCATAAACCAAAGACGAGCTGTTCATCCAATCAGGTCGCCCATCCGGAGTCAGTGAAGCGATACACCTCTAGTTGAACATGATGGCCTGAATATCCTGTCATTTTCCTGTCAAACGTCAGGCCTTTTTATAATCTACAACACAAAATAAACCAAACAATAAATATTTATGTCAATTTGCATACATTTATAAAAGCCTCACTCAAAAATGAAAAAAAACAAACTACCAACTTGGTCATGGATTTGTAATAATGATAATAAACCAGTGGTTAATTGATTTTGGAGAAATATCTGTAAGCTTTGGTGAAGATTCTAAGTCATCCAGGTCATAGTCATTCCAAAAAAGAAAATTAAAAACAATACACTGGGCTTTGTTTCCAAGTTTGAAGATGTTTCGCTTCCCATCCAGGAAGCTTTTTCAATCAAGATGTCAGGAATAGCGTTTTATACTGTATGACGAAACCCTGCGGTTTCATCTTACAGTGTGAGTTCACAGCTCACTATGTGTAACCCAATGCTCTGATGCGATCAACCTGCTCTCACTGCACGTCTAAAAACCAGGTGGGACTCAGCTCCGCAGTGAGATGGCGCTACTCGGACTTGTCTATCCAGAAGCCAAACCAGTACAAGAGGAATATAAAGCTCACTAGAGCAGGGGTCCTCAACGTTTTCCAGGCTAAGGACCCCAAAACGGATGGCAAGATGGAGCGGGGACCCCCTAATTTTATATATTGTATGAAATTGTGTTATATTAAACTGGTTCTATAGTCACTGTATTACAGATGGAGTCATGTAATGGAACTAATTTCTCCCTGGGATTATTAAAGTATTTCTGAATCTGATTCCTTGTTGATGGGACAGGTGTTGTGAATGAAACGGTGCCCAGCTTGAAAGAGCTCCTCTGTGTCACTGAATGTTTTTTATGAATGTTTAATTTGTTTACTACTGTGTGTTGAATTCACGTTAATGTGTATTTGAAGATATTTCAATTAGTGGAAAAGATTGTAGGGGTTACAGCTATCCTATACCTGTTTCACCTCTTTTCTCTGGTTCATTTGTCATTTATGTTGAAGACTATCTAAAAATATAAGTCAAGTTTTTAGATATTTTATGCGTCAAATCTTGATATTATTTCTCTGACTTTTTGAAGAACTAAAAAAATCTAGAGTCTATGTTTCTGTTCTTACTATTAAAACTTATTGGAACAACAATAACAAATCATTTTTTATATAATCTTCTAATTTCCACTCTTTTGTCAGATATTTGACTTATTTTTACTCAGAAATGCAGATCTGCATTGATGACTGAAAGACATCTTCTGCCTTCATTTATCTGTTTAATACAGTGTGTTCAATTCATGTTAATGTGGATTTAAAGACATTTCAATTAGTGGAAAATATTGCAGGGGGGAATATAAGTCTAATTAACCAAAACTTCGCAACCCCCATGCTTTACCTCTGCGGACCCCCTAGGGGTCACGGACCCCCTGTTGAAGACTTCTGCACTAGAGTGAAACGCGCAGCCTTGGCAATTTGGGAAATTTTGTGCAGAAAGCCCTAAAAAGAAAAGGTGACGACATATTTGGACACATTTGACGACACATTTGGACAAATACATGACTGAGCAAATGTGGCTACTACGGTCTGTCAATTTTACTGAAAGAACTGCGCTTCACTTGCACCTCTGCCATGCTTCTTTGTTTTCGTCTGAGAGGAAGAAGAAGAAGAATTTTGCCCACTGAGCATGTTTGATTTTCTCCCGACCTCACGGTTCCTCATGGGGAGGTGATTGTGGGAGGCTGGTCGCCCCTGGTTACCCCCTGTACACTACACGACTCACGATCAGGCTGAAATTCGGGCCGATCGGAAAATTCTTGCACAACTGGAAAGTTGCCCCAAAAAGGGCAAAAAATCACACATTTTAATTTTTCACACAGCCCGGCTTTAAGGAAAACGAAATAAGCGAGGTTGAGGAGGGATACGAGTTGAAATTGACTCTAGGGATTCTTTCCTGTGTAGAAAAAAATCTACACAGGAAAGAAAATAAAAACAATCCACTGGGCTTTGTTTCCAAGTTTGAAGACTAGAGGGGATGAAAACTATGAGGACCAAACAGAGTAAGAGGGGAGGTTACCAAGGTAACCCAGATGAAGAGCCATGCTACAAAGAGCTCCAGTTTCTAACTGAGGATGTTTGTGGTTAGCTTTAGCATTAATACATTTCCTCAGAGATGTTACAATGATAAGTTAAAACCACTGATAGATGCTTCACTGTCACTTTAAGCAGTTGTTCAATATCTTCTGATCTGGTTTTGATTCCACGTTAGCTTCTGCTAACGGTGTTAGCTTTAGTAAAAACTAGATTATAAGCCAGTCACATTTGTTTGTTTTAACAGATCTCCTGTATAAATCCTGTGTAATTTACAAAAACCTTGTATACATTTACACCAATCAAACTGAATATAATGAAAGAACAACTGTGGTAACGTTAGCCATCCCTTGTTTACTCTTTTAAAATAACATGTTCGACTAGTCCTGGATCTATCTAAAGCAATTATCCCAAGGTTGATGTTTAATGGCTGAGGTTGAGTTTTATATTGCTTTTATTAATAGTAATACCATTACAGGTAGCAGTACCCCGCCTCTCGCCCTTAGACAGCTAGAAATAGGCACCAGCACCCCTC
>NW_015150622.1:104105-109299 GCF_000732505.1 Cyprinodon variegatus
ATAGATGTAAGAGAAAGCAGAAACCTTGAATGTGAGCATTATAAATTTTAAGTGCAAGTAGAGGAAATCCTGTCTTCAAATGGAACATGTATGCTCCTAGTTTTTGTTTTTTTTTCAGTTTATTAATGGTAGCGTCTATTTTGTGTGACTAACTGCTGTAACACTGAGGTAAACGAGTCTGAGACTTTTTAAAATGAATGGAATAATTTGCAGCTGAATGTTTTAATAGTCTTTCACTTAAATAAAGAATATTTTCCCTTGCATTTAAATTCCTCCTTCTCTTCAACATAGTCTTCTTCTATAATCCTAACCTGAAAAATCCATACTGAGGCCTCTGAAGAAATTGACCCCGCTTTCATTTCCTCTTTAACACTTTTCTCTTATGTAACTCATTGTTCATGAACACAGATCCTGGTCCGCATGAATCATTTCTCATGCTGATAGAAGGTGAAGCATTGATTGATGAGCTGATATACAAAATGCCACATCATTTTGTTCTTATCCCAAATAAAGGCAGCCCATTTATCCAGCCGCCCGTCTGTCGATGAATGTAAACGTTGGGATCCAGAGCAGATTATTGATCAATCCAAGCTGCCTGTCTGCCTCCTCGGAAACATCATCTGCGCAAACAGGACTTCTTTGACCAGAAGCTTAAGCTTTGCTGATAACATTTGCTGGAAGAATTGGGAAATCAGAAGCTGCCTGATCGAATGAGAGCTGTGAGAGAGAATAGATCCTCCATAAGCCTGCTCCTTCTCCTGGTCCTGAGGCGCTGCTCACCTCGGCTGTCTACAAGCTGAACTTACAAACAGCACAGCCTCCTCTATGCTCAGCAGATTGCAAATATTAAATCCGCCTCAAGGTATCAGACTGGAAGTCTTGCAGCAGCAGAACGAAGGTGGAAATCTGATCTGAGCCAGCTGCTGACTCCTGGACCAGGAGTCAAATCAGTTTTATTTATAGGCATCCTGTCACAGCAGCTCTGAGTTATGCCCCATCAGCTGAATCTGACTCAGAAAGAGGTTTCACATTATTATTCATTTCTCATGTTTGGGAGAACTTGTGCAAAGTTTTGCATATAAAGTCAAGAACTTGTTTCTAACATCATCAGTCAGAAAACTTTCCCTATCATTTTCTCTTGCTGTACCTTTTCTACACTTTTTAAAGCGATTTCATCATGTTTTGATGTTGATTGAATATTATTCTGTTCACTTTCTTGCTTGAAGCATTTATTATTTAATGTTGAAACTGTTGTATTTGAGGGAAGTGTCAAGCATCTTAATTGGTACAAAGCCCTCGTGGGCTTATTTGATAGCAATGTGCAGTATAATATGCAAGGTTATGAATAAATAATGGATTTAAAGAACACATTAAACAGCTTTAGTTATCATAATACATGTCTTTATAGCAGACTTTTTAAGTTTTACACACTGCATTATCTCAGCACAAAAAAAAAATCATCAGATTCATCAGGTAAATTGTTTAGATCATGCAGTTAGCATCTATTACCATGTGGGGGCGCCAACGTGACAACTTAATCCATGGATGAAACTCTTTATAGATCAAGTTCCTCAACAAAAAAAGACACCCAGCAATGAACACATAATAATAGCCCTCCAGTTTGACAAAAAAAATAAAATAAAAATACTATTTTAGTGTTCAGATTCAAAAAATCTGTGATAGACTTTTATCTCCAAATGCTCCAAACATTGGAGTGTCACAGTCATTGATTATGGAATACATTTCAACACAATCTCCAATATAAACATTATTAAAAGCAGGAAACCATGTGAAATAAATAAGCACTATCAAATGAAACATAATTGGAATTGAAAACTCTTCATTCAGCTTTAATCTTAAGGGTTACATAATGAAAATGAAGGGTGTGATACTTTAGATTTTTAATGGGCTGGTACTATATCAAAATATTCTATTTTTGGTGTATTTGCTTTTTTGTTTTGTTTCTGACACATTACACCAACTATTTCATATCAAAGCTTAAATATATCTGAAAAATAAAAATCAATCACTCATAATAAATAAGCAGCAAACCGATCATTCCTCTTCCGTTCCTAACCCGTTGAACTAAACAAAAACAACCCCTAAAACCATCACTGCATTCAGTAGATCAATGTTTTTGCGTAAAAAAATCAAAACTTCCCTAACCTGACAGCAGATCTATACATGGAGGGAGCGGACCGCAGCAAACTGAAGCCTTAAAGGCGTCCAGAGCTTTTCCTGTCTAAACAAAATGTCTGAAATGTATCTAAATGACCAAAAATACATCTCAGACCTGCAGTTTACATGTAGTGAAACACCCAATAATCAATAAAACTGTTGTGGAACAAAAGAACCGAAAAATAAGATTCTAAAGAGACAACATGTGCAGACCTAAGGTGCATCCCGTAATCTCCTCCAACCTGACAAAGAGGAAGACTTTCTCATCTTATCGCGGCTCTGGTACAGTAATCATTATTATTAAGACCATTATCTTAATTAATAGCAATTGGAAACTTTAATTTTAATTTGTTATGGTCTAATATATCCCCTTTCCTACTGGCTGAGAAACTCGTCTAAACTCTGGAACAATGGTCTTTTAGTGGCAGCGGGGACAGCTCACTGACTCATGTCAACCTGGGTCAAACGACTCAGCAAGCGACCTGCGTTAAAATCGCCTCAGGCATGCTGTGGGAACAGCAAACCCTGATTGACCTGCTAATTTACATGAACGCTTCTGATCTATCAAGCTGAAAAAACTCTGTTTACATTCAATAAACACGGAGCAGCAAAAAAAAATTTAAATGTAGATGAGTCATTTTTTCTTAAAATAAGTGAATTTTTCTTGGATTGAGGAAGAAAACAGACATTTTGCTAATGGAGCAAGACAATTTACACTTAAAATAAGAAAACATAATTGCATTGTCTTATTTCAAGCGCATCTAATTAACTTATTTTAAGAGAAAAAATACTAATTCCATAGGCAATCTCATTTACCTACTCAAATTAAGAGTAAATACACTTAATTTAAGAGATTTTTACTTATTTCTAGATCGTTTTTCCAGTGTGGTGAGAGGGATTCAAACAGATAATAGAGCGAAACAATAAAGCAAACTGACTACGCCCTGGCTTCCTTACATGTTGGTCTCCATTGTTTACTTTCCTGATTTCTGTCGCACTGGTGACATCAACGCTAACCCAGCGTGATGATGTCACTGGGGGTTAGATCAGCTTTTTATGTCAGTGGGAAAGAGGCTATAGACTGTACCGTTGATTTAATTGATAAAATTAGACTAAAAATGAAATGATTGCAAGTGAAAAACTAAGACAGATGGAGCTAAACTCAAGTAAACCAGTGGCAGCAGAAGACTTAAAAGTATTGAGGAGGATTTTCTCGACCCGCCCTCTGCACACATGCATGTGCAGAGGGCATGCATGAGCCCATTTCTCCCCGTGCACGCTCTGTTTAAAAGTTGCTGATCTCATAACTCATACTCTGGAATAATTTACAGGTCCTAAACCGATCTGTGTTTGTAATGTGATAAAATGTTGAAAAGTTAAAGAAAGAAGAATCATTCAGCAAAGCTCAGTAGAGTAATAACATTGGACATATTGGATGTAGGATACTAAGCATTAGAGCAGGAAAGGAGAAAGATCACAGTGAAGGTTAATGGATGTGGTGGAGAATGTGATGATGGTGGGTGTGATGACCCACTGTAGGGCCCTGAAACCAATGCTGAGAACCACGGCCATCAACTTCCCCTCGGTTTATTTACCACACAACTGATGGATGTTGAAACACACCTCCTGCAGGGATCTCTGGATTTGCATGCCAGCCGGGCGTGATCTCTCCAGCTGAGAGCTTCAGTGAAACACAAAAAAAGCCCCAAACCAGCACATGAAAGGATGGGTTCTCAATGCTGGGGAAATATATCGCTTTGGGCCAATCTGCTGCATGTGAGTCTCTGGATCAAATTCCTGCACTCATCCTTTTCATGTTGCAGGCCTGAGCAAACAGGCGATTAACTTCGGCTCAAAAAGCAACTCTTTTCATCTTCCTGCCGAGCCTCCGGCCAGCCCGCTCTCACCAGTCTTCCCCTTCTCAGCCAAAGGACGTGTGGTGCTCTTAAGAAGGTGTCGACTTTCTTCCTTTATCGATCAGCCAACATGATGTATAAAAGCGCTGTCATCCTGTTGCTGGCTGTTTGGGGCTCTTATTACACGGCTCTCCCTGGCTGTCAGGCCGGCGGACGCTCAGCGCAGTGATCTCTCGCCAACAAAGCAAGCACTTCCCCAACACAAAAATCTCCACACTATTAAAAGCATTCAGTCCAGGGAAGCGTTTCAAGTTGTCACAAGTACTGCTGATAATGTTGCAGGCGCTTTGTAAATGCTGGGACAAGCATGTTTAAAATTTAAACATTCTGCAGCAAGAGTCAGTCCTAAAAGCGGACTCAGGATTTTATTCCTATATGCTTTGAAGCTTATATATATATATATATCCTAGTGAGTGGGAATAAAGCCAAGTGTTGATGCATCCGATGGAATAGAACCTAGTGTTGTAAAGATGAAATCAAAGCTGTGGGAAAGCTGTCATTCCTCTGTGTGTCGTCCCACACATCCATGCCGACCGTCACAGAGAAACTTTTAAAACACACACATTGTTCACTGTGATATTTTATTGATGTATAGGGAAACCATCCAGATGCTTGTTGATGGAGCTGTCAGGGCAAGAAAAAAAAAGCGGTAAATTGGCCGAACATGTTTTGCATACTGTAATATTTATGAAGGCTTTCATGTGGTGCGATGTTGCCTCGCAGTGGGGCAAGGGGGCGGGGGGGGGGTACAGCATGTGGGTGGCTGATGGCGGCCGCCGGCCCAGCTGGGGAGAGGTTACTTTAGAAAACAATAGATGGGAAACAGAACAGGATGAGAGAACCAAATGTTTGCGAAAGGTGTCTACACTGCAAAAAATATAAATCTAAATAAGCAATTTTTTTCTTTAAATAAAGGATTTTTTTTTTTTTACTTGAATAAAGGAGGTATTTGAGACACTTTGTCAATGGAACAAGACAATTTATATTAAAATTAACAAAAAAACACTGCATTGTCTTATTGCAAGTGCATACTACCTACACTCACCGGCCACTTTATTAGGTACCCCATGCTAGTAACGGGTTGGACCCCCTTTTGCCTT
>NW_015150622.1:111407-113765 GCF_000732505.1 Cyprinodon variegatus
TGCAATATTTTCACACTTCTAAACTTCCCCCTCTGGAATAAGAGGAAAGTTGTACAATGACAATAAAGTATTCATTACCAAAGCAGTTTTGACCAGGTCACCTTTTGGGGCTGAGAGGGTTTGATCCTCTGGCATAGATGTGTCTGTGGGTGTGAGTTGGTGTGACACAGCCTGGGGCACTAAGAGGGAGCCTGACCTCTCTGCGAGGCTAAGAAGTCGCTCACAGCTCCATCAATAAAGAATGCTCTATGTATCCTGGTTGCTCCCATCCCTCTACCTCCACAGTTGCCTGAGCTGCAGACCCCTCATTTTAAATGCAAGGGGGCAAACTGCTGGAGACTAGGGAAACTCTGGGGCAATAGCAGACTTCATGAACTCTAAACAAGATGTAAGGTCTCAGAACAAACTGTATAACAAGCACACAATCCAATTTCTAAGTAGTCCCTGGTCATATCAAGAAAGAGAGATCCTGTAAAAATAACTCATAGTTTTAACTTATGGTTCTCAGATCACAGGCCTACAGTATCACCTCATCCAGAAATGTTCTCTGCTTATATGGTGCTTTATCCAGTCTGAGGAATCAAAGCTCTTCACACTATTATTCACTCACAGCTGGACTAGGGCACACCACCAACACATGCTATTAGAATACTTATGAGGGATAAAAATTGACCTCTTTCGTCCTTTGGCACATTCTACTTCTTTGACTGTATGGAAGCATATTTTTCCTTGACCTATTTGTGAGATAAAATATTTTCAGTGTGCCTTTTCTCTGCTTAAATAGGGGTGATTGTTTAGAAGTCTTGTAGCATTCTGTATGCTGGAGTTCCCCTATAAAGAAGGATCCCTACTCTAGACAAGGGTGAAGAGAGGGTCATGAGAGATAAGAATGAGTTCACACAGCCTCCTTCATGCTGTGAACGGGAAACCTGTTCTGAGTGTTTATAAAATGTATGTCCTTGAACTGCTTTTTCTTGGGAATAACCAAATGTTTATGTGTGAGAAAGTTCTTTATGTAGGGCTGGGATAGTTCCAAGGGAGAGTGTGTGTATTGGGAGCTGGTTTATAAATGTTTTGTATGTACTTAGCTGTGCCGAGTCAGAGCTCTATCTCTTCGTCTGAGGACATTAAATGAATTTTGCAAACCCCTTTCCTGAAGGAGCTGTCCCTTTCCGTGTAGTTTTTACATTTTTTTCTTGGGCCACAAACGCATCAATCTGAAACAGTGCTTAATAAAGACATTTTGTAGGGCTGGACAATACTTGTTGCTATTAGTCTGTCTGGTACCTGTTAGGAAACAACAGAGGAAGGCTGTCAGAACCCTCAGGGTGCCTATTGATGTTCTGATGATCATCTTTTAAAAAACCCGTGTTTAATTTTCCAAATAATGACCCTCTATTTGTATCCCAAATATAATTCAACCAGATGTGAAATTTGCAATTACAAATTAAACCTGTTCTAGATTGAAATGTCCTCCTTTATTTCAAAGCAAAACATTTTTATTCAATAAAAGTTGATGGAGAAACAAATGAATCCAATAAATATCACAAAGGAAGAAAAATAGCCATTCAAATAATATTGTAAAACAAAAAAGTCTTACAATTTCTTAGACCTAGTTGCCTTTTCATTAATTAACTATAATTTATCGTTTTCTGTCCTACACAAACACTTTAAAAGTCCTATCCATTTAATTATTTTTTTTTGTTTTCTTAAATATCTTTTAACAAGTTGCATCTTGACTGCATTTTTTCTATTGCCAACAATGAGCTCTAATGTTTGACCACAGTTCTATCCCAAATGGGAGAGCACATATGGTCCAAAAGTCTAATGTTAACCTGTTTTATTGCATCCCAGCTTTGTTCTGGTGTGTCCAGTTGCGTCCATTTTCAATCAAGTCATTAATTTGTTGAGAGGTTGAGGAACTTTGAGGTAGTAGGTGGTTGTTCTAAACAGTTCTTGCTCTCTGCCAGCTCTACTGCCAGAAACCAGCCCAGCAGTATGATGCTACCTCCACCCACCTGAGCCTTGGTACATGGTAATTAAATTAGAAACCCTCACCAGGACTGTGTCATACACTTCATTTCACAGGTTGTGTTTGTTACTATGACGCTGTTCTCAAGTCGGCTATAGTGCGGTTGTGGTGCGGAATCAACCCAAGATTGTCAAAGTCAACATGTACGTGTCTAAACGTCCTCCCTAACCTCTATATAGGGCACTATATAGTGATAACACCCTTTAAAATTAGTATCCAAACATCTAGTCGATGAAAAAGTAGTGGACTTGAAATTTGTGTGCGAGAGCTCTCCTCGCAAAGCATCATGCGATTTGTTATGGTGGAGATAATTAATAAACATTGGG
>NW_015150622.1:113829-117079 GCF_000732505.1 Cyprinodon variegatus
GAATAAACTTGTGGGAAGAGGGATAATTTTGGATCTTCAGGACACCATGTCCACATCCTGCTCCAGAGCTGTTGTCCTCTATTTTTCTGGGAGCAGGGTAAGTGGGATCTGAACAACTGCACCAGATAAGGATTGTACCTGCACTCGTAAAAGCTGTGAGTCTGATGTAAAAACCTTCTCCAGAGGTCATAAGACTGGCCCATGTGTGTAGCTGCAATTCGTCCTTCACCTAAATTTGAAAACAATGCAATCCAGAAGTACAACTTTAAAAACTTTTGATCAAATGTTTTTTCTCAGATTTTCACTTTTTTTTTTTCATATTATTATGGTCATATTTTTTTTCCAATTTTATTTTCTTAATTTTTTCTTTTTTAGATTGAATTTCAAGAACTGTATTAATTGCAAAAATGAATTTTAAATGACATTCAACTTCTTCACCTCTGGAGTGAGGAGCTATGACGCATTGGTTTGCATGGATATTTTGGAACAGCAGTTTTATCGTTCAGGAATGAGCATTTGTACAAGAAAGAGTGCAGAAAATGTGATCTGTAAAACACACACACAAACACAAAAAAATGCAATTAATCTGAAATGAGGAAACAAAAAAAAAAGACATTTTTCATTTTCTCTTGAACCTTTTTTAAAAAAAAAAACAATTTCAAGTTTCATTCCTGGATTGCATTTTGTTCATATTTCCATTTACAAACAGTAAAACAACTATAGTGGAACAAAAGTCACTTAATAAGAACTCTTTGTTAAAGTTCAGAACCACGTTTAGAGTTAAACATTTATGGCCTAAAAAAAACAATAGATTTTGAGTTAATTTGCTCCAATATGTATTTTTTTCCCTTTGTTGTTTTCTGTGAGAACATGCTGCAACTGTATAACAAAATAATTAAAACAACCTCAGAGGATGAAAAACAGAGATGCATCGTTAAATATATCAACAGCCTCCAGTAATTTGGTTTCTGCTCTGCTGGCTTTCCACTGGAAAGGATTGGGATGATTATTTTAATAATATTGGTAATAGCCGCTGTGCACGCTATGCAAACAATATCCCAATAGAATAAATTGGATTTTCTTCCACCTGATGTAGCTTTGGCCGGCTCTGGAGGGGCAAATAACGCTGCATGAGGCTGTGATTTACAAGCAGGAAGGCAGGGAGGGGTGTTGGTGAGGCGGCATGTGTGGAGGAAGAGCAGAAACATGCAGCCTGCTGGGAGATTGTTTCTGGTCACTGGTTCAGGTCCCTCGCTGCCGACGCCTTCTGTCAAGCTGTTGAGATGCAGCTCGAGATGCAGCGGACGCAAATCCTCCCCTCCTCTCTCTCTCACGCAGATATCTGAGCAAACACGGACGCGGTGCCATGTTTAAACTGTTTCTTTCTCTCTTTCTCTGAGCTGTTTGCCTTTATCTTCCACTGCTGGATCCAGAATTTGCATTTGCTGCCGTACAAAGATTACTGAATAGAGGATGATTGTGATTTTTTTTTCAATGAAGTGCTCACTTCACTGCCTGTTGCCTAATCCTTTGTAAATATTACAAACAAGGCTTATGTTAGAGTTTAATATTTACCTCAAAGATGAAGGATCAGGTTCCATCAAACATCGCTGCAGCAACAAATGCAGTCGTCAAACTATATAGTTTGACAATATCATATATAGTAATCAAAGGTCTTTGATTGGTAAAAATGGATAGAGTCAAGGTTTTCTAGCCCAAACATCTGTTAAAAACGGCACATCACAAAAAAACCCACCCAGTTAATATAATGTTATATTTACTGTGCAAACATGAACAAACTTCAGTACAACTTAATTAAACACTACATGACAAAATGCTACAATCCAGCTAAATCTGCCCAGAGTTGTTCTCCATAAACAACTCTGACCCAGCCACCATGTCAGATCCAGTGAGTGTCATGTGACACATAACATACCGGTAGTAACATGTTTGCAGAAGGATTCATAACCACATAAACTACTCCTCTTTTTACATTTAGAAGACAAACTACAATCAGTGCACATACACAGATATGCTAAGCTTATTTTTACCCAACTAAAATAACAAAATTTATTGTAGCTGATTTTGAATTCTTACCTTTAATGTTTATTAGATTGTTGACTGGAACTTTCAACATCTGAACGCTGAACTTTTACGCCGTTGAACTATAATACAATCCATTGTGATTTGTGATCAGAACATGGTTGAATAAAACCTCCCCATTAACTGTCAGGGAGGACGGAATGCTGCTGATGTCCATCCATTCCATGTTAGTCAAGTTCACACATCCATCAAACTTGACAGGATCAGCAGGCCAATGGGTTTCTGGACTCTTCTTTAAGCAGAGCAACTTGTGAAAAAGCTCTTTCAACTGGTGCATTAATATAGGGAGGGTGAGGAGTTTAATTGCACCAAGTGCAGTGGTTTCCTCCACCATCTTTAAAAGATCCCTCCTCCAACCAGAACGCATTGATCGTCAGCGCTAGGTGTATCACACCAGATCCACCTGCTGCTGAAACTAGCATAATCTGTAGCGCCACTGCACTAGTTCTCTGTTGCAAACACCCTGGCTGATGACATTAGCCAACCAGTAATGGTTGGCTAATGTCATCATCAATGTCAGTAATCCACAAGACTTTCAATTTTTCCAATCATATTAATAAACACATAACATAATTCAATTAAATTTTATTAGCATTGCACTAAGTAACAACACATGTTATCTCAAGGCACTTTACATAGACATCAACCAATGCAATGGACGGCTGACCTGTTCCAGATACATTCAGACACAGAAGTCATATAAAGTAATACTTTTTCCTTTTGAGGTCCATGGATCTCCTCGCACCTGCCTCAGACTACTGACCAGTCCTCTTAGCAGCAGTCCTTCATGGATCCCCCAGCAGGTAGTGCACCCACTGGGGGATCGCATCGTGTCTCCTCTCCTCTCTAGCTTTGCCTCGCTTGCTTTTTAAGGAGGAATAATCCGACTACTAGAAGCTCACCAACAAACTATAAACTGATGTCTCAGCTAAAGTGTACCGGCCAATGTCACTGCCATAGTTTGTGTCACCATGAAGGCTATTTTTAACGACTCTTTGCCTGGACTGTCAGAAGAGCCTGTGTAATTTGGGAGATCCTACCAGGACCAACGACAACAGAATCTCTGGGATCCTCTGAGCGCAGAAGGCACTCCACCCAATTAAGGGGCAGGGTTCGTACGGGTGCTGGAAATCCTTGAAAATGCTTG
>NW_015150622.1:117774-125543 GCF_000732505.1 Cyprinodon variegatus
TAAGTGCTAGCAAGCAATTCACAGGCTAAGTTACTGATTGACTGAGAGTACGGTGTGATAATGTAATGTTAGTATTGCAGTGTTTCCCGCAGCTCGCCAAACTCACGCTACAGCCTCGCCAACGTTTAAAAAAAAAAAAAAAAAAACCCCAAAGTTTTAATTCATTGCCAGGCCCAGACCTTAAAACAGCATTGATAACTCTACGGCTGATAATACTGCTGATAATACTGAATTGCAACACCCTCTGGTTGGTTATATTACTACGCCATGGCAGAGGAGTAATTCCCCCCCCCGGCAGTCATCCGCGCAAAACTGGTTCTGGCCGCCAACTGGTGATGGTGTAAGGTGCTGGAAATGGATCTTGAAAGTGCTTTAAAAGTGCTTGATTTTGACTTTGGAAAAAGGTGTACGAACCCTGAAGGGGGAGGATCAAGTAGACAAAGTTTTGGATTTCTTTGACTGTCTAATCCTTCCCCCACTTATACCTCTTTTCCACTGGCTGAGAAACCCTTTTTAAACCCAGGAACAACTGGATTTTAGCACCAATAGGAACAGCTCACTGACGCGTGTTTACTCGGGTCAAACGACTCGGCAAGCCATCCACGTCAAAATCGCCTCGGCCCTGATCGGCATGCTGTGGGAACACAAGACCAGCATGGATTCGCTAAATTACCTGAAAAAATTAAGCTCAAAATACGGACGTACACATACTGTGCCAGTCGCTTCTGACCTTAGAAGCTGAAAAAACTCTGCTGCATCCGATAAACATGGAGCAGCTCTGATGACAGAGACTCAGACAAATAAAGGAACAAAACAATAAAGACTACTTACTATGCCCTGACTTCCTTACATGCTACTCTACATTGTTTACTTTACTTTACGTTTTTACTTATTAATGTCACACTGGTGATATCATCAATGCAAACACAGCATGATGATGTCACCAGATACACAGTGGCTGGAGACAGAGGCCACACAGCCTGCAAGTGAAGGGCGAGTGGGAAGGAAAAAAAAAGAAACCATTATTTACAATAGAACTTCATCATACCTTGCATCATTTCATGTAATAAGCTCAGAACAAGGCGAGACAGACAATGGGGTAACTCAAAGCGTTTATTCAAATAATTAAGCGGATCTGCAAATCTGCAGCGTCTATGACTGGAAGCTCTTGTAGGCAGAAACACAGATTAGTGACTGCAATAATCAGACGGAGGATGAGTATCTATGTTCAAGCCACTATCCTGGTTAAGCAATACAGCCCAGTGTCCACGGAAATAGTTCCAGCTGGTAAACTAAACAGAAGCAGTGAATGATACCAGAGAGTTCAAGATGTGGATGGCTGCATCGTGACAGGAGACCTGAGACAGGCAGGGAAAAAAAGGCTCAAGACTATTCTTCCATTGTTGGCTGGGAAACAGGGAGCTTAGATAGGAAACTGCAACAGGTGCAGCTGATGAAGAACAGGGCAGAGGTAGACAGGTGAAGGAAATTAACAATCAAGCCAGCCGTCAGCACCAAAATCATGAGATTTTCTTTAATAACAGGTAAGACTATAAAACAAACATCATCACGTTTTCTGTACTCGGTATCAGAAACCCATATTTTAAGTTCTGTATTTAAAGATATAAGATAAGATATAATATTTCTAAATAATTCTGTATAAGCTTGGAGTATTTGCAAATGTAATTGCAAAGTGTGTTTGACACGCACTATATTTTCAAATGATCTTTGCAACCAATAAATTAAACAAATTATCTAACATCTGTGAAGAAATATGTAAATTTGACATTTCTGTTTGTTTACTCCAGCTGTGTTGGTAATTCTGAATCAAAATATTTTCAAGTTGTCTAAATTGCTTATAATTGTTGCATTTAGAAAAAAAATATCCACCTCTTAGCATCCTGCTCTAATCTGTAATCATTCACCCAACAACTTTAAGGAGGAATTTAAAGGAGGAATCATGGGGAGAAAAGGTTGTTTGTTGGCCTTTGCAAGGGGCCCTGCACCTGCTGGTGTCCACCTTCAGGGGGCAGCGACAACCTCCTCTGGAGCTGGGCGCTCATCAGAATGCTGCTGTGCCTGTCTGTGCCCACTGTAAGGGGAGTTGTGCCACTGAATTCATTAACCTTTCCGACACTCCCACTGAAACCACACAGCAGCAATTGGAAATCAGCTCCCAGAAGTTGGAACAGTTTAACCAAAGGGGACCTCACTGTGAAGGGTGCTGGGGTGGTGGTGGGGGGGACAGGACCCTATTTGTTCTTGTCTAAAAAAACGTCATGTCACATCAGATGGTTAGTTATTCAGCAGTGCAAGGCGTGTTTACGGGTGTGATGAACAATCACACACCACCCGGAGCTCAACTCGATACGCCACCAGACAGGCGGCAAATTTCCAGATAGAACTTATAATTGTCTCACTTGAGACAGCCTGATGGGCTTTCTGCGCTTGCGAAGGAGTTTTCAGAAGCTGTTTGTGTCAGTGTGACCAGTGTAGCAGAGCATCAAAAGGAAGGTCCAGCCTCACAGAGTCAGAATTATTACAGTTCTTCCCTCTAATTATTAAAACTAATCTGATGAAGCTGCTCTGTAACAAGCTGAACATGTAATATTTATCTGGGCTTGGTTAAAAAAGAATATTCTAATGGAACAATGTGATTTTAAACATCCGAACCCCCCCCAGGAAAAAGCCATAAAATTGGCCTCATAAACGTTTTAATTTCCTCGCCCTCGCTCCAGACTTCTCTTCCAATCAGAAGCCTTTAGACGTCCTTAATGTGGTTCAGTGTAATAGTGGAGACTTCCAGGGGATTTTGTAATATTGGCTTATTCAGAAAACAGAAGTTTTACTGCAGCACAAATAATTACATTAAGAACATTCATAAAAAGAAAAAGAAAATCTGACAGATTCCAGTTTTGACTGTGAAATTAACTCTGGGAGATTCTGTCCTGCAGGCGCAGAAATCTGCCAGAGAATTAGAGGGAGAAGGCAGCGAGATCAAGAAGAATTAAAACCGGTGCGAAAGGGTGCAAGTGTCTTCAGCGAGAGGAGACTGATGCAGCAGACAGGCAGAGGGGGGGATTAAAAAAAAAAGAAAGAGAGAGAGAAGAGGAGGAGAGAGGCTGAGGGGAGAGCTTTAGACTTTCTGAGTTAAGAAAGTTCCAGAGGCCAGTTTAGAGCTAATGGGGAAGAACCGATGTGACGGAAAAGGATTTAATGAGAGGAGAGGGAGAAGGTGAAGGTGAGGGCATAAAGGGCAACAGTCAACGCCAAAGGATGGATGTTTTGTTTTATTTTTTTGAAGACCAGAAAGAGACGGGACGAATCACCTTTGAATAAACCCAGAACTGACTGCAAGATGAATTAATCCAGATTAAGATCCAGGTAATTTAGGCAAAATTTCTGCTGTGTTTGAAACAGGCATCCGCAAATCCGCTCTGCAAACTGTTCTCCAGTTCTCTTTGAAAGCAATTGAGGGACCCCTCCCCACCACCATTTCACTCCAACCCTTACAACCATTTTGTGGTTTGTTAACTGAGAAACAGTTGCAGGACGGCATAATGAATTACGTAGCTAACCCCTTATCAGGCAATTAGATGCTGTTGTGACTCAATGTTATATATAAAACATCCAGACTGTTATGACAACACATGGAAGTGTGATTAGAGCTCAATTTTGGTCTAAGCAATATGGAATACATTCACAACTTCCAATTACTTCCAAAGAAACATCAGATGTGCTGCTTCCATCAACACCCTTGTTTATAGATGCTGGAGATCGGCCTGTTTTCCAGTGTTGTCCTGTTTCTCTGACCGTGACTGAGTGGATGTGCTCTCTTCATCCTCTGGCATGGGAGCTGGCTCAGAGCTCGTCTGCCTGGCTGTGTGTTTCCTGGACGGGGCCGCCTTTTACAGCTGCTTTTTGTATCTCTGATTCTGTCTCCTTGAACCCCAGTCAGCCTCAGCAGATGGCCGCTCACACTGAGCCTGGTTCTGCTGGAGGTTTCTTCCTGTTAAAAGGGAGTTTTTCCTCTCCACTGTCGCTACAAGCATGCTTAATGTGAGGGATTGTATTTGAGTCAATGAGTCAATGCAATCAACTGGTTTTCCTTAGATAGAATGATGTAAAGTGCCTTGAGATGACATGTGTTGAGAATTTGGCGCTATATAAATAAACTGAATTGAATTGAATTAATATAAGATTGCATAAAAAAAAGTAAAAAGTTAAAGTCAGGTAAACTAATTACCTACTATGTTAACGTACTGAAAGAAATGAAAATGGCTGATAAACATCAAGACAACATGAATTTTAGTTTAAGAAACAAAGTTTATATTAGAGAGTTTGGAATGTGGTCAAAGTTGCATTTCAACTATTTTACAGCAATTTAAACCTTTTGGATGGTTCACAGTTTATCAGTCTTATATATTCCTGCAAACTCAGAGAGAAAATGTTGCTGAAAGTCAGTTTTGCAGCAGTTTGGTTCTGGATTAGCCAGCAGGCACACTTAGCTTTTGAGCAGTCTCATATCCTCCACAGTGGAAAAGAAAACTGAATGGTTTTAAAAAGAAAATGACATTATATCATTATTATCATTTCTGTTTCTCAGCACTTGGAGAGACTACATTCACTTTTCTGTCCTCATGATTTGAGGGCATGATATGTCCCTATTGATAAAGGTGCTTTCATGGAGATTTTCCTAGATCTAAGGCAATAATAGAACATTTTTATTTATTCATTTGTATTTATTTATGATGTTTACTGTTGGACAAATAGTTATTTACAGTTCATTTAAACAGACAGTTGCAGCAGTGAGGTACACTTCATGTAACACGCTGCTGCTAAGTGAGTTTGACTCCATCAGTAATTTTTTTCTATGAAACAGAAATAGAAAAAAACACTTTATCTAAGCCCACATATAGCTGCTTACTATAACTATGCAGGATTCTAGAATGCTGGTGTTAACTTAGCTGCAGAAGTTTGTTTTTATTTTGCTCTGTTCAAATCCGTCTTAACAATGTGCACTAGCTCCCAGCCTTGCAGGCCAGTCCTTTTTCTTTTTAGAGCACACTTCTTGACTGATGGGTCAACCACACCCTTAATTGGTTCAGAGCTCCCTGGTGTCCAATTTGAGCCGATTGAGCGCTTGTACTGTCCAGCATCAGTGGGAGTCCTGTCAGGAAGACGCTGATCCCTTTTTATGGGATCCTATCACACTCAGACTGTAGCACAATGAAAACAATCAAAGGTTTTTCAGTTCAGGACCAAACTGACAGTAGAGCATAGCTTCAACCAAACGCTTCGACTTTGTATACTGTACCTTCAACATAAACACAAAGGTTGTGAATTAAAGTCTGCAGTAACAATAGACATCACTACAGTCCTGTACATCCAAAGTAGATAACGGGGAGTAATGAGCGTTTTAATGATGCTGCCCCCTCAGGACTGGTAGCTGTAGACTTAAACTCATTGGGGTGCAGCTAACACAGTCACTAATCAGGCCCAAAGCTGCAGCATGCATGCATGCTGGGATGTTCTAGGCAACAAGTAGACATTCCATATTAATGGCGTTCCGGGGTGAGACGTGTTTGCTAAGCTGCACGCTGAAACTCTTAAAGCAGAATTAATGTGATCCGAAGCAGCAGGTCCTGGCCTGCTTTCTGTTTCTCTCAATCAGTGAAGCGACTCTTTCTCTGTCCTGTGTCCACTAATCCAATCAGCAGG
Organism: Cyprinodon variegatus; assembly: GCF_000732505.1. Classification (NCBI taxonomy): domain Eukaryota; kingdom Metazoa; phylum Chordata; class Actinopteri; order Cyprinodontiformes; family Cyprinodontidae; genus Cyprinodon; species Cyprinodon variegatus. The sequence continues at coordinate 123,496 of NW_015150622.1, forward strand.
GTGATTGGACTCTCCCCATGTTCTCCTCCACTGAGTGATATTTAAAAAAAAAGACTGATTTAACTCAATATCCTGAAAGAAGTCCAACTTCTGTCCTAATGTGATGGCTTTACATTCTTTGTAGATGGTGTTAAAAGTTCCTACACCACAGACAAGTCAAGCTTTTTTATGCCTCATCAACTTTTCTCAATGAACTTAAATTACACTGAAACAGCATCTGATGAAGGAGGAGAAATATTACTTGACTTGAAAAAATAAGGGCACCTCAGGGACAATTAGTTGCACACCTACAAAACTGGACTTTGTGCAGTCTGTCTCAGCTTCACACCAATCATGTTTGGCCTGAACAAATTAGATCCCTCTGCAGCTACACAACTGTGAAATAAATACTAAATAGATCTTTCTAAAAAAGTCTATTAAAGTGTCCAAAATGATACTTCAGAGAGTTCCCTCTGTTAGAGGAGAGTTTCACAGGTTGTTGCTCTGTGGATGAATCGGCTGTTGTTAACCCAACTTACAAAAGCTCTATTAAGTATAACAGCCAAAAGTCGACCTTCTGCAAAGATTCAGTTTAAGCTGAATTTTTACAGTAAAAATAGAGCTAAATTCTTCACCAGTTTAGGTGCCTTCTGTAAAGCCTCTGGTTTAATTTATCTGAATATTGTGGAAAAGTTGAATATTTACTATGACTCAATTCAGGAAGTGAAACTCAATGTATTCCATACGTTCTTTGGACAAAAAGTAGAATGAAAACCGCAAAAATTAGGGTGTTTAAAATAAGAATATTACATGAGATCGATAAAAAAAGATACTTTACAAAGAAATGTCATGATTCTGGAAGGTATTTCCATTCCTATGTGTCAATACTTGGCTGAAGCTCCTCGTGCATCAATGCATCATTGTGTTGTGGCATGGAATTGATCCGGGGCTTCCTGAACACCTTTGTAGTGACGTGTTGAGGACATTTTTGGGTCTGGTGTCTCTCATACTTGCTCTTGCAAACAGTTGTTATTTCTCTAAACAGCCTGGAGATTAAGTTCTGCTTTATACCCTGGTGAAAAAAGGACAATACACTAACATTCCTGAACTTAACGTACCTTGATCCTTCCACATATTTTCCACTTAAGGCAGACTCTGACCCTTGATGGGAACATTCCAACCAAACTGACTCTGACTCTCAAGTTATTACACGGTTCCAGCTAGATGACATCACATCATCTGCAACAATGAGACGCCCTGCAGCGCGGCTTTGCAGGCTGGTTTGGCTGATCACAGCAATTCTAGTCAATCAGAGTGGTTCCACCCAAAGTGCCGCAGCGGATTTCTGCAGTGTTCCAGAAGCGTTGGCAGGTGGTCACTTCTCTAAGATGGGCGCCTGTTCTATTTTCACTTCAAATCCTTCTCAAGAAGAATGCACATCATTCAGACAAGAAGTAAGTTCAAGAAAAACAAAATGGATCTGGTGAAGTGTACAAGTAAAAAGTTGATGTCATTAAAAAAACAATACTGGTAATTAGTAGCAGGAATAACTATGACTACACAAGAGTAATTGAAAGTATCAATAATTAGAAAAACTAAATAATGATGAAAGATGCTGGTAGAGCTGGCTAATGAACACTTTGCTGGTTCATTGTTATATTTATATTTATGTTATATTTAAAGCCTACTGGACTGCTACGATGATGCAATCTTAACGTGATTAGAGTCCAGTCCGCTCTGACACTCCCACTTCCAGTGGAAAATCCATAGCCCAGCTGCTCCGAGTTGCATACAGGCCTCTTCTGCATCCAGTGAAACTGAGGTGTGAGTTTACCAACCAGACCTCCTCATTTACAACACATTGAAGTCAGGGATCATCCATGATTACCCCAGAGGAGACTGGAGCAAAGGAGCAACTGAACTGAGTTAAAATAAAACCAGATACATACAAAGAATCTGAAAATGACTCTTGCATTGTATAGATACACCCCAGTCTCCTATTAAAAAACCGGAGTTGGATTGGCTGGTCCAGTGGTACAATCAGGACCATCTCAGTCTGAACTTTCTCA
>NW_015150622.1:125653-131967 GCF_000732505.1 Cyprinodon variegatus
TTCTCTGGACCTGAAATGGTTCTAATGCATCAACACTGATTGGAAAAGGGCCCAGAAGTGACTTCCTGCAGGAATTCAAGAATTATAAGTATGTGAGCTTCTGCTAATCTTTTAGATTCCATTATAAGTCTGTCTGTTTAGGTCCATGACTGTGGAGTTTTGCTCATTCACTGAAGAAAATCCTCAGGCCTCACCTTCCCTTAGCCTAGGACTTGTACCAGCCTATATTCAGGAACTTATAATCTCTGCAGACCCCAAAGACCCTGGACACAAACTACTTAAAGATGGACATACAGTGTAAGATTTTTTGCCTTTTTCTCCAGTCTTGCGAGAATTTTTTGGATCGGGCTAGGTTTCAGTCAGATTGTGTGTCCTGCGTCGAGTAGTATACAGGGGGTAGCGAGGGGCGATAAGCTTCTCACGACCACCTCCCGATCAGAAATCGTAAGGTCAGGAGAAAATCAAACATGTTTGAAATTCTGTCAACCATCGTGAGATGTTCATGGACAAATCCTGCATGCACTGCGCATGCAAACAACGGAGTTCTTCCTCTACTTCTTCCAGATTGACAAGTCCGATCAGTGACCTTCTCTTGGAGCTGAGTCTGACATGTGGTTTTGGGATGTGCAGAGTGAGCAGGACAATGTGAGAACAAACATTGTGAGCTGTGAACTTTTAAACCCTGTGAGCTGTAGCCATGTGCACAGATTGGAAATATAGCAAAATGTATGCCCGAGTTAAGACACAGAGGACTATTTGAAAGACACTATAAAATGCCTCAGAGACTCAATTCATAGGACCTTAACATCTACACACAGTAAAATGCAATAAATAGCTCTGTCTAATGTTCAAGGTGATAATATGGCCAATAAAACTAGTATTGCTTTAAGCGTTTAGCTTTACTTTAGCTTATATTTTTACATGTAGCCTGATTTATGTAAATCAGAATAAGAAAGACACCTGGAGGCTTAGGTGTTGTAAGGAGAATAATTAAATCAGTTCAGCTTGCTCTTCCATCGTTCCATTGCTGCTCGGTTATTAATTTTCTAAAGGGGACCTAGCAGAGGAGGACAGAAATGGTGTATTTTGCATTCAGAGACAGCTGGGTGGATAAATGGGAGACAAGTTGGCTCAACCCATTTCTAAGGTAAAATGCTGGAGGAAGATACCAGTTTTCAAGGTGGAATGAGAAATGGGACGACAATAGTGCAGCACAACAATCGGCCGCCTGCCTGATAGACCCTGTTTAGCCACGGGCCTATACACATATTCTGCAGACAATTACCTGCACTGCCTTTAACCGTCTTCTTCACATTCGCACTCCTGCAGAAAGGTACAAAAACATTCCCTCCCTGAGCCTTTCTGCCATTGTTATTTGGGCAAAAAGAGATTGAATCAGTGAAGATATCAAGTTGAAGCGCTGCCAAAGAAATCGTTTTGCAATTTGCCTCAACAGATGACGAGTGACTCCTGCCAGGGGATTTCATTACTAATCTGATTTCACCCCTGAGGGAATACTGTGTCCTGCCAATTAAAAATGGTCAGTCAAGGTAAAAAGTAATTGCACCCTTTGATATTGACTTTCATGATACAGTAACAAAAAATCTTTCTGTGGCTCTGTCTTATAGAGAACAAAACATGAAGTAGGGAACAAACCATCATTCACCAGCTTATAATACTCTCAGCCTTGGTTTTCTCTCCGCCTTTATCAGCATTTTACATCGGTAAGAAGGACCTTTAACCCAATCTTCTTTCCCAAGTTCTTTCACATCTTACAGGTTTGCAGGAAATGAAGTTGTGGACTGTGACTGGGGCCTGATTCTTTCCTTTTTCCACCATTCTGTTGCAGATTTGATGCTGTAAATGTGTCCCTTTGCAGACCTAGTTTGGTCCATCTGTCAAACAGATGGCCTCACATTTGACTTTTGCCATTTCATGCATAAATTATGAGAAATTCAACTAAGATTTTCATCCTTAGAGGTTTCAGACTCTAGTTTATTCCCTTGTTCACACCAGTGGGACACGTGCGTTTAGGCTGGGACATATGATGCATTAACAGCAGAATATAAGAACTAATACTTCATTTTACAGTTAAATCAGTTCCATTTACTAAAACAGTGTATGAACAGCTGCCCACTGTTCTGGCCATGAAAGGTTTAAGATTCTTTGAACAAGGGCAGAGTTTATTGTCCACTCTATAATTGCAAGATGTTTGACAATACATCTTTGGCAGTTGCACACATAATAAATATGTGCTTAAAAAATAGATAAAATCAAAGTCTTTTAATCAATTCTCCAATATTCTAGAAGAAAAAAAATCACATTATTCCAAAATCAACAAAATCAAATTCTAGTGTCAGAATCACAAAACAACATTCAGCCCAAACAGATTCTGGACAAACCTAAAGCCCAATAAATCCTGTACAAGGTGAATGTTGAATAAAAGCTTAGGTAAATGAAGTTTAAGCGTAAATTTAATCTGGAAGGCTCTTAACAGCTTCACCTGAACCAACTGTGATGTCACTCGCTCAGCTCCTGCCAATGAACTTGGGAATGGCACCTTCTCTAAAGCCTAAGATCTTTCAACATCCCCTACATTCAGATCTTGGCCCAGCTTTTCTCTCCCGCATGAAAGCAAACTTTCACCCACCCCTCCTCATCTGCTCCCTCATTCTCATACCCACTCACCCTCTTCCTTATTCCCCCACCAGTGTCCGGGCCCCGGGGGAGGACTACTCAAATCCTTTTCTAGGTTGCTCATCCAAGCATATGTTGATTTACAGCCTCAAAGTCTTCTGCCGGGGCCAGGGTGCCAAAGGACTTATTTCGTTTATGTTCTCATCTACTTCTGTGTCCTTGAACCTGTCGGCCTCAGCAGATGGCCCCTCTCACTGAGCCTGAGTCTACTGGAGGATTCCTACTATTATAAGGGAGTTTTCCTCTCCACTGTTGCTGCATGCATGCTTGGTGTGAGTGATTGCAGTTTTCCTTAGAGAAAAATATTTTGAAGAATATGATTGTGTTACCTGTATAAATAAATTGAATATTTTTCTAATTGCAGCTTTTCTCTGTGTGAGTCTCTCCAGGTTGAAATATGTTGAATGTGTTCTTAAAACAAGGCGTTATTCTGACTTTATAAAACTGCTCTCCGGCTTACTGTAATGTCCCTTTTACACTGGTACCAACTCAGCACAATCAAATGCAAATCAATTCAGTTTTCAATGTTTGCAGTAGTTAACATAACATGGATCCCTTACTATTTTTAGAACCTGTGCATTTGTGGTTTCAACCCTTTGGAGTCACCAATTGGTTAGGTGGCAGGATAACAATTACAGCTTGTTTTAAGAACTAATATCTGTAGCGATGAATTAATTTTATACTGTGGCTTATTGTGTATAAGCACTATTATAGCAAGCTAGCAGTAAGTAGTGTTAGCAATGGGAGGCATTAGCTTACCTTCAAGCACAGTAGCTTGTATCCTACCATCTGCTTCATCTAGCTGTCTACATCTTTTCTTGGTTCTGTACTTCTAATCTGAAAGGGGAGTGTTGGGCCTATTGGTTAGAGCAGTGTGTCCCAACGTTGTCCATTCTGGGTCTCTGAACAAGACCCTTAACCCCACACTGCTCCACGGGCGCCGCACAGTGGCAGCACACTACTCCTCAATGGGTATGGTTTAAAATGCAAAGAGTGAATTTCCCCATTGAGGGACAATAAAGGGATTTATTACTTCTAGAGTTTACGACTGAGTCTGACGTTGGCCATAAACGAAACAGAATAGTCTCTGCAAACCATGTTACGGCAGAGCGTATTGTTGCCTTGCTATTGAAGACCCTGCCCCTGTTGTTACACTAATCTTTTGTAATGAAAAATTAATCAATAAGATCTTGCGCATTTGCTCCTCTGAAATACAAAATGATAGGAGAGTTTGGGGCGGACGAGAGCTGCACCCTGAGGTGACAGGAACTGTTGTCACATTGACAAGTTGTTGTCTTCATGACCAAGAAGAGCTGGAGGTGAAAACATTTGGACCTGATCAGCCGAACATCAAAATTAGTCAGCAGTCCAAAGACAGATGGAGACGGTTCCCTCTGTCTTTTTCCAGGACCTGGTTTAGCTATAAGGCTTGGCTAATTGCATGCAGCGAGGCTAACCCTTTATTCTGCTTTCCCTGCCTCCTTTTTTAAACGTTAGGATCTGACTCAGCATGGATTAAGACAGCTAGGACTGATTTAAAGCACTATTTAGAAAATGCAAAGAAGAATGAACAATTTGGGATTCACATGAAAAATAATATAATATACTGTAGTGTATTTTTTTTTTTAGACGTTTGTTAATTTGCATAGTTGCTCTTAAACTCATTCTCAGAAAAATTGTCTTCATATATTAAAAGAATATATAAAGCTGACTAATAGCTTCTCCATTATTAAACTAGTACATTCATTTTTTAGGTTTGTGACAGCATATTGGACCATGCAAAACACTGATATATCTTCACAAAGCCTCAGAAGCGCAAGATTTATTTACAAAAAGTAAATCTGTACATGAAATTATGTTTTGTTTTTGATAATGTTTTTTGTAGGCGTTTATATAAATATACTGATTTGATAACGTAGTATACATTTGATTGGTTTTTGGTATACGTCTATTTTTAATTTATACTCCTCTACTGGATTTGAATACTATCTGGACCATCGTGTCCTGAAGTCAAATTTCCAATGCTCTATAGATGGTCCACAGTCAGAGGAATACCTTCTAGCCTATGACTGCAGTTCTTCTCTCAGTCCTCCATTCAATTTTTGAAGCGGCAAGTTTTCCTCAGATATTTCCTATGCTGTTTTCAGTGGACAAACAACAATACAGCTTTTGACTTCATTTAAAGAAAACACTGAACGTTGCCAAGATTTTGTTTTGCAGAACACTATGAGGCATTCTGATCAGTTTCCAGCAATCTAAAAGGAATCACAGCACTCTAGTTGATGCACTTTCCCCATTATTCAGGATCGTTATTTTGTCCTCATGTGTTGGCAGACGAGCAAGGCGGCAGGTGTGCAAATTTCCCTAATAAAAGGAAGCTTGTGGCAATCAAAGACTGATGCTTTTCTTCTCACGTTTCTGCACCGAAGGCCACATTCTGCAGGCCACACAGCAGAGCGGTGAGCTCTGCTGCATCATTGTTCCCAGCCCTGTGCCATCACTGTGTTTGAATGGCAGCATACAATAGGCTCCACACTGTCAGGTCTATAGAGGATGCGATCGCACCTTCATCCCAGGGTTTGTGTGGGAGTGTGTGAACAAATGTAGACATGGCTGTGAGGATGCTGCTGTTTATGTGTCTATGTTTATTTTTTTTGGTTTTATGAAGGCCACTATAAAAAAAAAAAAAAAACTAAGAGCCAAGGGACTGACATCTTTCTTCCTTCACTACTATAGTTTCATTCTTTTCTCACAAAGAAGAGAATTCACTGCTGCATCACAAAACCAACAGAGAGCAAGACTGGGCCACAGCTTCTTTGTTTCCGACAGGAAAACAACCCCAACGAAATATGACAGCCTTGGATAATATTGTCATCTACATCCGAGGGAGCGGTGCTGCTCAGTCGGATTCAGGGGACGTGGGGGGGAGAGATGGAGGGGAGGGTTGGTTTCTTTGCTCAATAACAAATCAATTCGCAATTCTCTGCCTCATTTGAAGCTCCTGGCAAACTCCCGTAGAGCTTTGAAATCCTATTTAGTAATCAACCATGGAAAGCCGTGGATAATAGGCCCTTATGAGATGCAGTTGAAGAACGGAAAGATAAGCTTATTCTGTAATTGAAATATTATTCCCATCACATGTACTTAAGGAGCGCCGTGCTGGATCTGATCGTTACGCAGATCTTATCCACATGTTTTCATGGACAAACAGGAGTGAAATCGTTCTACTTTTTACACTAACACGGGTCTGCCGTGATAAGTATTTCACAAACTTGTTCAAAAAACTTCAAAGGTGTTCAGGATGTTTGTCCGATCCCCCTGTAACTTTCTCCATTTTCAAAAATAAAAACTGTCTGTGAAAAAACTGTCTTCCTCAGATGAAATCCTATAAAATTGAATATAAACATATTTTTTTAGATGATAATTTAATTTGCAGTAATGGATATAAGACAAAGAAAGATCATCCTTTTAACTCCCTTAAACCTTTCCGGTTTGAAGTCAGTTAACAAAATGGTTTTAACTCACCAGATGCCAAATTAAAGGAGAAGTTCACTTTTTAACACTTTAAGCCCATTTTCTGTAGTGTCCAGGATGAAATCGAATGATCGACACCAAAA
>NW_015150622.1:134651-136222 GCF_000732505.1 Cyprinodon variegatus
GAAATAAACTGAATAGTATTGAATTGCAATTGGTACTGATTCACTAGTATAGTTACTGATTTGTGGAAACTCTAAATTTGATTAAATTCATTTCAATTCAGTTTATTTATATAGCGCCAATTCACAACCCTTGTCAGGTCAGGACACTTTACGAAGACAATTTCTCCAGATCATACAGTCCGACTGGCTCAAAGTTGTCTATCTAAGGAAAACCAGCTGATTGCATCAACTCAATGACTAGAAAGCAATCCCTCACACCAAGCTCACATAACAGTTGAAATAAATCCTAGGATGTCAAAATATTTCTACTGATTGGGAGTAGATATATAGTATAACCCTGGAGCATGAGTAAGATTTGTTATTAATGTGAACAAACTGAAATTGGTTAGATAAGTACAATTTAAAGCAGTATAGTGCTGTTCCCTTAATTCCTACAAAAGATTCAAGTCTTTCTATAGGAATATCATGTGGTTGTCTTTGTCTTAACTGCTAAATAATTCTTTTCACAAATATTGCTACCACAATCACTTATGAAAACTATGTAGTACTAAAAAAAAATAAAAATAAAATAAAAATAAGGCAAACCAATAGTGTGTCACAATAGCAGCAGCTAGGCATAGGTAGTCCTGGGTTGCCATGTTTTTTTTGGTTCTTCTGTGGGCCAGACAGCTCTGGATTTTGTCACAGCTATATTTTTCACCTCAAACATTGATACTGCAATGCGATTGGCCGACCTGTTTTGGGTTGGTTTCAAATGGATTGAGCTGGAGATGGAGAAGATGGATTTTCTTGTGCTTTTGAGCGGAGAAATACTGCGGTGTTCCGAGTTAAAATGTATGGATAAAATACAATGTCTAAAAAGCCAAACAACAGACAGAGTATTAAAACTTCTTTACAACGCTGTTTAGAGTATATTAAAAATGTAAAGATATCCTAACCTTGATGAAAATAAGAACAAATTGCTTAAAATATTTAATTTACAAAAGATCTGTTTACAGGAACTAAACTTCCATTATGTTTTTTTCATTTTGGGAAAATTGCAACTGTGTGCATGGTTGTGTGTCCTTGGGTGTCTCTGTGTTGCCCTGCAACAGACTGGCGACCTGTCCAAGGTGAACCCTCCCTCTCGAACATAGACTGTTATAGATAGGCAACAGCCCCACTGCGACCCTGACAGGGATTAAGCGGGAGAAAATAGATGGATGGATGCTTTTTTAAGCCATTTTTACTTTTGTTTGGTCAGATGCTGTGATGATTGCAGCCTATAGTGTCACTGCTTCTGTTTGCCAGAGAAAACGTGTAATGTTCGAGTCCCTGTTCGAACAACAAGGGACGTTTCTCAGATACTGTACACAAAGAAGGAAACAGGTTTAAGCATTAACAGAATTTATTCCAGTCATAACGGAGAAGTCCGGTCATATTCAGAGTTCAGACTTCTGAAATTACTTTAAATATTAAATTATTACACGCTGTTCGATAAATGATGTGCGCTTTTAATTAAGAGTAATTTTCATTTGAGTGTTTTTTACTGGAGGCATTCATGTTTGTCAGAGAACACTACTGCCACCTAC
>NW_015150622.1:138424-149442 GCF_000732505.1 Cyprinodon variegatus
AGATATTTCAATTGAGAAAGCTTACTGGAGAGGTGGCGAAACGTCTTCAAATCTTGTAAACCAAGTCCAGTGGATATTTTTTTTGAATTTTTATGGAATGACTATGACCTGGATGACTGAGAACCTTCATCAGCACTTTAATCAAAATACATCCTCATTATGCAGTTATGCTCTGCAGAGTCCTTCTAATGTTCTAGTTGTTTTGAAGCTGAAAAAAAGGAGTCAGAGGCCTCTAGGTCTGTGATTTGAAATCCCTGGCCCAAAGGACCAGACAACAGTCGAACTATTTATTTGCTTTACTCCTAAATAGTTTTAGTTTTCTATATATGGAGTCTTGCAAATCAGTTTAGACTCTGAACTTTATTACAGGTCAATCAAGCTTTTTCAACACCACATATTTTAAACTTTTATGAGCTTATGTTGCAGGTTTAGTCCCAGCATTTTCCCTCCGCCTGTCAATGTACTCCTTGAAAAGCTGCCAAGCTGCCTGTCTGAGTGTTAGAAAGATTGAATTTGAGGCCTGTTTTTTTTTTTATCAGTATTTGTTTATACAACATTATGTAAAGAATATGTTGTCTTTGATTAAATATGTCTAACTCCTACTTTGGACCCTGTGTTTCTCTAGGCGGTATTACAGTAATAATAGAGACTCCAGGAAATAGGAAACTTTTTAGTTTCTGATGCGATTCAGCTTGTAGATTTTGTCAGGATCATTTAGATAGTTTACACCTTTGGGAAAAATCTATTGACATGGCGCTGATAAGGACATTTGAGTCATATTAGGTAGGGTCAATCCATCATATGCTGTAGCTGCGCTATCAGCTGTCATGATGTTTTAAAGAGATCTGACCCTCATGCAGAAAACCACTCAGAGAAACCAGAGTAAAAGCTTAACAGGTTTATTAGGAGTCCAAATGGGTTGGATTCAGGTGAACTCAGAGGGCTGGTAAACCGGAACTGGAAGTAAGAGGGGAAGTTCACAGAGGTTAGTTCAGGGTCCGTGGGAACTTTGAACGACGTTTTGCAAAAACCGAGGTAAACTGGACTCACGTTTGCGGAGAAGGTTTCTTCCCAGTATCCAGTCGGTGTGGGTTTATCCAGAGATAGAGTGGCTCGTTGGAGGGCGGACAGGTTTTGGTTTGGTTGTTTTCTGAGGTGCAATGGAGCGGACTGCCACTTAGATTTCCAGGAGTACTTGAACGGGACGTGTGGAGATAAATCCCCTGCTCAGTGTGAAGCTCAAACAAATCCTTCCAGGGGAGAGAAGGCCAATAATCCAGTATGCAGGATAACTTCCTGCCGAAAGGCAAAAGACAAAAACAACGTTAGAACTCAGAGAAACAAAGACTCAGTTAGACTCAGCTCGGCTAGAGTGCCCAAAACTGGCAAACACTCTGGTGTCGAGGTAGTGACAGTCCACCGCTCAAATAGTGCCCAGTGATGAGCCAACCAGCCGCAGGTGTGCAGGATCACCAACGAGGACAGGGCACCACCTGGTGGTGGAGGGAGAGAAAAACACCAAAACACAACCCACACAGACTGGATTCCTAACATCAGCAATGTTTGGAACGTGGGACGAAGCACTGCAGGAGATTTAGCAGAATGCAACCGAAGACCTAGCTTGGATCAGACACCAAAGGAGAGCATAATTACCAAGTCATTCATAGGCTATTTTCATTGGTCCACAGGGGTGGCTTGCCAGGTGCAGTCAGAAAAGTTCATGCACACAAAATGTGGTTCTGCTGGTTTGTATGTCATTAGCAGTGCATCATCTAAATGAAACCCTGCTTAGTGCACACATACAGCATTGCACTATGTATCCCTCACTTGTTTTAGGAATAAAAAGAGTCGGCACAAGAGACTGGAACTTACTCAAAGAAGCTCGGCTGCTCTTAAAACAACTTTCTTTCCCTGAAAACATGATTCATGAATATCTCCGGGGTCCTTTCAGCTCTTTTATCGCCATTCACTCCATAACAAAAGGATTTCTGAAGCAGGAATCACAGAACATTTTCCCTTTGAGATAAGAAATTGAAATTAATGATAAAATTCTTCCCTCAGCAATGTAATACTCTGGCTTATTAACTTATTGTTAGCAAACCTTCAGTACTTGATAATGAGTGTTTCATTTTCATGCTTTTTTTTCTTTGTGTCAATCTTATATAAAATCTGTAAAACTAAACCTTTCACTCTCTATTTAAAGGTCCTGCAGGATGACTTGTGGTAACAAAGACTTTATCAGTTAGAATCAAGGTTGTAACCTGCAAAAGAAACACACTAACAAAACAAATGCATAAAATGTGTTAGAAATGCTCCAGAAGCGTGACATCTCAGGATGAGCAGAGAGCTTTGATGCTCTGCTGGCAATAGGTTCAGAGAAAAGTCATTTATAGAGCCTTTTAAAACAACCACAGCTGTACATATGAGGGAAATTTAAAAATGCATAAATACAACATGGGAATAAAAAAAAAACTGAAAAAAAACTAATAAATTAAAACAAATAAAATTACTTTAGAAAAACAAGAAAACACAACACAAACAGAGTCTTATGCTGTGAAATGCTCTGTGTTATTCTGCTCTTTATGACACTTGATTCTCTGCTGACTTCTTCCAATCTGAAATAAAAAAAAATGTTCTGTCTACTACCAGTTTTCATCTCTTTATGATACATTTGTTGGCCTTTGCTCTCTCTTAATATAAATGGTTGGAAGCCAAGAAAGAAACCAAAAAGACTATAACTTCCTCTTTTATTAACTTTACCACCACATTCAGTCATTGTTTATATATACAAATGGATGAAGGATTTGCAGGGTCGGATGTAGAGTCTCTCTGATCGTCAGTTTTCAAGTCTTACCAAAGATTCTCAGTTGGGTACGGACTTTGACTAGGCCATTCTAACAGATAAATCTGCTTTGATGTTAATCCTTGCCTCACATCTCTGGCTAGCCCCCCAAAACACCAGACATCATTTAGACGTTGGGTTTTAGGCTAAATCTGGTCGGTCCATCATAGCCTTAATTTAGTCCAGAAATATATATATATATTTTTTTTTAACTGGGCTGTGTTTGGTTGGTCTGATTTTGTCCCACTTTATTCCATTAGCTGATGTTGAAAACGTCTTTTCAACGAGCTGAAAATTACAGCTCTTCAACCTTCATCCCATCCTTTTCTGCCACCACTGCTGTTGGAAGGATTGTGTTAAAGTTGAAATTCAGTGTAAATTTTCATTTTTTTCCACAAACAATGCTTTTCATGTAGACTAAAAAGTTTTTTGGTGTCATCTGATCTGAAAACATCCTCTTCCCAATGCTTTCAGTATATTTCCCAAACATCATTAGGCCTTCTTTAAGCTCTATTTTTTTTTATGAACTTCTAATGTTTGTCCTGTGGATGGATTTTCCCTAATCATTGGATCTCTGGGGTTCTTTAAAGCCGCGCATACATCGTGCAATATTTTCAATCGTTGCACGCAGCTACAGCTCAAACTGTACAACGAAACCCCAGGGTTTAACAGTTCATGCATGTTCTCACACTGTGCGACTCGACGCTCTGATGTGACCTTACGACGGCCGACTGAATTTTTTAAACATGATTTTCTCCCGACCTTGTGATTCCTGTTTGGGGGTGAGAGGTTGATCACCTGTATACCACACGACGAATGACACACGATGAAGGTGAAAGTCGGTCCGATTGAAAATTTTTTGCACAACTGGAGAATCGGCCTGAAAAGGGAAAAAAAATCGTACAGTGTATGCCCTGCTTAAGAGTTACCGGTCTGGTTGCTTCATGCTCTCCTAGACCAGGCTGTCAGTTTCCATGGACGTCAGACTCTTTGCAGCTCTGCAGCAGGTCCATCCTTTGTCATGATGGGATAATGGACGGAGCAGAGCTCTTGGAGAACTCTGAAGCTTAGGATTGCTTTAAAAGTCTCCATGGCTCCCTCCCTGTGGTCCTCAATCTTTAGCATGTTGTTTCCAGACCAGACCTAATTTATAGAAATTTTATAGAAGTAAGGGTCTGTAGTGAAGTAATTCGTACTTTAAATTGTACTTGAAGAGGGTGCTGAGGGTGGCTGATTGAAATGGATTTTATTTAGGGTAACGAAAGTGAAGGGGGTTGAATAAAATCACAGTTTACCAACTTCTTTTTTTTTTAAAGCATATGTAAATCAGTGTTCGCCTATTTCCAAATCTCTTATTTAGTCTAACATCCCAATTAAATACATCAAAAAATCAAAAAAGTTTTAAAGGGCATGAAAACTTATGCAAGACAGGATAAATGCACCCCTTTCTGTTCACACTTAAAGCAGACCTCTCCTCACAGCGTTAGAGATCCGGCCTTTACTCTGCAGCTACATTTTCAGAGCACTTTGTGTTATTTCCGATGGCAGCTATTTCCTTCCCCACGACCACCATCTGATTGATTTGAATCTAAAGTTCAACCAGCTTGAAAGGTTTACACCCCAAAGCTTCTAGTGTGCTGAAAATACTCAGTAGAAAAACTTTTTTAAAAAGGCAAAGAACTCCTGCTTTGAATTAGAAGTAAAGTTTTTTTGAAAAGTCTGACGCCACTGAACTCGTACAATAGATGGGCTATAAAAAAAACATTGATCTAAAAATATTTGGTTTCATCATCAGCAGCATGTCTGCACCTACACCCGGTAAATTAATTCCCACGGCATTTTTTTCACTTTGAAAACCAGAATCAAACCATTTTTATCTGCTCATTTAAAGGTCGGAGAAGCTAAAACAACAAAAATAATTCAAAATAAGAACATTGTCATCAAGATAGAAATGTCAACTGCTGGGGTTAGGCTTGTTTACATTGTTGTTTGAATGCTTAATAGATGTCTGATCCTGTCAATTACTGCTTTGATTGCAAGGCACAAAGAACTGTTTGTTTTTCTCTGTGCTTTGCTCTGAGAACGAAGAGTGCGTGTTCAGAGATGGATGATGAGAGAGCAAGAACATCTGCTTCATTTTTAACTCTCAGAGACTCACTATCAAAGACAGAGAGGCTGAGGATGTGGAGAAGCTCAGGAGTCATTTCAGGCGGTAGGGTTGGAAGGGTTTTCATGTACCGTCACAAACGGTTATCTCTGCGGCGCTTAAATCCTTCAGTAAATGAAGTGATGAGCGTGAGAAGCAGCCGCTGGTGTGAGCAACAATGAGGGAGGTTAAATAAAGGCTGAATTTCAATCTATGACTCGAAGATGTACGCTGCTGTTCTTTAGGATCGTACTGAATGTTCTGACATCAGTTTGACATCTGGTAGGACTCGCCGGTCTTCAGAACAGTCTGCTACATGGCGATGTGTCTGCAGAGCAACAACCTTCTCCCTGGATGTGAGACGCTGCTGTTCGACCTCAGTTTCCGTTACCTGGGTGCTTACATGATATTTGAAATGCGTAGAATAGAGCTGCATCAAATCAAAATTTCTTTTGAATATTTATTTGACTTTTTTTTGTCCAAAGGAAGCAGAATGCTCTGGAGTGCTTCAGTTAAAGTAGGAATAGGGATATGTTTATGCAGGTTTTACAGAGTTATGGTTTCAAAACTGCAAACTTATTCCATCATTTTGCTCGGCTCCCTCCTATATAAAAACTCAGATACCTATAGTATATGGAGTGAAGTTTATTCCATTATTGGTGCAAACAAGCTTTGTTAAAAGAAATGTGAACAATAAATAAATCTTGAAATAAAACATTTTAAACGTAAAAGAGGTTTTCAGAGAAACTGTTGTTTTTTAAAGATTTTTTTCTCATTTTTTTTCAAAATAACTTTTTTTGTATCGTATTTTTTTTTTACTTTTTTTGTCAACTTTCAATCTAAAAAAAAAAAACTTTTTCTCTAAGCAAAGACAATGTAACCTGCAAAAAGCAATTTCAAAACAATGCTGATCATAAAACATAAAAATAAAAAAATCCAAAAGATTCTGCTGGGAGTCACAGGGAAGTCGGCTGCCATTCGGCTGGCGTCTGACTGGGAAGGGCCATTTTGAAAAGCTGCTACTGTAAAAAGGAACAATTGAGATTCATTTTTTGGTTGCATTAATCTTCAAATTACCATTTTTCAAAATGTGATCTTTCTTGAAACAATAATAGAACAAAATCACCTCCATCCTGGAAGAAAGACCCTAATTAAATGATGCAGGAACTGTTAGGAAAAGCTCAATCTGAGCACCTCATACTGATTCTTGCTTCAGTTTTCCCTATGAAAAACAGACAAAAGTCAGCTAAAGTTTAATTTCACAGACGTTCTTCCAGATATTGTTCAGGAAGGCCTCCTCCTTGCTGATCAGTTTGGCAAGTGGAATAAAATTAAACCATTAACACCATGAGAGCAGCTTTTCAAACATTTAATGTTTATTACAAAACATCTGCTGCAATATGGTCTGAACCAAGACTGATTAGATAAAAGTAATAAATCAGGATTACTGAGAAGTCAAATGCTTGCTTTACTTCTCAAACAGGTTTTTATTCACAGCAAACCTCGTAATGTTTCATGTCCTTTGTCCCATCTGTTTCAAGAATTACATCCAATAGCTCTTTATGATTTTATAGGACTGACATGCCTGCAGCTCCCATTATAGAGGAACAGGGAGAAATTTATACCAGCCGCAGCAAAGAACATACAGACCCACTCAATAAATTAGAATATAATTCAAAAGTTCATTTATTCTGATAAGTTTTACACTAGTTAAACAGATTGTATAGATTTAATTTAATACACACAGACTGGAACCGTTAGAGCCGTATCTCTCTTAGCTATGATAGCTCTCTGAGGAAAAGTACATCAGAGTTTAAATAACCTTAGGTTTTATAATGTGGGTTATTACATTCAAAAGTCAGTTTCAAATACTCTTAGAGGTATAGAGGACAATCTTTTATTTACAGTTGAATCATCTAAATAAGTGGTCCTCTTGATTGTCAATCATTCTGGTGATATGTTACACGCAGGAGATCAGATAAGCAGTTGTTAAAATGTAGCTTTTCGCACCCGTGCCTGCATGGAATTAGCTTCAGGATTGTGCGTAGTCTGCACACATGTCCACAGACGTGTGTCTGCGCAAATGTTGGGTCTTTAACAGCTTCACTAACACTGCAAAGCCTGACTTATGCATATGACTGTAGTTTCTTTATAAGCAGATGTTTTTTTTGGCTGTTTTTTTCAAGTTCCCTTGTGTCCCCATGTTATTTTTATGCGTAAGCTAGCGATGTTAAAATGGGTGATAAAATTTGCAAATCAAAACTCATCAGCCATCAGCTCAGTTGTTTTGCCAGTGACGTACCAACCACTCAGGCAGATGCTGTAAAAGGATTCAGTTGTTATGATTCTGGCCTGACTGAACACTAATGTTTACATTTTGCTCTGCTCTTCACTGCCATGTTGGGTGCTCATTCTTTCCATCAGTGCCAAATATGGCCACTCCCATTCAGCAAAACTCAGCTCACCTTTTCTCCTGGCTTGAAGAGGCAATATGGCAATTTCTAATGATACTGCCACCTGGGGTCAAAACACAGAACTGCAACACTCGCTTGTTGTCGTACAGTAGTTGGCACTCGTACTTGACAAGTAATTTTTTCTAAATTTAAATTACCTTAAGACTGGTTTATGCTCAGAAACCAGGTCATCTGCATGTGTGTCACAGTAAACGCAGATTTGCCACCCTCCCCTCCACAGACACCTCTCCAAAATTGTAGGTGACCACAGACAGTGCCGCAGGGAGGAGGGAAAGGAGGCCTCTGATTGGTCAAATCTTTATCCGCTCTACACTATGCGTATTTCCTGTTTGGTATCTAATGGCAGAAACTCTTGCTGTAGTGCCGTCCACAACACCTAGCACACCTCCGACACTATCCCAGACACCGTACAGGACACTAATTTGTAGCTCTGTGCGACGGTCTGTTGGTTTGTAGACTGGTTTGTACCCGCAGCTAAAACGCACAGCAGCACGGCCAGTCTTTGGGGAACACTCACGGGTGAACTGTGTGTCGTCTGGCGTTGCTGAGGGATAGTAAACCGACACATGGACACCCACAATCCTTCCTAGTTTGTGATTGTCCCTCTTGTGTTGTGGCATGGGATAACCACGCTTCAAAATTGGGGATAAATAAAAAATATCTGCGTCATACCTGCGACAAACTAACTGCAACAGACTGCTGCGGGAGCCCTCTACATGGAATTGGCATTAGTGTCTGAGTTGAGCTGGATGCTGGTCCCTTATGACTATCCACAAAATCCACTTCAATAACCTATAACACTTTGATTGTTTAGTAGGTTTGATCCATATAATATGGTGTCATGTCCACAGAGCAGCACTGGAACCTCTGATGAGAAGTACATTAAGGGAAATTAGATTTCAGGCTTACATATGCCTTGTTGCTCAACTACTAAGGTGTAAGGTTGATTGACAAACAATGTTTAAGTCATAGAGAGTCAAATAAAAATATATATTTTGGTAAAAACATACAAAATGTCTTTTTAATTAGCCTCCACCGATGATCCAGTAAGTCCCAGATTTATTGAAATTCTTTGTCTGGGTGGATTATCCTACCTGCTTTACTTGTCTGCCTGCCTTGTTCTCATTGGCTTTCTAATGTTCTGGACCACGACCCCATTTCCGATCGCTTACTACTCGCCTAAAGTCTCAGTTCTTCAGATTTGTTTGCCTGAATCTGCCTCGGCAGTTCCGAACCTCCTCCTGTTTTATGACCAACACTTCAAGCCTCGTCCTCTGATCTGCTCATTCTGTCAGTGGCTTTTGCTGAGCCACAACAGTCTGTCTTCCCTCCTCTTCATCTGCAGTGATGTCCTCACCCTCCCGCTGTCTCTCAGAGGACCCAAAGGACTCACATCTCTACCAGAGTCCTAAGAAGGTTAGTGGCCTTTTCTCTCAGTATTCTTGAAATCATTCACCTAATCTCAGCCAAACCCGTCTTTCCCTGCTCAGTGGTTCCTGACGCTGATGGTGAAGTCTTATCCAAAGAATTTAATTCTAATAACTCTTTTAAACATTGTCAGTTTGGTCAGAATTTCTGGTTCCTCAGTCTGTCTGCTCAACTCCCTTTTAATGCTTCTAATGCACCCAAACAGACCTCCCCCCAGTTTAAATGTTTTACACTCTTAGCAGTGTTATTATGTTGCTGCTTGCTTATAGCTCCTCCTTTAGGCAGAGGTTGCTGTTGTGTATTAGTGTTTGGTCACCTTCAACATGACTTTGTCAGAATGCTCCTCCAGGGAAGACAGTCCAATGACATAGTAGTTGAATGAAGTTGAATTTAGATGAATGAAGTTGGATTTTATTTCTGCTTGCTCATATAAAAGAAAATACAGCTCTGTGTATGTAGAACAATCCCCCAAAATAACTATGAATACAGCCTTTCTTTATACGTACAGGTTCCCATGTCTGCTTTTGTTACCTTTAAGATTACATCTTCAATTAAAGGAAATAGTAAAGGTTGCCATTTTTGGTCACTCTCAGAATTTGGCTTAAAATGTTCTCCAATCTCCAAGTTCCAACATGTTTTCAGAAAGTAACATCTACAAAACCCTAGGTGAATTTCAGGAATTTTAGAAAAACAGGGTCCCTGAATATGTAATGTTGATATCTACTATACATTGGTTATTTAACTCAGTTACCTTAATGTTAAGCAACCCTGTGTGATGTTTGTCTGTAAAAATTTAAAACTAAAGCAACTCAATTCAGTTTATTTATATAATGTCAAATCACAACAAACAACACAAAACACATAATCTCAAGTAACTCTACAGAGACAAATCCAATCATCCAGAGTCGTGATCATCCAGCTGATGATGTAAAGTTAGTTCTTACTCTATATGAATAGCTAAAATATTGAAAGATCTTGTGGCCCTGAGTCTATTTAGGCCAATACAAAAAAATTGCCTTTTCTGGAGCTTGTATCTGATTGCATACAGTAGATGCATTTTCCACCAATTTTACTTTAGAATTAAACTGAACCTTATCATCTAATATACCTAAGACTAAAGGTAACATCCGTGTTAAAAATGATTGCCACTTCATTGCAATATTATTTGCTGCAGGAGTTAGAGATGTCTTGATAAAAAAGAAAAAATCAAAAACAAATTTAATATCCTGAGCTATTTTCTGTATTTATGCTGCTATATGTTTGGACTGCTGGATCACATAGGGACTACTTTTCCTCATTCTGCTTCATTATATCATAACTTTGCTCTCTCTGCTTTTTCTCATAATACTATCATCATCTGTTTTGTTCCCATTTGTAAATATAAGATGTGCTGCTTCCATCAACACGCTTGTTTATAGATGTTGGAACTTTGCCTGATTCTTTTATTGTGACTAGCAGGATTTGCTTGGAACTCGTGCCTGACTGTATTTCCTGGACGGGAACACCTATGGAGCTAGTTAACAGTTATCTTTAATGTATCTGCTTCTTTTTCTATGTCTGCTTCTGTCTCCTTGAACCCCAGCAGATGGCCGCTCACACTGAGCCTGGTTCTGCTGGAGGATTCTTCCTGTTAAAAGGAAGTTTTCCTCTCGAATGTTGCTACATACATGTTCAGTGAGAGAGTCTACAACAAAATGCAACTAAAGCTCTTCACCACAAGCTCATCCAGAAGGGCATGTGATGCAAGTCAATTACTGGATGAAATCAACTGGTTTTCTTATCCAATCTGACAGCATTGTCTCTGTAATGTGTCGTGAATTGGCACTATATAAATAAACTGGACGGAATTCATTGCAGACAAAGCTGCTTTTTCTTAAGTAGATTGATAGAATGCTAACATGTGGCTGGACACTTTTAAGACCTAGTCTTAAAAGGCTAGGTCTTTATAGACATCACTCCCATTACAAGTATTTTAATTTAGTTTTCCAGAAACGTGGGTAGGAAATGCCCAAATCACTTTTCAAATAACTGAGCATGCATTTGAACTGAGCACCAATTTGAACTGAGCATGCATGCTGAATTTCGAAAACTTTGTGAAATTTGCTCAGTTAAAACTGGTATATAAATG
>NW_015150622.1:150397-151990 GCF_000732505.1 Cyprinodon variegatus
CACGAAACCGTGAACCAAACCGAACCGTGGATTTTGTGAACCGTTCCACCCCTAGCATGCATAACCCCATGAAACTTGTTCTTCTGCTGTAGCTTTAAAGAATCTCCTATATACAGCAGTGGAGCTAAATTAATGGGTCTAACCAAGGCTTACTCGATGCATAACACTAGAAGTCCACATTCATAACAAGAGGAAACAGGCATGTCAAAAAATTTGGCATATGGGACAGCAAGTAATTAAGATGATCCCCCTGAGCAAAAAGCAGAAAGAAGACTGTCAGTTATACCTTCATTGCATTTTCATCATCCTTTCTTCCTTTTTAAGTCTCTCAGTCAATAGATTTCTCTTTACTCTACGAGGTCACCTGGTTAGCCATGATTGGTCAGTTAGAATAATATTTCCCCGTTCTCCGTCAGTTGAAGAAAAGATGAAAACAACTGTCTAGTTCCAGCATTATTCATTAAACCTGCGGTGTTACAGCAGGTTTAGTCTTTCCACGCATGTAGACATTTTGAGAACAGGCTATGTGGGTCTAAGACTGAGGCATTTATTGGTAGTTGTGGATCACGTTCTGCCACATCATAGAAGTGTGCATTTACTCCCTTTGCTTCTGCTCTGAAAAGTACATGAGCTGAGACGGATGGTGTGGAATCCACGGTGTTCTGCTTCACATTTTCATGACGTTATCATTTTACTTTGTTTCATCTTACAGGATGAAACTTCAATTCGCTCTTAGCACCTCCAAATGGTTAGACCATTACAAGCTGAATAAATAAAACATCAAAATACGTCTTAGATTCAGTGTAGAGCATCCTGAGTTCTGAGGTCAGAAAAACTTCTAGATAGCATATTCTGAGATTAAACATCCTTGGTTTGGTTGCTGCAGCATTTTAGTGGCATCACATAGTTCCTTTGTCATCGTTTCACATCTACAGTATGCATGTCATTTCTGCTGTGTTTCCACTAAGTACATCTGGTATTATTTATCACGGTGTGCTTTTCAGTGTTGTTGCTGATACATATGCATTTGTTTTTTTGCTGGTGTGGTTTTCCCTTTTTTTGTTTCCCTATCTCTCTCTCCGATTCCTTATCCCCCTCTTTTATTCTTATCTCCTGCACACCCTTTTCCAACATGATTAGACCCCTCTCCCTTTCTTTTATTTTTCTGTTTTATGTACTTTATCATATGAAGGAGAATTGTAATTTAACAAGCTCCTCATTCAATGATTTTTAGCTAACACTTGTTTGAATGTCAATAATGGTTTGTATTGTTTGAACTGTGTAAATAAAATGTTCTTAAAAGTTCTTTTTTTTTTTTCTCTTTAGCATTAGAAAAGTGAATCATTATAGTTTTATCAGGTGCAGCGTCATAGAGAAAGCCATAAAGCTTAACTTCTGAAAGTAAATCTGTTAGGCTCCTCCTTGGCCTTAAACCCTGATTTACACTTTGCCCAGCCCCACTTTACTGGAAACTTCTTTGCCCTCCTAATTTACAATATATCCACTACGCTGTGGTGCATAGCCCACAGGAGCTCCAAGGAGCGTACGCAGAATGTGCATTAAACATCTTAAAAACAGTGGCGGCTGGGGGGG
>NW_015150622.1:152989-155716 GCF_000732505.1 Cyprinodon variegatus
AGGCTCCTCCTTGGCCTTAAACCCTGATTTACACTTTGCCCAGCCCCACTTTACTGGAAACTTCTTTGCCCTCCTAATTTACAATATATCCACTACGCTGTGGTGCATAGCCCACAGGAGCTCCAAGGAGCGTACGCAGAATGTGCATTAAACATCTTAAAAGCAGTGGCGGCTGGTGGAGTTTTCTCCAGGCGGGGCTATAACTAAGGTATATTTATAGGAATGCCAACAACATAAAACTTTATAAAATTTTGTGAATACTGATTTAAATCATACTACTCTTAATCCATGCTTGGTCAGATCCTGACATTTGAAAAAGGAGGCGGGGAAAGCAGAATAAAGCATTAGCCTCGCTACATGTAGTTAGTCAAGCCTTGTGGCTAAATAATTCTATAAACTTGTCAATCAGCCAGACTTTACAACATACGTCTGTGACGTTAGCGCTGTGGCTGGAGGTGGTGTGAAAATAAAGTTGCATTCAGCTCAGGAGAGCTGCGCCCCAAAATGGTCCTATCTTTTGCACTGCAGAAGAGCTACTGTGCATGGAAAACTTTTAACCAGAGTCTATGGATAAAGACAAAGACCAATCCGACGACGAACAAAACACCCTTTTACTCATCATTAAAGATTAAATATTAATCTTGCACAACTGAAAAATATATCATTATATCTTGAAAAAATTATTATTTTATAATTTAATTTGGATTTGTTTCCTATGTCTTAATCAAGGTCATTGGGTGAGTGGGGCAGCTCCCTAGCACCCTCTATTGACCAGCCACCACTGCGTAGAAGTCAGACTACATCAACTTTTATAATGGATCAGGATGACCAAAATTAGGTTGTTTTTATTCATCCTGACATTTTTATTACACTGAAAATATAGTAGAATAAAGTTATATTCGAAAGTGAATGAGGAGACTGTAAATGACCTCATATTTATTATCATGGCGTATTTGTTGGGTGGATCATGATCTATGTAAATAATAACAACTCAGAGCATTAATTTGCTGAGCAAGTGAAGCCTGAATAACAAAAACAGATTAAAAATATCAAAACAAAAAATATAAAACCTGCTCAGAAGAAAAAAAAAACATGTACATTGAAAGATAGTATTTGTTATCTAGTTTTATGATAGGAAAGCTCCATGTTCAGCTGCAGATGAATTTAGTTTGGTAAAAAAAAAAAACAGCATTCATTAAGTTCCACTGGGCTGAAAAATTATTTATATTGTTTTCTTTTCTGCAAAGAACAATGTAAAAAAAAAAATACAGGTAGGATCGCTTGTTACTTTTAGTAACATCTGTTGACAGGCAGCTTCCCTGAATGACATAAAATAATGTCGCTGGTGGCAGAATATAGTGTCTTCACCTAATTAAACCTTATCTGTGAATAACTTCCCCAGAGGCTGACATGTTCTCTGCACAGCAGCTGCACGTTGCTGTATGGAGCCAAATATAAAAAGGATAATCACTCTGTGGAGGTAAAACAGCGATTTTTAAATTAATGTATGCCGACAGAGTTGTTTGGATACTTTTACACAGAACGAGTCGTTTTGTGTTAAAGTCTTCAACACTAATTAAGAAGTTAATTTTACATTTTGCCAAGTGTTAAAAAAGTTCTGTGTATAAAAACAGAACTATTTAACACAGAAGTTTTGTGTTTAAAAACGGTCTGGAAAGGATAAAGATGCATGAAGAGATGTTCTTTTATCCTTTAAACCATTTAAAGCAATGTAAAAATTAAGTGTATAATCAGAACTTTCTGAGGTAGGTTTATGGGTATTTCTTTAACGTATCAAAAAGATCCTATTACAGTTGTTTATTCTATTAATTTTACATGGCTGTGGTGGTAATATTGCAACTGCCCCTCCTCCACCTTGCATTTCAGACTATACCCTATGGCAGAGAGGAAAAACAGTTTCTTCCCATCTGCTACTAGCCTAATCATCTGGGGGGAAAAAACAACACACAAATAATAAAACTAAGACAATAAAAGCCCAAACATTTCACCAAGTGTACATGTGTAATATTTTATCTAATTATACAGCCTTGCTGCTATCTAATAAATGCCACTTTGTTCTACATAATTCAATGTACATTTGTTAATTCTAAATTTTAGCTTTCCTGCATTTATTATGTTAACTTTATGTTTGTCTAAGTTTTGCTCATCATCACCAAAGTAAACTCCTCATAAATGTTAAAGCAATACTTGCTAATACAGCATTTCTGATTCTGATCTATTTAATAACAGAAATATAAAGTTACGAGGTACAAATGTTAGCTTGAGGTTCTGCTGGATTCCTGCACAAGGTTCCCTCTCGTCAACAGACACACAGAAAGTGCAAAGGAATGTTTTCTTTTTTTTACGTAGAATATGAAAGGACATTGGTGAAGAGGGAAAGTTTATATTAGGCTTAAGGTGAAGAGAAGAATACAATTTATAAAACTAGATTTGAAAAGAGAGATTCAAATTTAAGAAAATTTGAAAACATAAATATGAGCATACAGGAAAGTTGCTCTCAAACGTTTTGTTTAATTGAAAAGTTTTTCAAAGTTTAATTTCCAAATGACATTTCATAAAAATTTTCATTTACAAAATGTCTTCTTCACCTAAAGCAATAATGGAACAAAATTCACTTTATGCTGGAAGGAATGTGCTAATTCAGTAACGCACACTGCATAACAACAACACTGGTAAGAACTTAACCATTGCTGAAAAGTCAATTAG
>NW_015150622.1:155726-159907 GCF_000732505.1 Cyprinodon variegatus
TTTATGCCAGTCGTATCATTTTACTTGATCGTATCTCCCCCCCGCCGGCCGGTCCGTGAAAATATTGTCAGACATATAGCGGTCCGTGGTGCAAAAAAGGTTGGGGACCGCTGGGCTAAGCCACCCCCTGCCACCCATCTAGCTTCGCCCCTGCTGCTGCTTACCCTGAACTCTGGGAACGCTGACTTCAAGTTAGCTGATTGATTATCATATGTCTGAAATCGAAAATCCTGAAAGTCTCAAAGCTGGATTAATAAATGCTCTATGCTAAGAATAGGTTAATCCCACTTTCTGAAGCAGATCACTGGTGACAAAAAAAAATATAAATAAATAAATAAATAAACTAAGAATATTTTTGTACAGACTGACCCTGTCCAGACTGATTTGAAGGGCTCCTGAGTTTTTTTATTTTATTATTATTATTATTATTGTCCTCTTCATTCTTAAGGTTTTATTCAGTTATCTTAGCTTGGCAGACAGCTAAGCTCTAAAAACCTCACAAAAGAAATTATCATTATCTGTATCCATGTAGACAAAAATCACATTTGAGATTTGAAGCTATATATCCATATTATTTAGATTGTTGACTTTCCAGACATATTTGGAAGAATGAAAAAGACAAGAACCAAGGTTTTATATTCTTAATTAAATTTTAATAGGGCTAAAGAAGGCCGTGTATTTCAGTAGGCAAAGGTTACACATAAAATCTGCAGATAATTTGACCGCACCTGATTTAACTGCATGTTAATATTTTATCTTGATTACCTGCTACATCCTTGTTCCGTCTGTGGGGTCACATCGCAAAATACGCACGCATACACGCACATTATTTTCTTGTCAAACAGATGGTGTTGAGGATAAAACTTTAATTTTCTATTAAATCTCACTCATGCATTGTTTTAGTTGCAATCAACATAACCTACTGGCGCTTACCCTGCAACCTGGGTACACTGACTTCAAGATAGATGATTGATTATTACAAAATCCCTAATGTCTCAAAGCGGAATAAATAAATGCTCTATGCTCAGATATAGGTTAATCTCTTTCTGAAGCAGATCATTGGTGATTGAAAAACAGAAATTAAAAACATTTTGTTGCCTTTTGAAGTTTGAATTTAAATATTTTTCTCATCTTCTGAAATCATGCATCCTTTTTTTTGTCATCAGCATATATTTTCTTCAAGTTTTCACAAGTTCTCACTTTAATCCAAAAACTTTAAAGCAAAAATATTAATGCAATAAAAGGCTATGTATATAACAATAAAATACAGTTAATATTAATACAGGATTCCGTATATGAAATGATTATTTAACCTGACCTTTGCCATTTTAATCATTTTCTTGGCTATCTCGATGTCTCCCTGGTGGTTCTGTCCAATCTCAGCTATGATGAAGCATGGATGGTTCCCTCCGATCATCCGGCCGGGGCACAGCTCAAACTCCACAGGCATCCTGGTGGCAGAGGAGGAAATAAATGCTGCTGATGGATGTTAAAACAAACGGTGTGCTGGTCAAGATCTCAAAGGAAGAACGGTGTAACTGAAATAAAGGATATATCAAAAGAAATCTCCAGCTCCGCCTTTATCTGACGTGTCCCCGCTTCTCTTCGGACCATTTTCTGCCATCTGTGTGCTGATATATGCAATATGACACGTATTAAAGTATATGTCAACTTGTGCGAAATTCTACTGTTTTACTCTCTGTTCCCTTTGACTTTAGTAGCTATTTATTCTCTAGTAACTTTTAGTCTATATTTTTATGTTGCGCATACAAATTCATATTTCTGCTGCGTCATCTTAATTTCTATTTTTTATTTATTTATTTATTTTTTTATAGCCTAAATGTATTTCAGGCTGAAATTAAGTTTCAGCAAGACTCTTATATTTTGGGTGATAGCTGAACAGGGTGACCACCAGTATAAGCGGCCGGACTGACAGGTAATTTGCATTTTATTTTCCATTTCTGATGGCAACCAAATATTCAGAGGGAGAGGCGCAAACGGTGCGCTAAATATTATTTGGATGTGGAAACAGGCTGTGTATGCGGGCAGATGAGGGTGATTTACACTATACACAGAGATGGTTTTTGTTGCTCCTGCTGTCATTTTTTTTCTTTTTTTTTTTTTTGTTAGTCCGACCCTGTTTGGTGTCTTTTGTCCCATTGTTCACTTGTGCTTGAGGGCGGACTAACTATTTAGTTTTTTTTCTTATCTATTTACCATTAATTCAATTTTTTCCCCTGGTCACTCTCCCAAACCAAACATACTGTGAGCTGGTAGACAATATGATATCTGATCTGATGGTTTGCAGTGTTTGTTTTTCACCTGATTGCTGCGAAACCTTAATAGAAGTGTGCGACTTTCTTGTTCTGGTTATGCGGGTTTGTCCACCATCCACCAATGTCAGAGTGTAAATATTATATTGTCTACCTTAAGCCATCAATGTTGTAGAAGGAGAGAAAAAGGATTTTGTCTAATAAAGAACATATATTTTTTTTATTTTCTTATATTTTTACAACCGAGTTTGTTGCATCTTTTCTCTGGTTGTTACACACACACACACACACACACACACACACACACACACACACACACACACACACACACACACACACAAAATATATAAATCCAGAATCTGCAGAGGAACCAAAAGTCTCCCGAAGCCATGCTGTTCTGGCTGCTGTCAGACTTGCATCACATTTGTTCGCAGCTCAGATATCCTTAGCCTCAATTTCACATCCTGGATCTCTTAGTTAGATGTCCACAGAGCGAAACCTCCCGTTTGCCAGCTGTCACAGTTTGTCCTTCAACCATTAGGCCAATGACATTCCTACAATTTTTATTAAAGCGTCAGATACGGTCCTGCTGCCACCGAATGTCCATAGGAGCAGTAATGAAGGAGACTGTCACATCCAGAAAAAACAAATGCTCCCAATACAGACAGAACAAGCATCTCCGTACACGACCCCAAAAATTGTACTTACCTAAAAGTGCATCAGTCTTCAACTTGTTTCCCATACTGACCGTTGGCATAGAGCTGGTTAAGAGGATGCATCTTCAATCAGGACCCCAATGATGACCCCATCACACTAGAACCCTTTTTATTGATGACTAATCTTTTTTCCTTTCTGTTTTTTTTTCTTTTGCTTTGTTTTTAAAGATTCAGAAGCATTAATGCTGAATAATCTCCTTACAAACACAAGTTATTTCCAAGCTCAGACAAAAGCTGCAGTGGTTACTGAATGAGTTTGGTGTAATCACTATGTTAAACCGTTTAATCCTTGCAGGGATGACTGTTTTTTTCCCTTCAACCTCCATAAGCCCTTAAAGCAATGTTTGGGATTCTGGCAGCTAATGCATTAAGCCACAAAAATGTCTCCAAAGATACCTTTGCTGCCTAAACCGCACTATGTATAGATCTAGGACCGATTGCTTTAACGGTAAATCCTGTTCGCTGATACCAGTTTTATTTTTCCTTCTCAATTAAAATTCCTTTATATAGCACCTGGTCTCAAAGCAGTTTACAGAGAAAATGTATTCAGATCTTCCAGTCAAATCAATTAAAAGTTTTTCTTCTTAGGAACACCAGCTGATTACATCCGATCGTTCTTTGCAGGATTCCGCCCCTACAAGATGAGCATGAAGGGACAGTAAACATCTGATTACAATTTCTGATTGACCCTAGAGGAATCCGACACACCTAGCATGCAGGTAGTGACAGTGGAAAGGAAAATTCCCTTTTAACAGGAAGAAACCTCCAGAAGAACCAGGCTCAGTGTGAGCAGCCATCTGCTGACTACGCGTTCAAGAAGTCAGAACTGGACACACAAAAGGAAAATAGAAGTACTGTCTATGAATACTTTCTATGTCAAAAATCTCAACCGTAAACTAACTCCACAGGTCACTAGGAAAGAAAAAAATAAACAGACGACCTCTGATCCAGTTTTTAATGTCAAAGGGATGAAACAGAGCACATAAAGTTAGTCACAGCTCAACCCATAGCTATATCTAGGAGAGAAACAGGACTAAGCACTAAAGAAAAGGCCCAACTTTATCATCTATACCCAAAGTTGTTAATGGCAGCAGCCCAGCTGAGATTTCCCTCCAGGATGTGGAACAGCCTGGCTTAACCTGTCATAAGCCAGATTGATAGGTGTAGTTTAATTTGAATTCCACATAGTATC
>NW_015150622.1:161293-167506 GCF_000732505.1 Cyprinodon variegatus
AACAAAATTTTGTTCAGTACAGCTTTCAGGCAGTAAATGAAGATTTCCATCACATTACATACAAGTGCAGCAGTGATCAAAATGTAAACAATGTGGGAGAAAATACATGGTGAAAAAAAAAGCATTGATATGGAATTTTTTTCTCTTATTTTTATTTATGAAACATAAAATAAACAACCATAGTCCTGCAGCCCTACTTGATAGATGAGACATCCAGAGAACAAAGGGGATTCCTATCACTCTCTTATGGCCTCTCTTACCACTTTCAGTTTGGTCTTCTTTACTAATGTTGGGGAAAATCAATTTTCTGTGATCTTATGATTGTTTCTCCACTATTAAATGTAGGTATGTTCTCTGGTGTAAAGCTGTTGATTTTTCTCATTTCCTTCTGACTGTTACCTTTGTAGAAAGGGTACAAAAAGTCCAAGTTCTTCGACTTGGTTCTCCTATTGGGGTAGAGGATAAGGGTTCCAACCCTTAACCAAAGAGCATTGGTCAATGTTTGGTCATTTATCAGAGGATCACATCTCATCCTACCTGACTGCAATGTGAGAACTTTATTGATCTCACATTGGAGAAATTTACCTCTGCATTTAACCTATCCCCTCAGGGAGCAGTGGGCTGCCATTGTGCAGCGCCCAGGGAGCAGAGTAGGGTTAAGGGTCTTTGCTCAGAGACCCAGAGAGGCAGTCTGTGGGAGTGGGGCTCGAACTTAGAACCTCAGGAATAAAAGCTCTACGCCTAACCACTAGGCCCCCACTCCCCCATTAAAATACAGCATGATCCTATTTTCCTGAATCCACGGCAGGTGTGAACCTAGAGAAAAGATAAAGGTCTATATTCTTATATTCTGTAGGGGTCGTAGCTTTCTTCAGTGATACTTATTTAATAGCGAGGATATAATCTCATTAAAAGTACACACTTTTTGAAATAAATTCTCATAGTTTTTTGGGGTTTTTTTACACCACAATAACCTTGGATTTTAAAAGCACATTATAAATGTCTTTATTTTGTGTGGTGTAAATTTTCATCTCTTAAAAGAGTACATGACCCTGACAAGGACGGCCTGAGTTAACAAAGAGAAACAGAACCACTGATATCTCTGAGAGAAGCTGAAACAGCTAATGCTGAATTTGTTGTATAAGTCCTGAAACCTCCTATGATGAGTAAATCTGACTTTATAGATCTGATTCAGTTGAGCATGTTGGACCAGAACCTTTTCAGGACTATTTTGGTGTTCCTCAAAGCCCTTTCACTTCCCACAATGCAACTCGACCTCATACTTTTAGCAGCAAGGTTATGCAACACATTATGCAAGAAATGACGTACAGCTGCTGGTTTCAGGTGGACATGATCAGTAAAGGAGGTCTAACAGCCCTCTTCTCTTTACTTCACTCGCCCACAATTTTATTTTCCATTTTCCTAACTGATGTCATATAATCTCTGGACTTTTGGTTAAAGCTGACACTCAGTATCGGAAGGGTCACCTTTAACAGGTTTATTAAACAAGTAAAAGCAGACATTGAACACGTATCCATGCCTCTTCCTGACATTTGTCATCTGATGCATACATAGATGAAATAATAGGTCTTAAAACAGTATTTCCTTCGGGTTAACTTAGAAGAACAATAAGCTTTTACCAACGTTTGTGAAATGAGGTCGTCTGTTTTTTCAGTCACGTCTTGGCACAGTAAACATCCCCAAATAGGTTTTCTTTCTGCACACCTGTGTGTTTGCAGCAGAAAAAACACACATAAACTCGTAAGAGGAGAGATTTTTAAAGCAGGAGGAGATGTTTAAACAACTGAAGGGGTCACCTATTGCCACCTTTACAGATTCATCTCTCACAGGGAGCTGCAATGACTCAGCACAGTTTTGTCTGAAAGAATGACATGAGGAAACTCATCAAAAACTGCTTATTTGACTTGATCTCAGTCCATTTCTAAATATATTATTGCTAAAAATGAAATATATAAGCAATAATAATAATAATAATATACAATAAAACCATGTAGACAGATTGATTGAGAGACCTTTAAAGGTAAAACACAATAAAAAACCAACAAAAGGTGTTTTTATTAAACAGTGAGCTGTGATGAGGTTCTAGAGTCAGCAGGTTGACTTTGTGCTGTCGTTATTATTTTTCTAAAAAGGCCTCACATTTTCCACAAGGAAAAGATTAATTCTTTTTCTTTAAAAGGGAAACGCTCCTCATTTCTGGCACATGGATCGAACATGGAGTATGTCAACCTGCAGAGGTGGGTATTTTGCAGCTACAGATTAAATGTCAATCTTCTTTCCCAAGTTCAGTCAGAACAGTTTACCAGCTTATTTTTAGGCTCTCACCTTACCATAATTTGAATCTGCCAAAAAGACGTCATTTTACCTCAGGTGAAGAGCTATCCCTTTATGTTGACTTTGAGATTAACGCTTAATTGGTATATCATTTGAGTAGGTGAAACTTTACCTCTATCAGTGTGTTTCGAGTACTGCATGAAAAAGGACTTGATTCGTTCAGGTTTAAACACAGCCTTACAGTGTGAATCTGTCCTGATCTTGGCACTGATCACTGGCTTAATATTTCATTTCATTCATCCACCTAGCTCCACCCAGTTTCTCATCACTGTTCATCTTATCCACCTGCTCCTGCCTCTATTTAAGCTGCTTGCTCTGAGTCATTGGTGCCAGATTGTTTGAGTCTTCGGTGAGAGTTCTCTAGCGCTCCTGTTGTTGTTCTAATTGCATGATCCCGACCAGTTCTGCCCTCTGACCTTTGAGAATGCCTCTTCCTGTTTTGGATTTGTTTGCCTGATCAGACTCCTGCTGGTTTCTGCTTGTGGACTGAACGTGGATCTATCTTCTGACCTCAAATTGGATTTCCCCTCAGCACCTCTTCCGATTTCTGATCTTCTGGTCTGGACTCCTGTTAACCTCTTCGATCCTGGCTCAGGCTTAGTCTTCTGGATTCTCTTTCCTTCCTTCACCCTTTTTTGGTCTGCTTGTCAGCCAGTTCGGTAGTCTTCAGGCATCCGATAATCTCTCGGCTGCATTCGTAGCATGCTATTAATAGCCATCCGGCTGGACACTACTCCTTCTTCTAGGAACAGACTGAACTCTAAATCCAGGTTAGTGACTCACATGCTCGTAATCGCCCTCCATCTTGAGTTTTCCCTCTACAGACATTCTGGCCTTTGACGCCTTTGTTTCTGAGTTACAGATCCGACGTACATCAATAAACGTTTTTTGTAAATCACACTGATCTTTCTGCTTTCAATTCTGGGTCCTCACCTCTGAGTCCTGACAGAATCAATCAGCGCTTCATTCGTACCCTGGGTTGAGACAGGGAATCGGTGGCATTAACCACTCCTGACTCTTATTTGGAGCGAATGATAGCCTGATTTGTACAACGAGTGAGTGAACCATCACCATCACATCCCAGTATAATTCACTCACTGATTGTTATTGTAATAGAGGGTGAATTAGCACAATTTCATGACAACATCGTTCTCTGTTTATAGGTTAGCTTGCCAAAGCTAACTTTAACCACTGGCTTTAGCTCTCTTTAGACATTAGCTCCAGGCAATTTTTAGCTATTAGCTCGAAGCGACAGATGATGGTGTGTGAGTCCCTGAAAGCAGAGGTTCCTTCTCATTTAAACTAAAAGGATAAAGTAATGAATCAGTTAATGATAGGGATTTGATTCAGATTGTTTCACCCAAATGTTTCAGTCATTTGAAAAACCTGACCGACACTACTAGCAGGTCATCAGAAGTGAATAAAATCCGCCTCATGATTCCGAGGGATTAGGAGATTAATGGACATCCATTCTGGACTTGGTTCTCCGATTGGAGTAGAGGATATAGGGTCCAATCTTTAACCAAAGTGTATTGGTCAATGTTTTCCATTTATTAGATGATTGCATCTCAACCTGCCTGGGAAAGGTGACTGCAAGTTATTGCAAAGGAAAACCTAACATATTGTAGGTGTCATAAACGGGACAGATGGACCCAGTATTCAAGATGAGACAACAAGTAGGAAAGTTTTAAAACATTTATTAAAACAAACAGAACAGAACAGAAGCAGGCTGCTGTGAAACTGCGACTCGCGGATGCTGCAGGAAGGGAGGCGCCGCACCGCCTAATCACTGACACTCTAGTTTAGGGAGAAACACAGGTAAGTGACCACGATCATCTGAACAGGAAATGATTATCAGAGTGAGTCACTTGCATGGTTTAACAGTTCAGTCCATCCTGTCAATCAAAGGCAGGATCAGCCGATGCACTGCCAACGAGAAATGGCCCTCAGCAATCCAGAGCGTCCCCGAAGCAGCAACCCCAGCAAGCAAGCATGACTCCAATTCAGGACAGGGATTCAGATCAGACTAGAGTGGTATTGGAATACAGGAGTCCACAATCTGGTCAGGGGTTCCAATCCACTCAGGAACGGACAGATCTGGGTTCCAGGAATCCCTGAGAGTGTGAAGGCAGGTTCAGAGTCCCGTGCATCGAGCATCCAGATCAGACAGAAATGTAACTGGGAGGCAGAACCCGGCAGGAGTCTAACCGTGAAATTAACAATTAAGGTGAGCTATTTGGCCAGATCATGACCGTAGAAGTAGAGGGGATTTTGTTGACATTATGGATCGGTGGATTATATCTTTACGCTTGTAGAGCTATTAAGGAGTTTACAATAAACTGTTTTTAAAGTTCATGTGTGTTTTTATGCTAAAAGAGAGATACTAGAAAAAGGCTTACAAGTGTGTCATATACAGGCTTTTGTAAGTGGTATTGTTGTAGTTTCGTGTACCAGGGATACTTTGTTGGGCTATCAAGTCCTTTTGGAATAAAAACAAGAGCTCTTTCTTTTGCAACAGGTGAAGTCTCTCTTCTTGTCTATATGCAGATAGTCTTAGAAGGTCTTTGCTTTGGATGATGTAGAGATGCACCAAGCAGTTTTTCCAATCCAATCTGATACGATATCTGAGCTGATCCTGATCTGATTCAACTCTTGTGCGTGTGAGTGAAGGCTTTAGCCTTGACATAAACCTTCTTAAAACAAACTAACAAGGATTTAAATGTACTTCATGTTATTCAAAAGAAAGAAAAGAAAAGAAACAACAATTCAATAAAACTGTACAAGTTAAGGTGTCTAATATTCAATCCAGCTAATTGGTCAATATTGGAGCCGATATCCAATCCATGTATCGGATCGCTGCATCTCTACTTCTTTGGTTGGTTGGTATATTTGGGCCATGACCATTTGTTTAGGCACATCTGCATAAAGCATCCAGACTAATCATATAAAATGACAAAGATGCTGCTGTGGGGGGTTGTCTCAGTAGATTGCTCAGTCTCTCTACATATTAGGATGCATCCAGACTGGAACAAAAAGTTCCAAAGAAGACAATAAGGACTGACCCTCCCTGTTTTTATTACATGGACCAGTCTAGAGCCAAAAAATGGGAAACTAACATTGTATTTGACAAGGGAGGGGACTGAATGTTTTACTGCAGGCAGCGCTGGTACAAGCAGGGAGCTGTGGAAGGCATGGCGCTGATTGACTGAGGAGCAGGGATGTAGGCGGGTATTCAGCCTTAAACACAGATAGAGAGAAGAGCTGATGGTGCAGTCACTGATTTAATGATGGTGTTCTGAAAAAAAAAATGTTGACTAAAGCCGAAGGCTACATATTGTTCCTGTGATCTCCTCATCATCACAAACAAAGAATAAATGTTGGTTGATTAGAAGCATCTGTAATCTAAAGAAGCTCTTCACATCATCTAACCGCCAGCAACAAATTGACGGCTGTACTCTGATTATAGGGTCTTAATGTTTTTTGGTTTTTTTTGTCATGGAATTTTGTAACCACTATATAATTCTATTTCAAAGTAGATTTATTTTTGTTCAGTAACATAAAAGCATTATTTTTCGGCTTCTTACCTGTTTTATAGCAAGAGAAAGGTGCATGGTGCAAACGTATGGAGTTTAGAAAA
Source organism: Cyprinodon variegatus (assembly GCF_000732505.1). Classification (NCBI taxonomy): domain Eukaryota; kingdom Metazoa; phylum Chordata; class Actinopteri; order Cyprinodontiformes; family Cyprinodontidae; genus Cyprinodon; species Cyprinodon variegatus. The sequence goes on from NW_015150622.1 coordinate 167,286, forward strand.
TTGCATTTGCTTCATTGTTCTTTTATAACAAACAAAACACAAAATCCAAACATAATTGTATTGCAACTTCCTACCATCAGACAGACATGGATAGCAAACAATGATTTAAAACTCCATCTAAAGCTAAATTAGAATCCTTTTTTTAAAGTCATCTACAAACATAATTCTCCACTATATAATTTCTCAACATTGTTTTCCCTGTTTTTCATTTTTGATTCAAA
>NW_015150622.1:170129-173652 GCF_000732505.1 Cyprinodon variegatus
TTATTTCTTATTTATTTCTATATGCTGTGCCTATTCATCGTAGTCCTGTGGCTGAAGAAGTCTACGCTAGAATAAGGCTGCATATCACTAAATATTATGTCTCTATTAAGCTATTTAATGATAAAATATGAAATTAGTTTTTTTTTTTGTGTGTGTGTGTGTTTTTTGTTTCAGATATGAAACAAAAAACATTCCCCATATCCATAGTCGAATGGACTTTCAAGACGTTCAATGCTCAGTTTAGGCTATATTTAGGCCATGTTTCATTCAAGTATTCCTGATTCTGTTGATTGGGAGCTGTTGTTTGTTTTGAATGATTAAAAGAGAAGCAATAAAGTTTAAAATGTTCATGCTTTGTTCCAATGCATTTTAAATGGCAGTTTTGGGGACAAATGTAGGCCTACAATATTATTTTAAAAACGTCAGCCACAGCCCTCAACATAATGACATCACGTGTTTTCCAACCCAACCATCAGCCCCCCTCGCTTGAAACAGCTTCCAGCGCGCCTGCTGAGCTGTGTATTAATTTACAGCAGATTCAAAATGTCCTTTAAAGACAATACTTATATTGGCCCTTTCTTCTATAGAATTGCCCTCTAGATAGCATCTCATTTATGTTTGCAACAGATCTGGTAAACGTGAATGGGATGGCTTCTTCCCTCCAATGGAAAGTGAAAGTAGTCGTTCCAAAGGCAACAGAGTGGCTGTAGCACTGTGGTGCAGGGTAACAACATCAAACATTTGCGATTTTCTTGAAAATAAGTGTATCCAATAAAGTCAAGCAATTTCAAAGAGTTCTGTGTAGGGATTAATGATATCTTTTTTTCCCCTAACTTGTTATTTTTTGTCAGTGTGACCAAGATGCAGCAAATCATCTGAACTTATAGTAGAATGCACGTGTTTCCTCAGCCACTAGTTTGCCGTTACACCTGCTGCCAAATTCTTAGGATTAGTGCTTAGCGGCTGGGCTCAGCCTTTGTTGCAGTTTTTCTTAACCTGTAGTTGTTTTTTTTTTCTTGTCTCAGCTTCAAAGACTCAAACCACTACACCACAAAGGCACTCTCCTGCTTCAAATAAAAACCCTCAGTTGTGTCTCAGGAAATTAAACCATAAGATCAATAAAAAAATACAATAAATAAATCCACAGAAATGTCTGGCTTCCTAAAATGTTTATACACATAAGTTGGGCCTTTTTTTGTAAGAATAACTAAATCACTTTGGCATCGTTTACCTCCAGGTTGCGTCAGGAAGGTAAACCGAGGTTAAAACTTTGCCAAGTCTGTAAATAAGTCGTAATGACTTGCTGTGGCGGGTCCTAAATTATTGAGCAGCTTAGAGGATATGCAGACACACACCCACACACCCCTACACACATACATAATGCGTCTTTTGTAGAGCCTTTTCTTAACCTCCATTTATTTCTAACCCATTTTTAGAGCCCAACCTTGCCCCTTACCCTTACCCTAACCATTATGGGTTCATACCTAACCCTAACCCCAACATAAACTCAATTCAAACCTTCGGTCTAAACAGGACCTCTGACCCAAAACAGCAATACTCACTTTGTGGTGTCCAGATATCGGGCCCCACAAGAAGCACAAGAAACTTCCAATAAATTGGGCCTCACAGTGTATCAAATACAAGAGCACAGAAACTCTATCTCTATCTAACTCTGGGAACTTTTCTTTGATTTTCATTCTTATTGCATTCATTTCTATAACCTAACCCAACCATAACCAACACATGCCTAACTCCAAACCTAACCTAAACTCAGTTCACACCTCAGTCCAAAACCTAATCCCACCCTAAGAAAAACCTTCGCCGTATGGTGACCAGAGATTGGTCCCAATAAGTATCTATAGATCCTCCAAATTTAGCATACTTATTAGAAACTGTCCCTACATGTTAATAAAAACATGGTCACACATATACAGTGCATCAGTGTGGAATAGCATGGAGGCAATCAGCCTATATTCCATACATTTTCTATAGGGTTCAGCTTAGGCAGTGAAGCACAGAAACAGTGTTGGACCAACAACTAGCAATTTTCTGTGGAACCAAGTCCAGCATGAAAATGAAAGGTGCATCACTCTAAAGCTTGTTAACAGAAAGAAACATTTTCTCTAAAACTTTCTGTTAGATGACTGCATAGACTGCGGTCTTCAGAAAACAAAGTGGAACATTAACACCAGCAGATGACATGTAGCTACANTCTTTCTGACTTCATATGCAAATTAAAGGTAAAAATAAGCTTCCAGGCTGTTTTGTTTTTATTGCATTCCAAACAAACTTCTGGCGTGTTTCTCTAGATGTACATTAAAGTATTTGCCATCAATCATCCAGCACTTTAGGCTGAATACCTGCAGTAATTCAATAGAATATGATCCAAACGTTGGAGGTAGTATTGCTTATTTAATTTAAGAGCATAAATTACATGCGTAATGGAAGCAGTTGATATACGCACTCTGAGGTTAACGGACTGCAAACATTTTGGATGGTGTGGGAGATATTGGGGATGGTGAGAGAATAAAACTGCCTTAAGAGAAAGAAGAAAGCTGAAAATATGAGATTAAGTAGCAGAACGAGAGACTCAGTCAGACTTTAAATGAGAGGGGTTTGAAACCACCACAGATGTCTGTTTTAAAGCCAAGAAAGGTTTCTGAAATAAGGTAGGATTCTCTGAAGGACAAAATGATGGCTGTAAAAATAGTCCTTCCTTATCTCAGTTTCTGAGCAAAATGTGATGATCTGATTTGTAATCAGGCCATGTGTCTAAACCAAAGCATAAAGGAGAAAAATGCTTTTGCTTATGTACATAAACTCTTTATTACTGTTTTATTAATAATCCTATTAAGAGTTGAAAGAAATAAACAAGATAATGGCATGTCCTTCTACAGAAAGCAGTATCAGCATAGCTGCAACTGTTTTGAATGTGATCAAACATTAAATGCTCATTTTTGGCAGTTATCAGTCCCATAGATCGGCTCCAGGCTGCGCCGCCTCTACCTTCTAGTAGGTTTCTTATGGCTGATAATATGCAGCTTATCATTGATAATAGCCACTTCGGCCACGTCTAAAACCTTAAATTTCACTTTCTGTTTACATGTTTTATACTTTTTTATCTACTTTATCTACAACCTAACTTCTTTTAAAAACTGCCTTCTAAAGCTGTACTTTGAGTGAATTACACATGTTTCAGTCACACAGATTGAGTCCCCGTCCACACGAAGCCAAACCCTGGCCTAAACGCACAAATTTTTCACCAAACCAGTCTCTCATCCATACGAAGCCTGCGTTTCGGGGGTCTGTAAACGATCTTTTTTTTTTATTAAGCCTTCAGAGTGGGAAGATTTTGAAAGATTTTTCGCGTTTCCATCTTCCAAGATTTTTCGCGTTTCCATCTTTAAGCTCTAACCGCATTTTTTTTCTTACACGCATGCGTCATAGCGTCGCCTGTAAACACGCATGCGCGACACAGTATCACAACAACAATGGCGCCGTACTGTGTTGAATGGTTGCTGCT
>NW_015150622.1:176754-179527 GCF_000732505.1 Cyprinodon variegatus
AAGGGCCAGCCAAGGACCAACCAAGGGCCAACCAAAGGCCAGCCAAGGACCAGCCAAGGACCAGCCAAGCGCCAGCCAAGGACCAGCCAAGGACCAGCCAATTACCAGCAAGGGACCAGTCAAGGGCCAGCCAAGGGCCATCCAAGGACAACCAAGGGCCAGCCAAGGACCAGCCAAGGACCAGCCAATTACCAGCAAGGGACCAGTCAAGGGCCAGCCAAGGGCCATCCAAGGACAACCAAGGGCCAGCCAAGGACCATCCAAGGACCAGCCAAAGACCATCCAATGACCACCCTATTACCAGCCAAGGGCCAGCCAATGACCACTCAAGGGCCAGCCAAGGACCGTCCAAGGGCCAGCCAAGGACCATCCAAGGACCATCCAAGGACCAGCCAATTAAAAGCCATGGGCCAGCCAAGCAACAGCAAAGGGCAAGCCAAGTGGGGAAATTTTGAATGGCTACCACTGTACACATTACAATACTGTGTATATTGGTTCTTTATCATATATGAGTTTCACTTTCCAAAGTGAGTGACATTGACTTAGATTTTCGATATGCCAGTATTTAAAAAATATTCTTATGTTGTCAGCCCCAATGAGTGGTAAATCAAGGACAAAAAACTAAACAACTGCATGATCTTTTCCAACAGCCTGAAGTTATGCAATTTCCAGGACAACATTGGATATTCAGATTCTGCTTTAATAGAGTTCAAGTAGGCGGTCATTAAGATGAAGGCCAGTTGAAGGACACGGTGGCTGTTCGCTCATTAGCATGCATTTACAGCTAAACCTCAGGGAGGTTACATGGCGGCTGCACAGCAGAAATATAAGAAAAAGCTTCGAGTTCATCAAGCTTTTTTCTCTAATCTTTGATGTTTATTCATGAATTTATCATGCATCCCGCTGAACTGAATGTACAAGAGCTTTCCCAACTGCTTACAAAGAAAGTATCAGAGGATTCAGGTTTTCCTTAGAGACGTTTTTTCTTTTTTTTTTACTTTTTAGCAAACATCTTTTTTCTATTTTCTCTCTGTCTTGCACTTTCCTTTTCTCTGATATAAGTGCTGATATTTTGACTCTGATTCTGCTGAGACTTGCATTCTACTCAAAATGCTGTCATTAAATCTAAAACGTAGCCCAGTCTTTTCTTCTTAAGGAATACGGTCATTGGGAGCTGTTGATATCTGCTAAATGATTCAGTTGAACTGAATTCAGCTCATCTGGTGAAGACTTGGCCTCTAAAAATTTTTTTTAAATGTATTCTGTGTGCTTTTATTTGAACATGAGGGGAAGCTTATGTTAAGCTAGTATTTTTTCTTTAACACAAGGTTATGAAATAGATTTTCCACATTACAGTAGATGTTGAAGGTGCAAGTGAAACAGAAATATGAACACCCTGAGTGACAGACATTATTGTTCTTATAGTAATTATGGTCCGGCTACAGCCCTTCATTGTCTTTGTTTTATATCTGACTGATATGGATGTAAGGAACAATGTTAATAGTGACCATTTATATTCTCTATTGAAATTAAACTTGTTTGATCAGATCAAACAGACCTGTTTTAAAAGCAAATAATGATGTAGGTGTGATATCCACTGAGTGTTGTTCAGATCTGGGCTGTGTATTTCTATGTTTTCCTCCTTTCTACAGGGTGTAATTAGGCAGGTATGACTCTACCCTTTCCATCTAGCCTTCATCAGTAGGAAGGTGGCAGATAGTTAACTCTGAACTAAGAACTCCTGAGTTGACTATCTCTGTCCTTATAGCCAGGTTCTTGCCAATTATCTCTCCTCAGATGTTCTGAATTCACTCTGGTTCTGGGTTCTATTACGTTGTCTGGTAGTAAAGTTCTCCGAACAGGCTCTGCTATACCCTTTCTCTTACCTCCAAATAATCGCTCTGATAGTATCTGGTCCTCTTAGGCTCCTCTGGCTTCATCACACCTGTCCGTCCATCCTTCAATGCCTTGCTTAGTACCTTACCTTCCCTACCTCTTCATTGGAACTCACCTCCAGATCTTGTTGTGCCAGATCTGCCATTCATGACTTTGTGTCCTGCTCAAGAACTCCAGATCCTCAAGTTCACTAAACCAATCTAAGTTCTACTCTGTCTCTGTGGCTGTTGCCTATTTCAGAGCTGTTACAGAGCTATCTGATCAACTAAGTGCTGAGTAAAACTAAACTATGCAGTTTTACATCAGTGACTACTCCTAGACCAGCATGAGTCATTTCAACCGACTCAGTATAGACCCAGAAGGGCATCTTTGTGGGCCCATCCCAAAGCCAGAGCCCCTTTGGGGGCCCCTCCCCAGCGTCTTCTGAGCCTACTTGCCACCTTAAAGAGACCTCTGGGACTCATGTTTTCTATCCTGAGAAACCTGTGTTCCTTGGTGGACCTCTTCCTGTTTCAGAACTCTGTGGAGGTTTCTTTCTCTGTGGCGGCCCTCATCTCCAAGGCCACTACAATGCTGGGATCCAAAGACTGTTTGTTTTTCTTTGCCCTTGTCAGGGTTTGGTGGTGGTTTGGGGACCCAAATGCAGAGGCAAGTAGGCAGAGGTGAGTTTAGGTGGGTTTAATGAGGTTTACAGGAACTGAGGCAGGAATCAAAAATCCAACAGAAATAACAGACGAACCAGAACCAGGGAGACATCAGGGGAAAACCAAACTCTAGGAGCCAGGCAGGAATCAAAAAATCCAACAGAAATAACAGACGAACCAGATCCAGGGAGACATCAGGGGAAAACCAAACTCTAGGAGCCAGGCAGGAATCA
>NW_015150622.1:179638-184438 GCF_000732505.1 Cyprinodon variegatus
AAAACAGAGCTAGGGAAAGAGGACACAAGAGGGCAGCGGAGGACAACAAATGGAAAACCAAGACTGTGACAGCCCTCCCCCCGAAGCCCTCCTGATCTTTCCCTGCTTTGCCGTTGCCATTCGAGACTCGGATGCCTGGCCAAATCTGCGGTCCCCTTCAATAAACCAATCTATGTTTTACTGTCTTCATAGTTTTTGCTCAATTCAGAAGTCATAGAATTGTACATTAACTACTGACTGTTGGACTTTGAAATGTCCACTGATGTTTTAAGTGACATCAAATGTAATTTGTCCCATGTGAATTTGAATTATTTAGGGGCACCTAATTGTTTATTTAGGATCTTTTGAGTCTTTTTTTAAGGTTTTAAAAACCAGCAGCCTTTCAAAACCTGTGTCGGAGCATCTCTGTGAATCTGGTGCTCTCAACTCTGCTGAAGGAAGTCAGCAAAACAGTGAGACCTCACCCAAATGTGGGAGAAAAAAAAACATTCCTCTGTCCCTCTGACAGGATTTCTCTCTGTGCCGACAGCTCTGTGAGAAACGTAGCAGCAGAGGTCAGGAGCAGAGAGGTGCACTGTGGGAGGTTTTTATCTCCCATGTGTGAACACAATGGATGTTTTATTCTCCATAGCAACTCGGGTTTTTTATGAAATAATATTTAACTTTTTTTGTGTTAAGCTCAAATAAACCTTTTAAACGGATACAGGCTTTTTATAGCATTGTGTGAATTTGCTCTCAGTAATGAAAAAAACATCTCTGTAACATTATATCTAATATCTAAGTGGATGTTTACTGCAGTTAGCTTTGTTTCCTCCTCAATGAGAACCTGACCAGCAGAGTTTCCCAAAGAAATGGCTGCCACACAATAGCTACATGCCATTTATGGATTCAGGACAAGTTCAACAAAGCAAACCTGAGTTCGTTCTTGCTTCTAAATCTGAACTGAGATAGGTAGTCAAACTTTTACTATTATGTTTAGTTAGGGACATTGGGGAGCTTTATAATGATACTGCCACCTGTGGCCAAAACCCATAACTGCAGCCCTCCTCTGCTCATTCTTGTAGGTTGCTCTCATACTACCGGTAAACAAGTTTTTTTTTTGTCTTTTTTCACTTTGCATGGAGTTGCCATTGGTGTCTGAGTTGAGCTGGATGCCAGTATCAACAAAACCCATCTTGAATATAACGCTTAAATTGTTTGCTAGGTCGGACACATTCAACTTGGAAACACTTGATGTCAAATCCACATAACAGCGTGAGAACTTTCAAACCCTTAGTACATTCAGCAAAATAGACTGTAGGCTTATAGATGCATTGGCACTGAACTACTGAAGTCTGCTCATCAAATGATGTTTTAGTCATAAAGGGTCAAAAAAAATTTTTAAAGATACATTTCAGTAGAAATGGACATAAGGTCTCTTTAAATAGAAGCAACAACCTTTATATTTTTGTAAGTCTGGAGTAAGTCTAACTTTTTTGCTGTTAAAAGATTTCATGGAACAATAGTAGTAGTATAATAGTAGTAGGAAAACCCACATTTCTGTATCAATATTTACTTTTTGATGAAGCCTGATGCAAAATTCAAATATTTTGGAAAACCTTTATTAGGACTTTGTTACCAAACAAAATATACGTATCAAACAAAAATAGTTTCAAATGTTTGTCCAACATTAGTGCAGAAAAAATTCTATATTATCTTTTTTAGGTCTGTGACATACGGAAGAGGATTAGGGCCAGTGGGGGAAAAAAATTTTCAGTTTATTATGGGAAAAAAGTCAGAATTCTGACTTTTTTCTCAGAATTCTGACTTTAATCTCGGAATTCTGACTTTTTTCTCAGAATTATGACTTTAATCTCAGAATTCTTACTTTTTTATTGTCAAAAATTAGTCTAGAATTCTGAGATTAAAGTCAGAATTCTGACTTTTTTCTCAGAATTCTGACTTTAATCTCAGAATTCTTACTTTTTATTGTCAGAATTTAGTCTAGAATTCTGAGATTAAAGTCAGAATTCTGAGAAAAAAGTCAGAATTCTGACTTTTTTCCCATGTTAAACTGAAATAAAATTTAAAAATCAGTTAACTTTTTTTTTTTTTTCAGTGGCCCTAATCCTCTTCCGTAGTGACACAATATTGGACCATGCAAAACACAAAGAATCAGAAGGGCAAGATTTATTTACAAAAAGTAAACCTGTACATTAAATTGTCTTGTTTTTATAAAGTGTTTTTATAAAGTTTTTGGTATTCATATAAATATACTGGTGTGATAACTTAGTTTACATTTGATTGGTTTTTGGTATGCATCTATTTTGAATTTATACCACCCCATTGAGAAAACTCCACCTGCTGCTACTGATCACAAACAGCAGATTTGATTGACATCCTTTTAGTTTTATGTGCAGAAGGTCGGGGAAGAGGTTGGTTGACCTTTGCTAACCTCTGAAAGTTTTCATTTGTATCTTTATAACAATAGCAGAACAAACCAATTTTTCAAATCTTGTCTTTAAAGCAAGTCTAAGAAAGATAACAGTAACTAAAAAAGCCCCAGAGCTTTTATTGCACCCTCACTTCATAATTTCCCTTCATTCCTGTGTGCAGACATCTTTAAACAAACGTATCGTCCTGCATTACACTGACCAGAGCTCTCTTCTAAATCAAAATTTGATTATAGATTGATTTTTTTCTCCAATAGGGGGTTTAAAAAGCACAGCTGTAAAATATAGCTTATTCGCCCTCGAGGGTAACTCGCTGACTTGGCAAACGAAGCTCCAAAAGGGCACGGCTCCAGAGGTTGGCAGAAGGGGACGGCCTCTGGGATGATCCCAGACCTGTTCTGTCTCCTTGCAGAACGCCTCACTGTCCCACCTTCCAATAGCCCCTGACATATTTTCAATAAGTTCGTCACCTTTTTTTCTGTTCTCCTGAATATACATCAGAGCAGCTGGTGTCTCGGGAGAGGCGTCGATCACTCCTCTCCCTTTAGCTCTCTGATTCTGTCTTTAAGCCGTGCGGTACCTGCCTTTTCATGACAGATGGAAGAGAAGCTGATCTATAAACCCTCAGCTTTTCTATACCACACTGAAAATATAGTTAAAAAGCTAGAAGGCTCAAAGCAAAGATGATCACGGTGTCTGGATTTCATCAGTAGGCTTCCGTGGTTCTAATTGAACAGAAATATCAAAAACGGAAAAAAAGAGTTAATTCAGCATTTTTCTTCTCTAATAGGGAAAACATTTCAGCTTCTGTTGGAGTAGTTATCCAATTAGTTAAACATGCCTGAAATCAACATACACAGGTCCTTTTCTATCAAATCTATGCATGGCAGGTCTACAGAGAGTCATTCAATTCATTTTATTTACATAGTGCCAAATCACAACACATGCCATCTAAACCCACAATACAAATATAATTTATTGGGTAATTTAATAAATTGATTAACTCTACAAATGTTTTAGAGATTTCTGTCTGCAGAGCCCCTTAAGCTCTTTGAAAAAATAAAAAAGATTTACTGATCACTGAATCTCAACCTTCATAAACGCGCTGAGTGGAGTTTGTGATCAGCTAAATACTTGTGATTGATCTTATGGGTTTCTGTGCTGTAAAGTTAAGTTTAATATTCAGATTGCTTCAAACTTTTTCTTTCAAATCAAAATCAGCAGATGCCACCAAGTCATTGACCTATGGCATCGTTACTGCATGTAATGACTGTAGCTTTTTTCCCGTCGTTGACTTCCTCATACTGAACGTGCATGTGGAAGCAGTAAACAGAAAAACTCCTCTTTAAGCCCCTGTCACACCTTGACGACCTAGACCAGCGGATGCCTGACATATGAACAATATTGCAAAAACACTGGCATACGTTGGATAACTTAAGGGTTTGTTTTGTATAAATTATGAGTACGCTGAAGTACGCTGAAGCACACGTTGGCACACATAGACATATGGCGAGTGTTTCGAGGAATTCTAGAATGCTCAAAATTTCCCTTCGTAAGCATGAGTAGGGGGCATAAGTTGCAGGTAAATTATCTGATCGTTGACATGCGTTAACTGTAAATTACTCATAAGTCCGTGCAGCTTATCCAAAACCTATGAGTAGCTTCTCCTCCAGACTTCATCCCCATCGTAGGATGAGCGAGAAGGTGAGGGTGATGGATCCTCCCTGCGTTCACGCCTACGACCAACATTCCTAGCAAACATGATGCTGAACTTGCAGCGACTGCAAACCTACTTTCTTTCCTTGTCTTTTTTCTTTTTCTTTATTCTTTTTTCAGGGTGGTAAACAGCAGGTGGCCAGGTGGTAAATAGCAGCTAGGTTAATACCGCGATCAAAGACATCTTTTAACACAGGCCAGGCACTTCTAAGCGCATCGCCGCTCCCCTCAGGGGCAGCGATCCACCATGCAGCCATGCTGCCATGCTTGATGCACAAGTTATTGGATATAAGTTCTGGACTTGTTATGAATATGCTCAAACTTGAAAAAAACACAAAGAAAGTTTAGCGTATGCCAGCATTTTAGGAGATTCTGGGATGGATATAAAACCTACAGGAATGCGGCCCTTGAAGACTGTCAGGATTTGGTTATTGAGTGTTCACCCAAAGGCAGAGGCAGGAAGGCAGAGGTGAATTTCTTTAGATTTAATTAAAAAAGGAAACTGAAAACAAAGGCAGGTTATCCAAAAATCCAATAATGAAAACAAAGTCCAAACAAGCATCAAATCAGGAGTCCAAAAATCCAAAAGAATCAAACATAAAAACTAGTCAAAACGAACCAGAGACCGTGGAGACATCAGGGGAATCACTGT
>NW_015150622.1:185065-189358 GCF_000732505.1 Cyprinodon variegatus
TTTCCTTGCATCACACTTGAAAAGAGAATAGATGAGCAAAAGGGTTCTACAGCACTGGATTGCAGAGTAGTAGCCTTCATGTGAATCCGATGTGCTGGAACAGAGACATATCTAAAAGATGCAGGGCAGGAGGGGTCTCTGAGGGCCAAGGCTGGGATCAAATGGCCTAGACAGTAAATATATGATATTATTGTTGGAAGATCTTTATCTGTTCCGGTTACACGTACATGATAGATTGGTTTCATAAATGTGTGTTGGAAAAATGATTATAACATTAATTTTCTGCCTGAATTTGTTATTTTATAAACAAGTTGAGCTATCGATTGGGTTACAGTCGGTACCTCAAACTGTATCCTGTCAAGGATAAAGTGTGAAATATGCTTGTTTTCCCCTCTCCCTTCCCAATGTGGCTCTTATCTTTCCACAGGGATAAAGGCAGCACTATAAGGGAACCATCTCACGGTGGGGCCCTTGGTAGCCATAGGAACACGCCAACAGCAGCGTTTCGCTACATGCATGGCCTCACTAAATCATTCCCTGATTACAATGCAAAGAGTAGTTGACAATAAAGAAATTGATTGAATGATTAATTTGTTATAACAACATCATTTGCACCTTATAATCTGTTTCATTGCATTATTTTCATTTATTGCATTTTATTGTCAAACATTAAGCCAGATGTTATGAACCAACATTTCCTCAGTACTTGAGTAGCCATCAACACTTTTTACTCTTACTAGAGATATTTATTGGACACCTTCTTTCTATTGTTAATTAAGTAAGAAAAAAAGTAAAAGTAGTGCCATTCTTACTGAATAGTTTGGGTACTCTACCCTCCTCAGAACGCAACAGAGAAAATTAGCTCTAAGGCGGTTTTTAGGTCTAAAGGATGAAAAGGAGCAGAAACAGTGTCAGTGAAAGCTCAGCCAATATCTAATGAGGTAGAGAGCAGGGGTGGAGTTAGTGGGTGGTGTGCTGGACCCCACTGAAATCTGATTGTCCGCCAACGTGCCCTGATCACCGACACAGATCACTCCTGTACAATATTTGGTGCTTTGCAAAGATGGAATGGGTGAACTTGAGTGTAAGTGTGAACTCCATTACAAGCTGTTTTTTTTTTTTTTTTCAGTTTTAAGAGCAAAATTTTACTCAAAAAAAAGTATGAATTATCCAAACAAAATTTTATTTCAAGTAAAGTTATTTACTGCTAATTCACTACACCTGTTGGTCTCAGGATACTTTACAGATGACTTCTGGTGAAAATTCTAAGTCATCCGGGTCATAGTCATTCCAAAAAAGGTAAAAAACAATCCACTGGACTTTGTTTCCAAGTTTGAAGACATGTCGCTACCCACCCAGAAAGCTTTTTGAATTCAAAATGGCAGAAATAGCATTGAGTTCAAGGCTTTATAGAGTGGCCTAAAACAAAGCCTTGTTTTGGCTTAAACGACATGCAAATTGATCCACAGGAACGGGTCCACCCCTTTAGAGTGGGAGTCGTTTGGCTTCTTTGTTAGCCTACAATGGCTCATACCTGTCTATATCTCTGAAAGGAGGCCCTTAAAGGGAATTATTGGCCTGGCTGAACAGGCTTGGGATTCTGGTCCCCTGTAAGGGGGTTGGGGTTGAAATGAATCAACTCTATGTTATGGTTCTCATTTGTTGTGACTCTGAGTTTTCTGTTATCAGTTGTTTGTGATTGTTTTCTTTCCCCTTGGATTCTCTCTTGCCAGTTCCACCCACACCTGCTCCTCATTCAGCTCGTTAGTCCATCCTTTGTTTTGTTCTCCTTAAATACTCCACCTCTGCAGTCACTCAGTGCTGGTTCCTTCTCAATGCTGTACTCATCTACTCAGCTCATCTCCCCGTGGCTCCTCAGGCTCGTTTTCCCCCTGATGTCTCCATGGTTTTTGGTTTGTTAAACTTTTTAGTTAGATTTCTGGATTTGTACCTCTGTTTCCTTGTTCTTCAATTAAACCTGTCAGAACTATCTCTGCTTCACTCGGCTCTGCATCTGCGTCCTTAAGCAACCTAACCACCCATTGTTGACACTCTATTGCTGAAACCTACATTTCTGAGTCCATCCGCTCTGTTCAAGGTTGGTTTTTCTTCCTTAACAAAAAGAAAAAAGCTTCCTTCACGCCCCTCTCAAACCAACTAACCTCTCAGTCCAAAATGGAAATATTCTGGTTTAGTTTGAAATGTACTGGGATTTTGTGTTTGGAGAAAATCCTCTTGAGTTTTTAAAAGACTCCAGCAACATATGGGATGGCGATATCATCTTCTCAACGTTATGCTCTGCGGCATTTCTTTTGGATTTCCTTGCTTTTTGTCAAATGCCCAGTTTGGGTTTGAAGAACATTTTTGATGTGTTTCGATTCTTTATGCTTCCCTTCTGATTTAGTAGGGACATGCTCAGCCCGGTGTTGTAAGGTTCTGATGAATGAAAGTTTGTGTTCCAGTCGGTGGAGTGAGACAACAAAAGATATTATACATTTTTAGTGGGTGTTATGTGTAGCTGATTTTCTCATTCCTCCATTCCCAGCTTTATTCTCCCTCATATCAAACCCTCTGCATCCTTCTTCTCTGTGGTTTTCCACCTCTGATCTTCATCCCATCCTTTGTCAAATACTACCATCCTCATATTTAGAATCACAAGCAGCAGATGAGACTTGATTTGGTATATTCAAATATTATTTAGCATGTTTGTGCTGTCAAGTCATAAATGAAATAAATTACTTTCATCTCAATCGATGAACCAACCTACCGGAAGATTTTTAAAGTGCATTTTAGTAAATAAGAAAGGAGATTCACATTGCAAAAACAATCTCGAAATTAGTAAGAAATTGTTAAATGTGTATTTACCCTTAACTTGAGTACGTAAATGATGATATGCCAATGAAATGATAATATTTACTTTTAGAAAAAGATAAATAGATAATATGCACCTGAAATTAGACAATACAATTGTTTGTTTGTTTTTTATTTTGAATGTAATTGTCTTTGGCAAACTCCTCAATTCAAGAAAAAAATGCACAAATTTTAAGAAAAAATTACTTTCTTTAAATTCTTTGCATTGCATCAGCCAGGAACTGAGAGAGCGAATGGCAGAGAAGAAGATGATGAAAGGAGGACAGATTAATAACACGACATTATGGATTTAGTTCTATACTCTTCAAATGCAAAAGCATATTACTTGAATACAAATTTATTTAACTTCTCTGTTTTTAAGATTTGCAATCATTCAATAATAAATATACATTCCCACTTTGACATATGCCGAGTTGTGTTTTAGGTTTTTATGTTTGTACAATTGTTTATAAAAGCACAAATCTTATCCCCTTTAAGTCTAACCTTTATTCAAATATATTTTTCTAAATCCCAATCACAATTGATTGGGAAACAAATTAATTATTATAGTCTAGCTAGGGCAGTGGTAGAGATAAGCAGAAACACAAAACAAGTCTGTATTAAACCGCTGAGTGGACAAACCTTTAGTTTAACGCTTCCGTTTGTTCAAAGGCATTAAACATGGTCCATTCCTCTGCTTTTCTAGGTCTCATATTTGTTTGGAATTGATCCCAGTGGATTTGACAGACTAAGACAGATGGCCATCTCACAACATAATCTGTTGTGGTTACACTGACCATTTTTGGCTAAAAGACAAATAAAGAAGGTAACAAAGCTGTGTTGTATAATGCCGATGTTTAATCTCCTCCTAAGTGTTGCATCCTGCTGATAGGAACATTTGCACTCTGATTTGTTTGACATCAGCTAAAGCTGAGTTTCAAACAAGATATTAGTGTTTTTCCTCTGTGACAGTTTATGTACTTTTTAACAAACTCCCTCCGATGTGACAACTTTTAACTGCAGGTAAGGGAGCTATTATATATGCTTTTAAAAAACCTCACTTCAGCAAATTTTGTAAACCTTACAGCAGCAATGTTGTGCTGATCTTTATAGAATCCCCTTAAATAAAGGAATAAAGAGATAGAAGATGCAGATTAGTTTATGAAAATAGTTAACTTATGAAATAATTGACAAACTCTCCATGAGGGAGGATGACTGCTCATCTTTTCTCTTTGTTTTATTTCAAATAAGGGAAGTTAAACTGCAAAGAGCATTTGAAAGTAACGGTGTTACGTTTTTTTAGTAACAAGTAATCTAACTAATTACATTGACTGTAACTATAACGCAGTTACCATTGCAGACGCCCCGTTACTGCACGTTACTCAGGCCGCACAATGAACCTTTTTTTCATGATAGGACTCGTGCGCGCCTTGTCATGAGAGA
>NW_015150622.1:189953-191459 GCF_000732505.1 Cyprinodon variegatus
AACTAGTAACTATAACTAATAAATTTTTCAAAGTAATGTGCCCAACACTGGAAATGTACTCGTTACATTGGGTCAAATAGTCAAATGGAAGAATAAGAAACACATAAAACAACTAACTTACATCATGAACTGCGAAATGCAACACACATGGTAGAGTCTGCTTATCCAGCTGTCAAACACAAGCTGTACACAAGTGAGTTTTGTCCATTATTGTTGAAAAGAACACATTTTTAAATGTAAATTTAAAAAAAAAAATGGAATCCAGAAAAACTTCAACATCTTGTTATTCAAAAAATCTTGAGAAATTTAACTGTTTTCTCATATTTTATTTCTTCAGATTTTATCAAGTTTTTTATATTTTGTTTTTTTTATTTTATAAACTGTATGGCCCCAATAGCTGGAACTGAGCCCGGTATAAAGGAGAAACAGAAGGTGGATGAGATTAGTTATAATTAGAGACCAGGCAGAGTTAGGCAGGAGAAAGGCATGAACAATTTAGGCCAATTATCAGGAAAGATCATGACAAAAAATAAAGTGTCTGTTAAAATCTTTTTTTACTTTTTTCAAAGTTTCAATCCTGGACTGGATTTGTTTTTTGTCAAATTACATTTCCAAAACATGTTAATTGCATCACTAATGGAACAAAATTCACTCCATACAGGCCGAAAGCATCCCCAACACCCAAACACTCAGATGGCAAGGTGATGCTGTTTACTCACTCAGCCCCAGTGCTTTAAGGGATAACTGCAGTCACTGCAGCTGCTGAAACCAAGTCATCTGGGAGGCCTGGGGGACTCCTGCTGTGTGTAGGCCGCTTCATAACCTGTATTTATCCTAGAGTGGGCCCAGCAGCTGTGTTTGAAGTCTCAATTGAATGGGGAAAAAAGGATCCCCATGCTGACATGGCACTAGTGTTGCACTCCACCACTGGTTCATTTAATAAGGTGTCTTCTGAGGACCACCAGGAGGCAAGGAGGTGTTCAGGTTCACAACCCACCTGCACTCTCTGAAAGATTTCCTTCTGTGTCAGCTGCTTCGCCCCAAAACTCCAGCACTTTGTGTAAATTAAACACCCACATGTCTCCAGTCGGTTTTATGAAACCCTGAAGGAGCAATAATTAATTTATGACCTTTACAGAACAAAAGCACTTCAGCACGATGGGTAAAGGCCCTCACCCTGCGTACTGAGGGACTTATCAGAGATCAAAAGAAGCTTCTAAGTTTATCTCCACAACTGAAATGTTAACTTAATTGCATAAGATAGAGATAGAGGGTTCCTATAAATACAAATTAATACTTTTTTTTTTTTGCAAATTTGAAATTCTTCTTAAACTTAACTTCACCTTTATCTTTAAGAAGTTGAAGCTGGGAATAAAAGTGAACAGTGTGAGCAGCAACAGATGTGATATCATTTATGATGTGATATTATGAGATGTTTTTCAGAATATATATCATGTTTTTGTCATGAAATGGGGACAGATGGACCCAGTATTCAAGGCGAGACAG
>NW_015150622.1:192364-201335 GCF_000732505.1 Cyprinodon variegatus
ACTAATTAAGGGAGAGCAAATAGGCCAGATCATGACAGTTTTATTAATTTCTTTTGCACAGGTCTGTCCCGCTTGCTGTTTTCCCGTGTGATTAACAGTTTTTATTTTGTATTTTTCCCCATAGAAGGTGTGTTTTCTTGTCAGATTTACAGTATGAAATTTTTCACTGAATTGCTGCATAGTCTGACTAAAATATATCTGGGCTCCATTTCAGTCGGACCTTCACAGCTCCCTGCAGAAAATCGTGTCAGGTGTGATCATTCCCATTGATTTTCAATGAGCTTTAAACACAGCAACCTCCTCCAACATGATAATCTGTCGGATAGGATGCAAAATCTGATTTAGAAGGTCTATGGAGAAGGGGTGGGTCATGGTGCTGACTGCTTGATTCTGATTGGCAGAGAAAATTAAAAGATTTTTGACTGACAGCAAGGAGGTTTTCCTCATCAGTCGGGCGGGAAAGGTGATCATATAGTCTATTTTGTTATCCTACTGGAGAGGAGTTCTGTTGCAACAGTTATCAGTTTATACATTTTTTTTCCACAAAAGTCATAAAACCAGGTGATCTTCAGCTACTTTCAGCTGATGTGTCCCCTCCATTCAGAAACAGTAGAATGTCACTACACAGCTTCCGTAGTAGCTCCCAGACCAGTGTGCGAAATACCTGTCAATATTTGGGGGGGTCCCCATCTCCCGATTGTTGCGCAATACCGATCTAAATTTTCTCAATATGCAGTAGGCCTATAACATTTCAAAGTCAAAGTCAGCTTTAATGTCAATTCTTCACATTCACGAAACATACAAGTACTCGCGAGGATGTTCGTTTCTCATTCACCAACAGTGAAACAGATAAAGTGCACAGGCACAACAGATAAGATCAGTTCCTAACACTAAAATTTAATTCAGTTTCACAATAAAATATAAAATTTACAATAATATAAAATATGCAATACTTATGCTAGTGCAAAAAGGCAGATGGTAATGGCAGCAGAAAAATTATTATTATTACCAATTATGTAAGATATAGCATTTGTAACAGTGCAAAAGAACAGTAAAAAACAGAGCATATTTGTGAATAAAGGTTTTGAATTTTAATACTGGACATGTTGAGCTTAAAGACATTTTAGTGACCCTTAGTAACAAAAGAATAATTTATGTCCTGCCCTCAGTCTTAGCTTAGCAGGTAGATAACCATCATTTCCAATAACCACACCGTAAGCCTTTTCTTTGGATTTATTGGCTGGTATAGATGGATGAATGAATGGTAAAACCGCAACAAAGAAATAATGTGCATATGTCTTTGTGTAAACAGGCACAATTCCAAATAAACAGGCACAATTCTCCTAAATAATAAACTCAACATATTCCCTGAATATGTACAGAAACACATGCCGTAATGACACAAACAACATGTTAACATTAGCCGCTAGATAGCGGCATCGCTAGCGGCTAGTTAGCGCGTATGCTAGCGGCTAGTTAGCTCATATGCTAGCGTCTTTTTAAACTTCTCCTCTCGGTGACCTTTCTTTCAATAAACCTCCAAACACAACATGAAACATAGTACTATATGTACATAAACGAAATACACCCTTCACATCAAATTACATGCTATACTGGCCAAAAACGCAGCACAGAGAGAACAGATTTAGCTATGCAGTGTTTACTCATTAAACAGGAAGATACCAACTGTTCAACTTCTGGTGCTTTCAAAATAAAACTATATCAAATATTATACATAAGAAAGCTTATAGTATATAACTTAGAAACAATACGCAAATATGAGCAATGGCTTCCTAAGTAGCCAGAACATTTTATTTTAATTTTTTTGACAAAATTTAAGACCCCCTTTAAAATTTGCTTTTGAGGCTTTCAGGGGGTCTCATGGGTTAATCGGGGGGGGGAGGTCGAACCCTTCCGGACCCCCCGTATTTCGCACCCTGTCCCAGACGTTTCAGGCTCATTCTGTTTTTATAATTCATGTAATGCACCACTAGGTGGAGGTAAATCTTACACACTTTCCTTTTAACAAAAATATTACTCAAGAAAGTTTAAATGTAAGTCAGAGAAAAACTGCTTCTATTTTTTAAAATCTACTTAAGTGAATGTAAGTGAGTAAATATAACTACACCAATAGCTAGCCACATCTGATTAGAACGGACAAGACATATGAGGGTAAAGCTGTAATGACAGCACATTCTAAGAACATGTCTCTCTACCTGAAGGTGAAAAAATCCTCTAAACCTGCTTCAAGATTAAAGCTGACAAAATTGAGTTAGATTAGATCATGTTTTTGAACTTGCAGTAATCTCTCATACTGATGTTTTTCTATATACTGTGATGCATATCAAAACTGTACAGTATTAAAAATAGTGACTTCAAAAACCATCACCATCCCATATGTTGCTGGAGTCTCTGAAAAACTCAAGAGGTTTTTTTCTCCAAACACAAAATCCCAGTACATTTCAAACCAAACAAGACCCTTAAACAGACACTAGTGCATCCTAAGGACAAAACAACACACAAATTTTATGAGACTAATGGGCACTATAGTTTAAACAGAGCTAGCATTTTACATTACTGAACTGATTAACTCTTAGTAAAAAATCAAGCAATTTATTGATTTGAAGGCTCGTGTAACTTAAGTCCTTTGCTCTTAGTTTTGCTTCTGCTGTCTCTTGTAGAGAAAATGAGAACTACAAACCTGAATTGTTTTGTGGAGGTTGCTACACTCATGTTTCCTTCTTACGCAACAAATTAAATTTAAACTATTTTTATTTTGAAACAAAGGTAAACAAAACAAGATGATATTAACTACATGGTTAGATTATTGGAAGTTTGTCTTAAGTGAAAACCTTTAGTCGGCAATGTGCCTGGAATTCTTAAACAGGAATGGTTTATCCTTTCCAGCTGTGAAGGAGCATTCTCAGCCAACACATCCATTACCCTCATTAACGAAGTGGTGCTTCTTGTTTTAGCTGCAGAAAATGAAAAAATGGGGCTAATGGGGATCCTTAAGATCCAAATTATTGCTTGAAAACAGAGCAGCAGGCAGAGAATAAAAGCTTTCAAAAACCCAGAAATGTCACTTTTAGAGAAGTAATCACTTATTCACTGGTATTGATCTTAAGCTCTGCCAAACCCCTGTGGTGATTTCCACAATCATTTCACAATACTGGGTGGCACAAATCATCATAATTGGCCCTTTAACTGCTGAGGTTTTATTTTATCAAGGTGGAGAAAATCATAATAGGTTTTTGGAAGGAAGTTAGTATATACTACATCCCTTTTACTGACTTTTCTTTTAATGCAAGAGAACAAAAATCCCAGACAGCAAAGAGAAATCCTGACATTATCAGTCCTTCTAATGATGCTTTCCCCTCTCCAGCTCTACTGTAGCAGACCAGAAAGAGCTCCAAGACACAGGAGGCGCCTGGTGTGATGGAAATTACACCTTTATCACATTCACCACAGCAAAACAGTTTGCTTTATTAAGATGATCAACAAATAGCAGCATTTTTCAACTGTAAACGAGGTCAGGCAATCAACACTTGATGTGGTTTCTCCATCTTCTCTCCACATGAAGATGCTAAAATTAATTAAATATTTATGACTTTAATTCTCAATGAGAAGTTTATGAACACTAGATATTGTATTACAGTAACAATTTTTAGCAAAGTCTTTACAGAGGTGTAATCAGAGATGATAAGGCTGCTAACTGTTGGAGGAATTAAATGCAAATTAACTATAAAAGACTAAGAAGAAGACTAATGTTGCAGAACGGTAAAAAAGCATGCACATCTTTCATTGCCATCTTTAATTTCCTTTATTTGATTAACACAAAGTAAAGATTAAGTTCTTGAGCAAGTTATGTTTGGAAAATTATATTGATAAAAATAATGTTTTATTTTAAAATCTGCTGTATTGTTAGGTTTGCAACATTGGGCCTTAGCTTACTTCATATTTCTTCAAATAAATGTCAAATCTTAAACATAAATTTAATTAATTTTGGTATCCTTGCAGTTTTCTATTAGTAAATTGTGTTACAGTCATTTGTTTCTGCTATTAGTCTTATTCTAAAGTTTTTTTTTTGTTGTTAATGTTTTCTTTTCTCTTTTTTTTGCTGTGTAGTTTGATTAATTATTACAAAACTACTTAGTACCGTACAACTGTAATGACCTTAACTCAAAGTTCCAGTATGCTGTTAACACTTTCTTGTATTTTGGAGATATGCAGGGCTCCTTTTGTTAAACCCCCCACAGGTTCTCATAAAAACATTAACTGATATGGACTAAAAGCCATTTGGCCATTATGTCCTGATTGTGCACTGACGACTAAGTACGTTAATAACTGTCTTTGGCACTACTTAATAGTTATTCATATACATACAGGCTTATTTTTATGCAGCATCCTTGTGATTCAAAGAGTTCATGATCCCCTGCTGTCTAACAAGGTCCAGATTGTCATGATTTTATCTAAAGCTCTGACCCACATGCAGAAGACCAAACAGAGAGACCAGGGAAAAGTTTAACAGGTTTTATTGAGAGTTGGTTGAGAGGAGTCCAGTGCTGTTCTGAACACTGTCGAACCAGGACTGAAAAGTGAAAGGGAAGATTCTGCGGTTAGTTCAGGCTCAGTGGGAAATTTGTGTCTTCGATTTGAAGAAGAGAATTAAGGCAACAGGACTCACGTTTCCAGAAAAAGGTGTCTCTTGTTGAATCCAGTTGGTGTGGGTTGTTCCAATGAATGACTTGATCGTTGGAGGGCGGACAGGGTTTACCCAGATTGCGTTTTTTCCTTGAGGAACGGACAAGCTGACTGCCACTTAGTTTTCCAGCGGTACATGAACGGTTTCTTGTGGAGATGAAACCCCTGCTCAGAGAGACGCCCAAACAATCCTTGGGGGAAAAGTTGATCCAAACCAATAGCTTGAATCCTCAGCTCAGCTTGATGCTCAGAGAATCCTTCCAGGGGGGTGAAGGTCCAAAACATCCAGTTTGCAGGATGACTTCCTGCCGAGAGGCAAAGACAAAAAAAACAAGGTTTAAACTCAGGTAGACAAAAACTCAGTTTGACTCCGCAAAACTCAGCTTGGCTAGAGTACCCAAAACTGGCAAACACTCTGGCGTCCAGGTAGTGGCAGTCAGCAGCTTAAGAGTCCTCCGGTAATGAGGTAACCATCCGCTGATGTGTGAGGAGGCCAACGAGAAACAGGCGTCTCCTGGTGGTGGAGGGAAGACAAACAAAAGCACAACCCACACAAACTGGATTCCTAACACCAATTTTTTTTTTAAATGCATCCGCAGATCATCTGCATTGCATAACTGTTGAGCTTAATGTGTTTTTCCACATATTAGTCTACTGTATGTTTAACATGGGACACGCCTGTAGCAGTTCCTGCATAAAAGCTCTAGTCTACTGATGGTACTCAAGGCCCAAGTTTGATTTACAACATATTTCCAAGCCAGAGATCCAGGCTTTGAATGTTCAAACATGTATGGAGACTGAGGGAATCTAAACAATGAAATGAGTTTTTAAGGTGTGTTCATTGTCTGGGCTATAGACTTACAGGTAAATATGTATGGTCTGTACCTCGACAAATGATGCTGTATATAAAGATCAACTGAAAATTTATCAGAAATTTGGCTCCATTCTCTGCTCGTGGAGTGGTGAGCTTTAGCATTGAAAGTTTAAAATAATTTGCTTAACAAACCTGCACAGGAAAAAATCTAGATAAGTATTTTTTTCTTAAAATAAGAGTATTTGCTCTTGAATTGAGAAGGTAAAGGGGGGGTTTTGCCAATGGAACAAGACAATTCACATTTAAAATAAGAAAATACAATTGTCTCATTTCAAGTGTATTTTATCTAAATATCTTATTTTAAGAGTAAAAATACTAATTCCATTGGCAAATAATCTAATTTACCTACTCAAAATAAGGGTAAATAAACTCAATGTAAGAAATTTCTACTTCTTTCTAGATCGTTTTTCCATTGTTAATCCAAATACAGACTTGTTAGTCTGTAAAGGAGTCATCTCTGGGGTGTTAATAAAAGGCGGGGGGGAGGAAAGGCATTTCATTCAAAAAATTACATTTTATCTGATCAGAGCACAGAGTCCTGGTAAAGACCCAGTTAGAAAGACGCCTCCAAATAAAATGTGTTCTTATTAGTGGCCACTTCTCTAGACAACCAAGATCACAAACATAGTTTACCACAAAAAAAAGCACAAAATTAGTATACAAAGCAAAGTACAAAGTAGGATTTAAATAAGGCAGTGCAAATGCAATCACAGGCTACAATAAAAAATGAGTTTGAATTTTGATTTGAATTGGGACAATAAGGCTGTTTAACAGAGATCAGGAGGGTGTCCAGAGCTGCAACAACACAGGCGGGGGAAACAGTGGGGTGAAAAGGAGATGAGGATCCAAAGATACGGCCAGGTCAGCAATGTCTGAACGATGTGGTGGGGGCGAGCTCTAAAGGTAAGAAGTATTTTGTAGTTGATGTGATATGGAATGGGAAGAAAATGAAGCTGTAATAGAACAGGTGTGAACAGCTGGATTTTAAACCAATTTATGGAGTTTTTTCTGTGGTAGACCAAAGAGAAGAGAATTACTGTAACTAAGCAACAAGTGACCAGACTGAAAAATAAAACAGAAGTGAGAGCAGGATGGGGATGAATGGTATTTTAATGGAAGTACAGTAGGCAGACTTAGTGATCGTTGACAAAGTCAGAACAGGAGGAGACGCCATCCAGGATGACCTGAGAGGAGGGAAGGAAGGAGGAAGTATCAACGGCAATGGAAAAATGATAAAGTTGACTAGTATTTGTATTGATTTGGTGCCATTTAAAACAAGCTCAGTTTTATCATACAATACAATGAAAGGAAAGTCTGTGAAGAAGGATGTTATGTGAGACTGCATCAAACAGAAGGATCAAACAGGAGGAATTTGGATCAAATTAAGCTGAATTGGTGCTGGAGCAGAAGTACACCAGATTTCACCTGTTCATATAAATTATTACTATATGACAGATGAACCTGAAACTGAGCAGTAACTTTTTAAAAAAAAGAGTGTTGAAAATGAATGGAAGATCTGAAATAAGGCAAAGATTATTGATGCCAGTTAAGTATATAATATCTGAGAAGTACATGATTTCTCTGATGAGAGGAGACAGTGAAGGGAGAGTCACTTTAACAAGAACAGTTGGAGGAGGATCTAATTGGCTGCTTGAAGATTTATATTTTTGAGTAAATTCTGAGACGCCGTTGATTGAGGGGGTGGAGACTGAAAGAGGTCCTCTGGAACCAGAGGAGATGATACTAAAGCAGGGGAATGAAGTGGTTTTGTAATATTTGCAAATATACAGAAGAAAGCATTGGAGTTTCCCACATTTGAACTAATTCAACTGGAATAAAATGAGTCTGGCTGCAGAAATAAAGTCATTATAGTGAGACCAGATTGACGTCATTTTGCTTTTAACCGTGTCAGAGTAGAAGTAAACCAAGCTGCAGGCTGACTGATTAAAACGGATCTGGTTTTCGGTGGATCGAGATTGTTAAGCAGGTTATACTGTAAAGGTATTTGTTGTAGTGTGAAAGAAGTGGATCTGGAGTGGAGGACCAGTCAACTAACACATGTCCATGTTGATGTCCTTTTTTCGGGGAGAGATATAGTATACAGAATGCAGAGTTAGATTCGGAAAGTGGAATATTAACTAAAAATGATAAAGTTTAATAAAGGGAAGCAATCAGCTGAACAGTCAACAGGTTTAACAGCTGAGGAACACATTTAGTCCAGAACAGAAGTCAGTCCTTTTTTGGAGTGATCATAATTACTGTTCATTTATCTTAGAAGTGTTCTGTTGAGTATTTCAATAACTCCTTGAATCTATGAGGGAAATTATTCCTTAAGCTCCAACTTTTCTCCTAAAAAATGAAATTGCTCTTTCCGTTCAATGCTTCATTTTAGGGGTTTGGTTGAAAGTTTAATTTATATCAACAAACAGAGAAGTTAGTCAGAAACAGTAAAGGTCAGCTGTTAGACTGCGGGGAACGGAGGGTTTCACTGGGCTAATTTTTCTCCTAAATTACGGACTCTCGCATTGAGCGGCTCTCTCCCAGACATCCATGCATCAGGCTCCAAATGTTAACCTTAACAAGCTGTCCACATAAAGTCAGCACTGTTGCTGGATTCTTTCATCAAACAGACAGAGAGGAGACGTTCAGGAGTTGCGAACAGAAACTTTTTTTTTATTTCAGTCCTCCCATCTTTCCTCCATCCTGCTCCCCATCCACAGATCCCCTCCTGCCCTTTTGTCCCCCGCGGCCCTCTGCATAGCTCATTTAGGACGTCTGGAAATATCTGCTAACTCGGCTTTCACACCAAACTCCTCCTAAAATAGCCCTGAAGGTGAGCTCACTGGGCCCTCGGCTAGTTGAGCAGCAACATAACCAGGTCAGCGGTGTCCTCTTTCTGAGGTTTGAAAAGGAAGGAGCGGCTCACAGAAAGCAAAATTACAGGAACGACTGCAGCTGAATGAGAGACAGCTCTCAGGAAACTCTTTTTGCCTCATTTAAATAGAATAAGACGTAAGAAATGTAGTGTAGGAAAAACATTTAAAGGAAGAAGACATGAGGAAAAGAGGAAAAAAAGAAACCAGAACAAAGTGAACTAAAATGTTCCTCTTTGCTCCCGACTGCAGACGCAGAGAACGCATCAATAAATCCAACTCCAAAGCACTTCTTCTTCTTTTTGACTGATGGTGGAACATTATAAGCAAAGTCGTGTGGACTCTACCCCCCACCCCCACCCTTTCTATTACTGTCATAGAAACCTCCCTGAATTCCAAACTCATCAGACTCATCCGTAAAACTCTCAAACTGCTCATTCCATCCATCCATCCATCCATCCATCCATCCATCCATCCATCCATCCATCCATCCATCCATCCATCCATCCATCCATCCATC
>NW_015150622.1:201720-206480 GCF_000732505.1 Cyprinodon variegatus
ACCATAGATGAGGGTAGGAACGTAGATCGACCGGTAAATCGAGAGCTTTGCTTTTTGACTCAGCTCTCTCTTCACCACGACGGACGGCGCCCGCTTCACGGCAGACGCTGCGCCAATCCGCCTGTCGATCCCCCGCTCCCTTTGTCCCTCATTCGTGAACAAGATCCCGAGATACTTAAACTCCTCAACTTGGGGCAGGACACCCCCCCTGACCCGAAGAAGGCACTCTACCCTTTTCCGGCTCAAGACCATAGCCTCGGATTTGGAGGCACTGATCCCCATCCCTGCCGCTTCACACTCGGCTGCGAACCGATCCAGCGAGAGCTGCAGATCACGACCTGATGAAGCCAATAGGACCACATCATCTACAAAAAGCAGAGACGCAATCCTAAAGCCACCAAAACGGGTCCCCTCAACACCTTGGCTGCACCTAGAAATTCTGTCCATGAAGGTAATGAACAGAATCGGTGACAAAGGGCATTCCAAAAAACTTAAATTAAAAAAAGAGTAAAAAAACAATCCACTGGACGTTGTTTCCAAGTTTGAAGACGTTTTGCTTCCCATCCAGGAAGCTTTTTTAATTCAAAATGTCAGGAATAGCGTGGAGTTGGTTGAGTGGAACTCCATGCTATTCCTGACATTTTGAATTAAAAAAGCTTCCTGGATGGGAAGCAAAACGTCTTCAAACTTGGAAAAAAGTCCAGTGGATTGTTTTACATTTTTTTTTTTACAACGACTCTGACCTGGATGACTGACAACCTTCACCAGCATCCCTCAAACTTCTCAGTTTTCCGGCACAATTCCAACATTGTTCCAGTTTTGCTGCATAGTAATCTGCCCTGATAGAAAAGAAGTAATTTCCCCTCTGACTATTGTGCATCATGTATGCCAGGCTGTGGCTTCTGATCGGTAGACAAATCAAGGTTTAAGA
Source organism: Cyprinodon variegatus (assembly GCF_000732505.1). NCBI lineage: Eukaryota > Metazoa > Chordata > Actinopteri > Cyprinodontiformes > Cyprinodontidae > Cyprinodon > Cyprinodon variegatus. The sequence goes on from NW_015150622.1 coordinate 202,652, forward strand.
AACATCTTGTTGATTCACTCTACTAAAGGTCAGGCTCAGGGTGTGCAGGTGGCGCAATGGTTAGCGTGCACAACCCATGTACGGAGGCCTTAGTCCTCGCCGCACCTTTGCCACATGTCTCTCCCTCTCTCTCTTACCCCTTTCCCATCAGCCTAATGTCGAAAAAGAAAACACTCCACTAGTGATGCAAAAAAACAAAACAAAAGAAGTCAGGCTCAGTTTTTAGTGTTTGTGACTTGTTGAAATTAGGCCTGTATAATTAAACTCCCTTTATCGTGTCTTTAATTGTCAGGTAAATAATAGGCCAAAAAATTTTGGAGAAATGTGTAGTTATTCACATGTTTTCGGGTTTAAATGTTGGGTGCGTAGCACCAGGTGGCTCAGTGGTGGATCAGACACACCATGTGGGGAGGCTTGGGTCCATAATGCAGCTGTCCTGGGTTTGATTCCCAGCCCAGGGTCGTTTGCTGCATGTCCTCCTCTTCACGCTCTGCTCCTCTTTCTGTCCATCTGCTAAGGAATAAGTCCAACCAGTGTCAGCAAGAAAAAAGGAATGAATTGAAGATAAATAAGTCACATATTAATAATGTTTATGACAGATGAGTCTGAAGGAATTGATTCAAACCTTTGTCTGTTCTGCTGCTGTTTTTTAATCTCAGGCAGATAATCTTCTTAAACCCATGGCTCTTCTTTTATGGTCGGCCATTTTCTACTCCTTCTCCCACCTAATGAAATTTAGCCAGAGACATAAAACATTTAGCCTGTAAAAAAAGTGATAACAAAACTTGCTTTATAGCATTTATTTAACATTTTAAAGCTGTTCCTTTTTTATGGAAATAAAAATGTAAAACAGCATCTTTACCCACATCATCTTAAGATAAACACTTTGTTGGAATAATAATTTGGAAAACGAATTAAATAAATAACTTTAACAGCCTTATGATGTAGTAGTGCATCTACAGTGCACCATTATGGAGGGAATTTCGATCAAAGAACGTTTTGTAAATGGAAAATTATGCCAGAAAGGAAACTTTGCTACTTACTCAGATTTTGTTTTTTGAGAATTTTTTTTTTAAATTGTAATTTATATATATATATATATATATATATATATATTTTTTTTTTTTTTTTTTAATGAGCTTTACTGATTATGTTATTTTTTAAATTACATTTCATAGATCTCATTCTTTTCACTTGAGGAGTCAAGATGCATTTCTGTTGGTCTGTTGGATGTTTGTTTTAGACTTGAAAAGAAAAAAAATTGTTCTGTAAAATGAGATTTGAAAAGAATTCAATCATTAAGCACATCAGAAAAAGAGAAATAAATAAAAAATAGAAACTGTAAAAAGAAAAACAGCAACTACGCTTTTAGATTTGTAGTTGCAGTTTGCACTTCAGGGCCACCGTAGTAAAAGTTCACTTAAGTTTTAGGTTTAACAAATAAAACCACAACAAATTGATGAAATGAATCAAACCTTGTTGTAAAATGTTTAAACATTTTTATGCTTCATTTTTAATCCCCCATCCTGGATGAGTAAACATGCAAACCTTTAAGGATCAAAGATAATTTTGCCATTGTTTAATCATTCATTCATGTATTCCTTTCTAAGCAGATAAATGTATTTATTGTTCTTGATTATCTGGGCTCATTATGCATACATACGATTAAAAACCAGCTCACTGCAGCCATTAGATTAAAAAGCATTGCTAATCCAGGAAGTAAATCAACCAGACGCTCAGCAGGTGAAGCTGCTCTCAGTAGAACATTGCTTTGTCAATAGCGTTAAGGAGAAATTAGAAACATTTATTCAACAAAATGTTGACACTAGTACTTAATCACCAACTATGCTCAAAACAAAAACTGGCGTAAAGGATCTTCATGCCGCAGAATAAACAATATTCCTGTAGATTTATTTTAGGACTAAAAACTAAACACAGAAGTTATTTGTTTTCATTTTTCTTTACTTCAGTTAGTTTAATGCTGATTTCATAATTATAATATAAATCTTTAAAAGGTGTGTGATAGGATTAATGATAATAACCCCTTATTGTCCTAGAAATAAACCAACACAAGACACAAGTTACTTTTCTGCAGAAGAGGAGAGTGGAAAAAGATGGAGAATGACACTCCCTGAATGTCTGTGTTTAGCTCTGTCTGGACTTCTCTGTCTTCTGCTTTTATTGTCTCACTTCACTGAAGTAACATGAGGGGTCAGAAGTTTTCACATACAAAGGGGGAGATTGTGGGTGGTGATAAGTCACCACATTGCTAGATAAAGCATGACTCTTCCTTTTCCGTTTGAAGTTAAAACAACATAACATTCCTAGCAGGCCAAATGCCTGTAAATTAATACAAATAAAAAGATGACATTTACATTTTTCTAACAGTGTTATTACCTGGAAATAAGACTTGGGTCTCGGTTAAAACCGGCAGGATGATCCAGTGTGATAGTGGCTTGGTTTCTTTGTGTGGACTATGTGTTCAAACCAGATTTATGATTTATATCATTATTGGAAGGATGTCTAAACATCATGCTCATGTCAGCTGCTCCTTTGTTTGTTTCCAAAATAAACAAGTGAATGTTCTCATCCTGCCTGCATCTGTGGACCGAGCTAGCAGGGAGCAGTGGATTAAGTTAATCTCTGATAACCATGTTCCACTGACTCTTCCTGCAATCTTAATGTCTGTGTTACGCATTATGCATCCAAATGTTTCAGTAACTTGGGACAATATGATGGGATCAAGTCTGTGTTTAAAAAATGGGCAATTCTAATCCAGTTATTTTAGTTTAATCTAAAGCACCAGTTCTCATGTCATCCAGAGGCTCTTTACAGAGACGATTCAGATCATCCAGTCAGATTGGTAAAAAGTTTCCATCTAAGAGAAACCAGCTGATTACATCCAGTTATTGACTCTGCAGGATTCTCTTCTCCTGACCTGGATGAGCAGGTTGATGCAGTAGATATTCTCTAGCTTTGTGTGGTTCACTAAAGCAATCTCTCAAACAGAGCATGCATGTAGCGACAGTAGAGAGAAAAATCTCCAACAGAACCAGACGCAGTATGAGCGGCCATCTGCTGAAGGAGACTGGGGCTCAAGGAGACTGAAGCAGACATAGAAAACTCACATAGAAGCACTAATCTACAGTAGTAGCTATTAAAAATTTCCCCACTTTCCTTGATGCACCCCTTGCTGGTCCCCTACTATTCCTTTTTAAACATCAATCATGATTTGTGGACATTAAGATCTAAAGAGAAGCACCATCTCCTGTTCAGACCCTGTAACTCAGTTAAAGGGTGGAGTCAGAGTGAAAAATCTCAGGAGCGGAGGGGGCCGGAAGTTGGAGGGGGGTCTCCTGGAAATTGCAGAGAAGTGGGCTGCCATTTGGCTGGCGTTTGATGGGAATGGCCCTTTTAAATGGCTGCTACTGTATAAATACTTTATATATTAATAAAGGTTACAGTAAACTAGCTCCTAGGTGGATCCTTCCAGGAAACAAAGTTATATGGATGAACTCTGAGTCGGTTTTTATGTTGAAGAGATAAAAGAGAGAACGTCCTGTTAGTGACAGTAAAAGCTGAGCCAATAGGAGAAAACAGGACTAAACACTGAAAAACAGGCCAGACTATATCATCTATAATCAAAGGCTTTGATGGCAGCAGCCCAGCTTCCACCAATCAGGGACTCACCTGCAGGCTGCTGGTAATTGTTGCTGCTAGTGTATTGTGTAAGAGACATGGAAACAATGGTAAACAAGCTATGGCTAACTGCTAATGTTACTAACACTACACCCACATGTAATTTACAGATTTCAGTTGTGAGTTTTTT
>NW_015150622.1:207217-211467 GCF_000732505.1 Cyprinodon variegatus
CAGTGGGGTGGCCAGTGGGGTGGCCAGGACATCGCCAGGGGTGGCCGTGGCCGGCAGCCGGCCACCCTGAAGTAGGGCCGGGCACCGAACACCGGCCCCCCCACGGCACCGACCGAAACGCCCCAGCCCCACAGAGCACCGAAACACGCCCCGCCCCCCGGCACCAAGCCCCGGCGACCGGCCGCAACACCCACAGCGACCGCACCACCCAGGAAAAACACACAGGCAGCCCCGCCCGCAGCCGGGGCACATGCACATCCGCTGCGAACTGGCCGCGAGTGCCGCAGGACCCCCCAAAACGCCCCCCTAGGCCAAAAGCGCGGCCCCACCCCACCAAGACCGATGCCAACAGCAGTTGTGAGTTGTTTAAAATCTCCTATATATTTTGCTCTGCAATGGGATGTTGCTTGACGTGTTTTGTGTGAGGAAAGGAGCACCATCATATAAAAAGCTAGAAGACTGTAATATCACTACTTGAACGTACAAAAGCTCAATTTAAATTCCTGTGTGTATCTATAGAGTGAATTTTGCTCCATTGAACAGATTTAGTGAATTGAAATTTCCAAAAAACAAAACAAAAAAAACCCCAAATGTATCCAGAAATTAAATCTTAAAAAAAACTTATTCAAAAAAGGTTCTAAGAGGAACTGCTCTTTTCTCAGACTTATTTTCAAGTTTTATAATAGTTTAGTGAGAACAATCAAACTATATTATATTATTTGTTTTTCTTTTATCATATTATTACTCCTAACATCTCCTCAGGTTTTGGGCTAATCTTAGCTAAAAACTGAGGCCCCTCAATAAAGCTGAATATTTCTGAAATGATTTTTCCTGAGAGCCTTGATGCAACAGGCACATGTTCCCAGACACACGCAGCACAAGCCAACAAGGTTGTTCCGAGTTGAAAGATGGAAAAGTTCTGCACAATGTCAGCGACTAAACTCCCACTCTGTGCTTTGACCAATAATCTGACAGATTTAAAAAAAAAAACTCACTAAAGCTTCATGCAAAGCTGCCAAAATCGTGTTTTTTTTTCGTTAAAGTGTCTAAGAAATGTTTGGAAAGGCTCACTCTTTCAAAAACTGCAACACTTTATGTCAGAAGATGAAAGAAATGTTATTTTTGAGGTGTGCAGCACAGGTTGTCTCCTGTTAGGAGCTGCGGTGCACTGGAGGTTTAATAATAGATAGCAAAGGTACATTTGTGAGGTTCTGATCCCTCCTTATCTCCTATCTGTGGGTTTATGTATGAACTTCTTCCTAAAATGCATCTTCAGTTCTTTAGCTTTATTTGACAAAACAAACATGTCACATGTTCTTTTAGTAGATCTAAAGATGTAAAAGAAAACTGTAAAAATTGTTCTATTGAAGGAGAAAAGCAGAGCTGGTAGAAATGTTCCTCATGTTTAGCCTCTGCTACTTCAGGAATGTTTTGGAGACTTTTTTATTTGTGATTGTTTAGTTTCTGATTTACTCACTTTTTTTAATGCTTAATACCACTTTCTTGCAAGTCAAGTGTTACATTGCATTGCAAATATAATTAAAAAATGAAGCAGTGAGGTCAGTTTTATATGTGAAGCAACTTTTCTAAGATATAAATCCGTAAAAGCTGGCAGATCCCTCTCAGTGTACAAAAGAACCTGATTATTTACCACAGCTGTCAATTTCGGCGGGAAGCATGTGTGATTTAAATGTCAGATTCTTTTATAGAACATGTGAATAAGGGATATCAATCCTACCAGTCGCCATAACCGAGACCTGGAGATGACATGTTTAGATGAAAGCAGAACGATCGGATGTTCGCTGTTTGGCTCATTCGTTTTGCATCATTCTGCCTGACTGGGCTATGTCTGGGCTAACGGCAACATTTTTTTATGTCCCTGATCAAATCTTGAGAAGCTTTGGTTTGACTGTGAACATCCAATGGAAGCCCATTCCCACCACAGGAAAGTTAAAAAATGGCACATGTCAAGTCATAACTATGAGATTTAAGGTCATAGTTTGAACTTTCGATATATTATTGATTCAAACCAAATATTCTATTTTTATTCTATTTTATTTAACCTTTATTTAACCAGGAAAAAAATCCCATTGAGATTAAAAACCTCTTTTTCAAGGCAGTCCTGGTCAAGAGCAACAAAGTTACATAATAAACAGATATACATTAAATTAAATGACAGGTACATAAAAAAAACTAATCAAGTAAAACCATTACAGATTATTGAGACTGCTTCAAATTCTTTCAATTTCAACTTATAACCATGTAATGATAAAAACTTAGTCAACTTCCAGTTTCTTTGTAAAATATTCCATGCACATGGAGCTGCATAGCTAAAGGCTTTCTTCCCTAGTTCTGTGCAAGCAAAAGAAACAGTCTGCAAAAGCTGACCGTTGGATCTCAGGGCATAAGAAGCCATGATTTTCAGTTTAAGTAAGGTAAGACGTTCTGAATATCATAATGATGAGTTTTAAAAATTGAAATGATCACTTAAGCCTCTTCACCACTCAACTTATCCCATGTTTTTTTTTTTTTTACATGGGTTGATGTCATGATCTTGCCGGTGATGGCTGGCTTAATTATTCATTTCATTCACCTGTCTAACTCTGCCCAGTTTCCAATTACTGCTCATCTGATCCACCTGCTCCTGCTTCTATTTATACGGCTCAGTCCCAGCCATCGGGGAGAGAGTATATTGCTCTTGTTCTAATGCTTGTTCTCAGGGGCCAGTGGAGAGAGGATTTTTAGCATTCCGTAGTGTTTCTGATTTCCTGATCCTAATCTGTCTGCCATCCCTGGAGCGTGCCTGTTTCCATCTAAACATTCTGCCTGAACTCTCTGTGGACTCCTGCAACCCTCAACCACCTTGTTCCTGTTCTGATCTGTTTGTCTGACCTGGGCTCAAACTCCTACGTGTTCTCCGGGGCTGCAGCATCTGGGACACTCTGGGCGGCGCCCGTCGCATCTCATTGGCCGCCCACTGGCCGGATCCTACCTTGTTCTCTGATGATGGACTGAACTGTTAAAACGAGGTTAGTTACTTACATGGATAACCATCCTCCATCAGATTAGCTTGGACGCTAACCTGTGTTTTTCTCAACCCAGAGTCTCCAGTGATGTCTTGTGTTAAAAATTTAATAAAAATTTTATTTTTCAATTTTCTTTGAAATTTGTTGTTAAATGCCTATGTACTCACTAAAGAGTAATTATCCAAAAACCAGGAGGTTTGGCAAACGGCTTATGATTGTTTTGGTAACAGGTCACATCCAACATATTTGTTAGTCTTTTGCACCTTTGTTTTAAACTGGATCTAAATCCTTGATACTGGCTCTCAATGGTTGCCTCTACTGACAGTTTACTTCCTGCCTTCCATCTGGAATGCAATATATCTAAATCACATGACTGAAACCCACCTATTGCAGACACACTGGTATCTATGATACTATAACTGACGGTTTCTTTGCTGCGTATCATTTTTTATCCTTCTTGAGGTACAGACAGCCACAGACTGCAGCTCTGATAGAGATGGACATTTTCTTCTGATCAGAGGTGTGTTTGGATTATGGGCTCTTATTGGCTCATAGCAAACCTGCTCATACTGTAGCTTCATGGTAATGACCACAGATGTCTTTCAAAATAAAGTCTGTGATACTTTTACAGTTGAAATTATTATAGAATAATGTCAGCTTAGATCTATTTTCTTGTTCTCTCGCCGTTATTTTAGCTTCATCACAAACACATTTAAAGATCACGAAACACTTGCTTGTATGTATGAAATCATATTTACAAAAATATGTACATACTGCTCTGACTTAACGAAAAATTTAAATTTTGTTTGTCTTTGTTTTTTTTTCAATGATAGAGCAGATCGTCGGACTTAAAGTAAGACTGTTCAGTGCTATAACGGGAAGGAATAAAAAAACAGGTTTACACTATGCAGACATTAAGATGTTAAAGTTTTTCAAAAATAAAGGATTTCATATTTAATTCATTCAAAAAAAAAATTAAAATGTGAATGATATGCAGATAATGAGTTAGACCTCATCCTATCCTGACAAAAACTGTCTAACAATCCTTTATATTTGGGCAGTGTTGTCAAAAGTGCACAGATTTGTTAGTTAAGTAGAAGTATAGATACTGCAGTTTAAAAAAAAACTCTGGTAAAAGTTGAAGTATCAACTTGACCTCTTTACTCATGTAAAAGTGAAATAGTATGTGCTCCCAAAACTACTGAAAGTATAAAAGTCTAAAGT
>NW_015150622.1:213198-218513 GCF_000732505.1 Cyprinodon variegatus
TCAATGAGTCGATGCAATCAACTGGTTTTCCTTAGATAGAAAATGTTTAATCAATTGGATCAGGTTGATTTAATCATTGATCAGGTTGAATTGGAATATATCAGGCAAGTCCAACATTGATTGTTTTTCATGTTTCAAGCTGAAACTAAAGGCAAAGCTGTAATTAATCTATGGTGAAAGACATGGATAATGACTTAAAAGGAGCTTCCTCTGTGAGGTGAGGAGATCCATCATTGCTGATCCTCAACAAAAGCAGTCAGATTATGTTTTTTGGATATTGGGTAACTAAGAAACATCCAAAGGAAGCATCCAAGAGGTTTTCCTGGACCATTTTTTCATCAATAACATTGCTAATGAGTATTAGCCTTAAAATATTGTTTTGTTAACTTTGGTTCATCTGTTTTTCATATTGGTGTTAATGTTTTAACTTGAATTATTCCTGTTTACGTAATGTTTATTTTTTATTGCTCCACTCTGAGCCACTGCTGCACTAATCAGCCTATTTCCTTCCACCTGACCACGTTCATCAGTCTCCACCTGCAGCATTTATCTCAGTCTATTTTCATTACCTGTTTATTAAAAACCTAATTTCACTCACTGAGATGCTTCTGCCACTCATTTCCAACTCCAAAAAAACCATAACCTGATGAAATATTTGTCTCTTTGTAACTTTGTATTGTCTGGGTGTTTATGGATGCATGTTCTTTCTTGCATTTGTTGCCTTTTAAGACCAACTTTTCCAATACCTAGTAAGTTGTGAAGATTGACTGCTCCTTGCAGGGCCAATAGCCTGGGGGACAGGTTCTGCTGCAAGAAAGGAGGTTCTTCCTGCAATTTCAAAAACAACAACAACATAAAAAACAACTTTACCTACATGCTAACCCCCGTAGCTAAAGGTAGACCTCTCTGCAACCGTGAGTTATAAAATGAATCCCCTTGCAAATCGCCTCTAATTGCTGCAACAGATTAATCCAAATCTCTTTGAGTTGTTGTTGGACGAACCGACTGGACCGAAGACAGGTCTGAGAACACCGAAACTGAGCCAAAGACCTTCACTCAATGGACCAAACAGTAACTGCATCCTCCCCTCCCTCACATCTGATGCTTAATAAGTGCTCTGCTTGGGTTAACTATAGGTAGATAGAATAGTCATGCTGGTGTTTTTATTTGAAATAAGCTTTCTGATTCAGCTACTGATGACTTTAAAGGCATCACTGAATGCCAATGGTCACTACAGAGACTGAACGAGTCACAACGAGTTGAAGGCACAAACTAATCTGTTCATAATTTATTCTTCGTGGTACGCCAGCATTCATAACATGTAGGCTAATCACTGTCCCCCAGACATCCACAGTATATTTTTTATATTTATATCTTTTAAAAACAAAGCGGAGTGTGTATGACGTCATAAGGTGGGTCTCAAACCACCAACCTTAGCATTGGAAGTCAATGTCCCACAGCTGACGCCACTAGCAATGGTAACTGCACTGTTACAACTTTAATCAGCGGTTTGGTCAGATTTTGAACATTACATTTTTTTATCTAACCAAAATTGTATTAACCAACTAGATTGGTTGTTTTTCCAACCAATCTATTCTTAGACTCTATTCAAACTCTATCCAACTGACAGCAACTCTCCTATAAAATCCCTCTTCTTGACTGACTACTGAGGCTGTTTAAAGGCCTGTGTAAGTTCCGGGCGAGCTGAATCACTTCGGGGCTTTGGATGTCATCTGTTTTGGCCCCTTCCCTGAATTAAGCAAGCCTCGATATGCGTTCACGGAAACGCCCACTTCACTACTTGGAACACGCCTCAAAGCCTCGGCTTATCGCATAATATCACTAGTTTATACCAATAACATTAATGCAACTTAAAATCATTAATCAAACTGAACTAAACTGGCATAGCTAACCCTTATTAGCATCTGTTCAATTTAACTTTTTTTTTTTTTTTTCATTTCTAAATGTTTACTGCACACATTTTACAATACATATAATGACAAACAATACATATGCATGGCTTGAAAAGAGGATGGAAGAAGCAAAAGCTTATACATGTCCAATCCCCTCCCACTCATCCCAGGGACACTCCCAAGACCTGCAAACGACAAGACAAACAACCCATCCACACTCATGCATACAAGACAACACACTGGCCCAACACTCCCCGTCCCTGCAACCCCCTCCCTACACCACACCACCCTCATAGAACATCACCCACTCTCTTCCAGGTATTTTCTAAATATTTTTTTGAAACGGTTTATGTTTTCACAACACTTTTGTTCCTCCAGTAAACTATTCCAGAGGGTGACACCACGACTTAAGATGCACATTGATTTCAAGGTAGTTCTTACTTTTGGTTGGTATAATCGATTTTCGCCTCTAAGATTATAAGTGCGAAGTGCTTCCCGCTCTTGAAAGAGTTTTAAGACATTTTCTGGAAGAGAGCCAGTTGACGCTCTGAATATTATTTGCCCAGTTCTTAAGTTTACCAGATCAAAAAAATTTAAATTGTAGGATTGTAGAAAAAATTAATTTGTGGGATGTAACTAATTTACTTTATGAATGATTCGAATGGCTCTTTTTTGCAGTGTAACCAGGGGCTGAAGATTGGTCTTAAAATTGTTTCTCCAAACTTTGATAAAATAATTCAAATACGACATGACAAGTGAGTGATACACAAGGAACAATGCAATTTGGTTGAGAAAGTGACGTACTCTGTTCATCACTCCCTCACATTTAGCAACTTTTGTGCGCAAACAATTAATGTGATCTTTCCAGGACAATGTCATCTATAATCACACCCAAAAAAGTATTTTGTTTAACCCTCTCTAAACTTACATTATTAATAATAACTTCAATTAGAACCTTAGTTTTCCGTTTACCAAATAACATTAGTTTAGTCTTTTTCAAATTTATTGTTGTTGAACCATTTCTTTAACTTGTTCATTTCGATTGTTACTTGCGCCAAAAGTTGCTCCAAGTTGTCTCCAGTGCATACAATCTGCGAAAAGTACAAACTTCATAACAGAAGAAAACACTGCAAATATCGTTTATGTACATACTAAATAAAGTTGGACTTTACCGCAGTAAGTAATACAAACTAAAGTCTACAGTGCTTGATCTAGTGGTCTCAGTTTGTTTGTTAAAAGTACATTTTTTTCTTATTTAGTTTATCAACTAAGTTTAGTGGAAACAGTTGACATAACTTGGCTAACCTAACAGGCTACACCAAAATACCCCAAAATGACAAAAAAGGCATCGATTTAATCATCTGCTGCACTTAAAGCATTAGGAGGGTCTAACCTTCAATATAAAACAGATTTAATGGAGGACAGTAGCCTTACTGGGACAGACTGCAGATTTAAAAGCACCACAGGATGTGACAGTTAACAGGTTAGGTCAATTTAACATGTAATTTTTTAGAGTGCGAATGATGCAGGGGGATGATAGGAGGATGTTCTGTTGAAGTGCTTTTGGTATCTCAATCTGAGGGAATAGAGGCTGAGCTAAGTAGAATGCATATACGTGTCAGAAGTCTTATAAGCTCATCCATCTCCTGCCGGATCATTAGTCACTGAGTCTAAACAAAAACTCCTAACAAACCGTCAGCTCCCTAAAGTCTGCTGCAGGTTAAACAGGACCGGAAGGTACAGGTGGGCTGCAGGGAGGCTTTATTTTTAGATAACGACTGAACTCAGAGACACAAAACGTTCTAATTGATAATTGATTGCGTGCTCATTAACAGCGGTAAGGCCTCCAGCATCCAGCTCACTGACAATTATTGAGCTCTATTCACTTCACACTGACACCTCATTTCATCGGGCCAATCCGATCCAAACAACCTGTTATGTCTACCTGTGTGCTGCTCAAAGCCCTGATGCCTTCTGACTGCCGCCAGCCCCTCATAAAACCTCTTAAGGTTCCCTCCTGTTATCTGCTTGTCGAACAGCTATCTAACATTTGGCCATCTGTTGGTGCTTGCGTTAATCATATCGGTTCTCCTGCATCTTTGTTGCAGATGGCTTCCATAATTGCATTGTTCCATCTGCAGATGTTTTATAGTGCAGTTTTGCTGCACAGCCAGCTGTGGGATGGAACAAATAATGTGTGGAGAACCATTTTCCCACTCAGGTTCAGAGTCACTAATTCTGCGATTGTCACTAATGGGTAACCACTGGGTGACATTTACCAAAGCCTCTCAATCCAAATTTAATCTGTAGTGGCTGCCACAGTTTTTACTCTGCCTGCTGCGTTCCATAATTTTGTTCGAATTGCCATGGCTATATTATTCAGCCTCATGTTTTCAAGAACATCATGAACTGCTGTCCTCAGCATCAATCAATAATAATTGTTTTAATTTCAGTGGGCTTATTGGGCACTGTGATAGAAAGAAGGTGAGATCAGAGTGGCCCATAAAAAGGGAGTCAGATGTAGTTTTAGGCACTGCAACATTCAAGCTGAGCCCCCCATCCCATTTTTCCTTGTGCAAATCCTAACTTCAAATTTGTACAGTTTCAGAGCTTAAATATAATTTCATCCAATGACCCCAAAAATAAATAAATTATAAATTTTAACTGAATACATTTTCCTTTAAATTAATTGTAATTATTTATTTGTGCTTTTGTTTTGTTTTTGTTTTTGTTTTTTTTTTACAATTTTATGGAAAATAAATGCTACAACTACTCATTGTATGGTACAGTCTCATCCCCAGGGAATCCAGAAGCCCCTAATCATGCCTGTTCTACTCAGCTGAGGCAAAGGTCTCAAATGACCCCTTGATAGCCTCACACACCTAACTTTAAAAGCTTGATGCTGTCTCACTTCCGCTGGTCCAATACTGGTACCAGTGCACCACTCACTGCTAGTTAATTGTTGATGCAGAAGTCGCTATTTAGTGTGCAATTCACCAACAGAAGCAGGATTCAAAAGCAAACATTAAAAATGTGTTTACACCCATATATTATTTATAAAAAAACATTATTGAATTCAGAAAAATAACAAAAACAAACAAAAAAGGCAATCACACACAGGGGCGGAGCTAGGGGTGACCATGGCCACCCTTAGCCAATCATTGGCCACCCCTGTCGTCACCCCTACCATGTTTGCCCCCCCCCACTAATACAGATGGTGGCAGCAGCAATACTCTCAAGTGGAATATTCAAATCATTTAATTTTTTTGTGGTTAATTTCAAGTGTTGCGCCGATGCCATCTTTTGGCCCCGATACCGATACCTGGCTGTGCAGCATCGGCCGATACCGATAACCTGACTCCGCCAGATGGATTTGCTCCGCATATCCATCTGGAAACCTTC
>NW_015150622.1:219046-236011 GCF_000732505.1 Cyprinodon variegatus
TTGCCTACCAGGAATGGGTGACAATAGTTGAATAAACTTATGGCTCTCAAAATGGTATCGGTGCCCTATTTGTTGGTACTCGCCGATACCGATATCACCATTATAGGGCTGTATTGGGGCCCCGTCCGATACTGGTATCGGTATTGGTGCAACACTATTAATTATACATGTCAATATGCTAACATCAAAGATAATAAGTATAGAATTCATGCTCTTTTCAGAACTACATATTGCGTTATATGGGGTAAATAAAAAATGATGTGTCTCTGCAAGTCATCTAGGAGTCTTCAGTGAAATCAAAGATAAATAACAATTTCCCTTAAAAACTTATCAAATAATCAATTTATGTATATATTAGTGCTTGTAAATATTAATTTTATGCAGAATGTTTATTGATACAAGTAGGTGAGTAATGACAATGGAAAAGATTTACGCCCCAGAACTCAAAACTGAGTTTAATCCACTATTTGTTTTATCTAGAAATATATGCATCTATTTGTTAGCAAAGGCTGTAGGTAAGTATAGTTAGTCTTTATTTAGAAAATATGGATGTTTTGCTCAATTTTCCTGTTGGAACAGTATAGATTGACCCTGAGGTTCAGCTGCCTATCTGGCTACGCCTCTGATCACACACTGGCAATTTACAGCGACACAAACATGGTAAGCAGAGAAAAGACTTTTTAAAGATTTTAAGAATAATTTTAAGATTGAGTGGCCATGTGCAGCTGTGGATTTCTCTCCACTGTTTCCAGAGGAAATATTGGCAGGAAGAGAGGAAGGGTCTGTGGAAGGAGCCAGCAGCCCTGAGCTGTGCCGGTTTGAGATCCTGGCTCTAAGGCTCCTTGTGGAAGCTCCATCCCCTGTTCTCATGTTAATATCCCAACCAAGAAATCTAATTAAATACAATTTAATAACATTCATGTCTTCTGACCATTTAGCAAACTCCTTCTTGTGCAATTTTAATGCGTTTTTTTGTATGTTTTGTAAAATTTCTCCCAATAGTTAATTTTCCCCAATAGTTTTAAGGTCCATCATTATACTAGACTGAAAAGGTGATGCACACCTGTCTTTATTCTCTTCTAATGTATTTACAACTTTTAATAAAAAGGAAAACTGAGATTGAATTTCTTTTCTGTCCCTAAGTGAACCACCGTGTGGAGGAGGAGAGAGTCAGCAAAGAGCAGCAGTCCATGGCTTTTGACGTAGTGTGAACAGGTAGATCAGAGCGTCGGGCCGCACAGTGTGACAACATATATCGTTAGTTGTGAACTCACACTGTGTGACGAAATCCTGGGGTGTGAGCTTTAGCTGCTTGCAATCATCCAGGGTATGATTACAAATTCTCTCTTTGTGAGATCACATCTCCAGCTAAGTTTGTAGCAAAAGTTGGTTGCAATAACCCCTTTTCTACCTGAGGGGGGCGCCAAACAGATAGTTTTATACATGAATACACGAGTGGAATTGACCAAACGCGCAAGAAAACAACAAAATAATTCCTAGGAGAAAGCATTTTATACACAGAGCAGCTTTTATAGACATAAATACATATTTAACCAAAATGATTACTTATAAAAGATAAAACTACAATCAAACTGAAGTAAAATATATTGACATATGATTTGATCACTGATGGTTCAGTTTAAAGGAGAGAACCAGTGTTCTCTAAGCTCTCGGCTCGTGAGATGCCTCATCACTGAGTCTCTTCCTTTGTCTAAGCTGTTTGTGTTGTAATCAGTGTTGCCTCCTACAGGAGCGACTCCCATCCATCTCTGTGGGCCAGCATCTTTGTTAGAGCGCTGATATTGGCTACCTCTGTGTCAACAGACATTTTCCCCGACTGGATAAGCACATTTCTGTCATCGATGCATTTGCAGTACTTTGAACCTGGCAGTGAGCAGGACAGTGGGACTGAATGTCATGAAGTAGCTTTTGGAAAAGCTGATCTCTGATCTGGTAAAACTACATGACATCCTGATAAGGAATGGATGACAGGAGGAAGGCGATGATTCATGCTTTTCAGTGGGTTTCTAAAAGGCGATGCAAACAGAAACCTGCTTTCCTTTTGCTAATCACCCATCCTTCTGAACCTCCTCTGTGAAGCATTCACGTCTAGCGAATGTAGAGTTCAGGACAAACAGTGAAAATGAAGATGCTTTTATCTGGACTAACTTTGCTCTTTCTGACATTTTCCCCAATTTTCATATCCTCTATGATGTCTACCGCTTCGCCATGAAGCGTAATTCCATCCATGTTTGCTATCTTACACCATGTTTGATCCATTGATCTTCCAATCACCTGTCTCTATGTGATGGATAGAGGATAAAAAATGTTTAGTAAAGTGCGAGTAACTCTACTTTATCATTTTACTCCAGTAAAAATTTAATAATATTTGTTATAAAAGGCTACCCATGTAATTTATAACACATTTTAACATCTGATATGGGAAAATTGTTATACAGACAGAGCAAAATGTATAAGTTATGGGTAAATCCTGCTGTTTTCAACACTATAATAAAATAATTAAACACACAAATAATGTAATTGAAAAAAAAAAATTCAGACAGAAGAAACATTTTACATATTTTCTTTTTATTATAAAACCTTAATATAAAACTTGTAAAACAAGAACCAGTGAAAATATTTACTCCTCAGTGTGTATTACCTTAACCTCCAAATGTCATGGTACGATCAAGTAAGCTTCTGTACAAAAAAATTAAACTGTTTTTAATATAAACTTTTACTGTGTCTCTTCTTTTAGAGCACTTTTAAGCTTGTTTGTCATTTGGTAAAGTTATTCACAATGGAAAAAGGAGCCAAACATTCAACTCAAGTAAGAAAAGTGATACTTTATTAGCATATAACTCAACTAAAAGTAAAAAATTATGGTGCCGTGAAACTGCTTTTAAACATTTTTTTTTTTGTCAAAAGTTAATCAATTTTAATTAACTTTAATTAATAAAGTAATTTACTGTATCAGTAAATGTGACAGTAAATGTGACAGTAATAGAAATAAAATAAAAAGAAATAAAATGAATTTCAGGCGTGATTTTCATCTCCCACATGGCCACATGTTTCACATATAATTGAGCATTTTATTCATTCATTCCACGTTCTATTTAACTTTTTATCACATGTGGAACTAGTGATCACATATTTCTCACATCTGCAACCCATGTTAAGATTATTTTTTTCCATAGATTGTGCTCTGGGCATTATTAATATTAATTAAAAAGTCAGTTTTACTTTTTTATTGTGTATCCTTGTGTAAATGAATTTCTTTTTTTACATTTTAAGATACTCTTTGAGTATTTCGTGATTAGAAAATAAAAAAAAATAATAAGGGGTTTCAAAAGTGAATACTGACATCAATTTGTAATTTCAAACAGTTTTTTAAACTTATATTTATTATTTTTATCATAATCGATATAAAAACTATAAAAACACACGGAGAGCGCAAAACTCCACCAAATTTTTCCTCACAACGTGACTAAAGTAAACCTAAAGCTAAAACTTGCACATGATCTGTATGGTTACCAGAATTTAATGAATAGGTATTAGGTGCACCTGTGGTAACAAATTCCTTAAAAACCTTCCATAAGTTCATAAATAAGGCACAGCGTGTGTCTGCAGCCTCTAGTGTCTGTTCTGCTCTCATCCTTTTCATTTGCTCTGCTTCTGTTTTTGATTAGCAAATCGAGACTTTGAGTTTGCATGGCTACCATCTATTGTGTTCTGTTTTTTTGTTTTTTGTCTTGAGCATAAAACTTCTGTACTTTTTGAGTCCGATGCTAAAGCTGTCAATAATCACTGCTGCTGTTCTCTGGTTTAAGAGGAAACAGCTTTTTCTCCAATTAAATCTTGAAAAATCTTTTAAAAATTCCTCTATCATGACCAAAACTGATTGTTCCTTGGTGTGTCTGTATCAGACGCGCCTCTGGTAAAAATGTCATTAAACTTTTCAAATAATCCTGCAAACAGAAAAAAAACAAACAAGATGGAAAACAGAGCGTACTTGGTGGAGGTAACAAAGCATTACCTTTCAATGACATTAATGATACTCCATGTTGTTTTGCAGCCCTTACAGATAAATCCAATGTATTTCATAGGTGTACCACAAACAAAAAAACAACCACATATCCAAAGCAACAATTTGTTCAGTGGTGCTGTGCCTGGCTTTATTACAATGTGAAATATTAAATGAGTTGGCACTAAAGAGCTCCAAGCTTACATTATGCAGCAACTTCTCATTATTTTAGAAAGAGCGAGAGGCAGAAAGCAGAGCAGCAGCAGCTGGAACAATCGCTGCAAGAGTCCCAGTTCCAGGGATTAGGTTCCTGCAGAGGTTTTCCTTCCTGCTCTGTTTGTTTTCCAACACATGAAGTGGCTGCAAATACCCAGGGCATTGAAAGTGAAAGAGTTTCAATCTGATCAGAGAAGCAGCACTGCCACAGCTGAGGAATAAATTCAAAGAGTCCCATAACCTCTACGGCTTATGAGCAAAACAGGGGTGCAGTTTTCCGTACAGAGAGCCGGGGCGGTGTAAGCTGAAGTGCAGCCTATTTTCCCTAATCGCCTGTGTGTGCGCAACATTGCTGATTCAATCGGAATCTGACAAATGTCGCTGACTGACAGAGGATGGATCCTGCACCCAGCAAAACAATTTTGAAGGCGGCCTTATTTTCCTCAGCTATTGTCTGCCGGAAAGGGGCCGCGATCGTATTACCCCACAGACACCTGAGCATCAGCTGTCCCATCTAAGAGAGGGAAACGAGGGTCACTGAGACTCCCCCCCCATCCCTTGATTCATCTACTCTGCCGAGGCAAAGGTCACGTCATGATTCAAGCTCATCCAACAAGCACCACATCAGCAGGGGAATTATTTCAGGAGAAGCTGGGGAACAGCTGGGGGACGGAGGACAGAATATCAATTCTCATCTTAGGACAGATGTACAATTGTTTTGTTCATCCTAAATGCTGCCACTGAGCTGGATCCTTTCACTGAGTCCAAGCTGTTGTCGTCAGAAGCTTCAATTCAGCACTTTTTACTCATTATCTCACTGCAGCCGAGCTGTAACTGTTTTTGTACGAAGCACAAAGCAGCAGCACAATGCTAAAAAGGCGTGGCTGGATTCCTCCGCTAAGGGAATCTAATTTCCTTTGTGCTCTCCGAATCAACCGGTGAATCGGTTTAATTAAATCATGTATAATTCAGGACCTTACAGCTTCACGTGTTGCCCCATGGTTGAGACACATAGAGAGGAGTAAATGCCCACGAAGCAGAGTGCTGTCTGTCATTATTAATATATATTGTAGAGACGGCATGGAGAGATTATTGTTCCATTATCGTTACAAGATTAGGGAATGTTTAGGAAATGGAAATATGAAAATAATGTAATACGGAAATGAGACTCAAAAAAAACTTCTCAATTAAGAATAAAAATTCACGACTAACTTTTCTGTTTTCTGAAATGTATTTTCTTCACATTTTTCTTTGTATTAGATTTTTTCAATGTTTCAATTATTATTTTATTTATGTCTTAAATTGAGTTTTAGAAACTGCAATCTTTTCAAATTGCATTCCTCTGATCACATTCTCTTCACTTATATCCTAACATAAATGCTCGCTCACGACCAATAAAAATGTTGTTGCTAACGTCCAATAGAAATGCGTTTTCACTTCTCACTCCAGAGGAAAGCCCGCCCCCAGAAGTGAAGATAATGTGTTACAATCTTGAAGAAATGACATTTGTAAAACCCAGTCTAAAAAGTGTATATTTTAGAGAAGAAAATAAAGAGTATCTTACAAAAAAAGGAAAAAAAATAAGTTTTAAAAAATGAAAAAACAATTATGTTTAAGAAAGCAGCAAAGTTAATTAATTTTTATTTTTTTTTTATAATTATATTTATTGGTTTTTAACGTTTTAACAAACAAATACAATACAAGACAAGAACAAAAGAACAATCCAGCTCTTAAAGTTAAATACCTATATACGAGCATATGCGTACACATACGCACATATACATACCGACCAAAGAGAAAAGATGGGAGAAAAAACGAGGACAGCAATGGAAAACAAATGGTCCGAACCAGAACATTTCAGATGTTTACAATTTGGACATCCTCAAATTATAAATCCTCTCCGGAGAAGAGCCGAGGTTTCAAATCCTACATAAGAAATAAAAGGTTCCCAAACTTTATAAAAGTTATTTTCTTTATCGTGCAGTTTGCTCGTCAAATAGTCCAAAGATATATAGTCCAGTACTATATTTAGCCATTGTGATTTACTTGGTGCCTTGTCAGAAATCCAATTCAGTACCNGGGGTTAAGGGTCTTGCTCAGGGACCCAGAGTGGCAGTCTGTGGGAGTGGGGCTTGATCTCAGAACCTCTAGGGGCTAAGTGCAATGCCCCAACCACTAGAATGCCACTCCCCCTACACATGAAAATAATTTTATTCATAAGTTTCTCGAAGTTCCATTTTTGGCTTGGAATTTAAAAAATTTGATGTTTTTTTTTCTTTCATTTACAAAACACGTTCTTTGCGTGCAACCATAATGGAATATAATTCACTCCATATGTTTGCAGAATGAGTTTAAGCTGAGGAATTGAACAACAACAATTTAACAAACACAAAAAAAGTTTTCTCCAACTTTGCAGAGAAGACAATTGGCTACTTTTCGCACCGTAGAAAAACTGCAGTGATTAATAGCTGCAGAGGCCTACATGAGAGCAGTGACACATTAGGCCATCAGAGGCCGGCCTGTAAAATGAAGAGGTGCAATGAGGAGCTGAATGCGTGCAATGGGTCAGAGCGCACGGAATGGAAAATAACTAATCACTGGCATCATAATAGCCCCACAGAAAGGCTGTTTTGTCTCCACTTTGTGGAAAGTAGGCAATTTAGGAGGTGATTTAAAGCTGGAGCTGAACAGAGGAAAGTGGGGAGAGTTGAAACTTTACCTTGAACAAGATCAGTCATACAAGCCGCTTTCTTTAAAAAACGCACAAAACATGAAGTATATTTTGGCTTATGCCTCATTTTTCAATCTTAAGACTATTTTTTTCCGTCTTTAACTTGGTTTGCTTTTTACTGAATCAGCGCTTTGGTTTCAACAGCTCGATGACCTGCTGTATTTGCCTTTTTCCACCAATCAGATGTTAGAGTGAAACATGCTTACGGTACCGCTTTTAAATCACTTTATTGTGCTCTGCTTTGAGAAATGTCAATACTGCTGCTGTCAACTTAATTTAGTTACATGCCTCTCTGGCCTGGGGACAAAGTAAGAGCTGGAATGAAACGTTTGGATCTTTGACTGTTTCTGTTGCTCAGGTGTTTCCTGACAAAACATGAGCGAGAAGGTTTAAAGCCGTCACACTGTGAAGCTGGTCCACCAATTTCCAATCCGGAATTATCTGAAACTTATTTTTAAGATGTTTTCAAGCTCCGGATAAGAACAGAAAATATATATGCATCATTTTTTATTCATACTTTGATTGCTGCCTCGATGTTTCAATGTTGTATTACTTCATCTGGTCACTGTACCTTTCACAGATGGGTAAAAAAAAACTTAGAAACGAACAATAAAGCACAATTAAATTACATTATGACTTAAAGGACAAAAAACAAATTAAATAATTTAGATTATTTAAAAAAAAATGTGATTACAACGGTAGAACAATGGGAGCTTGTTCCAGATTTGAATTCCAACAGAATTGAAACAAGGATCTGTATTTTTATATCTGGCCGTAACCTTAACTATTAAACTTTACAGTTATACAGGAAGGAGCTTTACCACTTTCAGAATCCTGACCGTTATGGTCAGGAATTAAAAATGAGTTTTTAAAATCTTTTTGGACAAATGCCCTATGCAAGCACTTAGTGCATCTTCTTTAAAAATTAAGCCATACTACTTAACATATTACAATAGAATGTTGCCAAGAATGCGTATGATACATTAAACGATTCAATTAAAAGTCCAGAATATTAGGGATTTTTTGGTGGTATTTTTATTTTCTAATAGTAGCAGTTTTATCATTTATTATAGTAAATATGGATGATTTTGGTCAGTTTTATGATCTAATAACATTGTTTTATATATTTTGATGTGTTATTGCAGTGAAAAGTGGCATTTTTCATCAGTTTAATATCCTAAAAAAGACTTAATGTTATTGCTGTATGTTAATAACAGTTGTTTGACTTTGACATGACGTCTGCCATCTTTGCAGACAACTTCTTCAACAGCCTGGAGCTTGTGAGGTACCTCCGAGACAAGAACTGCAGGTACTATTTACTGTACTATTTGCACTGTATGTACTATATGTTTGTTGCACTGTATTCTAATAAAGTAAGTTTATCTTTTCTTTCCATCTCTAGGTACGCAGGGACAATAGGATTTAAAACCCTCCACTCAAGTCGTCCAAGGAGATGGAGAAAAAGAATGTGCCTCGTGGTACATATGACTATGTCATCAGTGACGGTGGAATCAAAACGGTGACTCTGCTGTCAGACATGGGGTGGAGCCTATATCCATGAGACCAAGAGGAAGGAGTCTGTGAGCTTCCTAGCTGTCATTCTGAGTTACAATGCCAACATGGTTGGCATTAATAAGATTGAAATGTTGGTCCACCTTTACAGCTGTTGGGATCTGGAGATTTGCCATCTGTTCTCCAGCAGAGAGCGCTGTGGGCTTCCTGGACTGGAGTCCTCAGCACACCTGAGGATCATCAGCTCATCAGGAGACCTTCCTACATAAGCAGCAGTCAGACCTTCCTTCGACGTGTTGACCTAGTTTGGTTAGCGAACCTGAGCCTCTGAAAACTTTGAGAACACTGGTTGTCTCTTGAGAGAAACTAGCTTTCTAACCTGCCTCTGTCTTTTGCTCACAGAAAACCCGACTGAGGTCTGAAGCTCTGGATGAGCATAACCTGGAAACCTGCCTGCCTGCCCACGTAAGCCAAACCTGAAGATCTCAGTTTTGGATTCCTTCACCAGTTCTTGGGAAAGAGCTAGGAAACAAACCCAAGTCTGAGACTCTCTAGCTCGAAGCTAGACGCTGCTGCTGCTGAACTCTCTGCAACCCCCACAGACTCTGGACCCAACCGGTTCCTCCTCTCACGGATCTGTTAGAACCTCTTCAAGGTATTATCTGAATTCTACTCACTCGTCAAGCCAACAACTGCCTGGCTAACCAAACTCTCATCTCTCCAGATATTAGTGAATCCAGTCCCGGACCTGCACCAGAACCAGATCCTGCATAATCCTGTGTATTTCCATAATAAACATTGTTAAACTTTATTCTGTCTCCACTGGTGTTCTGCATGTGGGTTAAATCCATTAAGCCTATCATGACAACAGCACTCCCATGAAGTCCAATAGGTGGTACCTGCGAATGTTAGCATACACCATTGATCTTAGCCTCTCAAATGCCTGGATTGTCTACAAGAGGGACTGCAAGGCCTTTGATGTGAATGCCATGTCTCTGAAAGATTTCAGGATCAACATGTTCATGATCGCCAGTAGCCTAAGGTCACTTATCAATAGATCCCAGAGAACCTCATCATCTTCATCTGACCACCTAACCACCAATGACTATATTCCTCCTCAGTCCAAGGACACCGCAGCCACACTCAAAAGAGGCAGTGCGATTTGATCTGTCCCTCTTCCAAGTGTTTTGCATCATTGTTCTTCTAGAAGCACAGTTTGGAATATCTTTTTTACCATATCAGGGCAAGTGACTGTTTTTGGTAATTTCATTAATCACAATATTTGACATGAAAAGAAAATGTTTTTTAAAATGCTATAGAAGTAATGACGTCTTGTTCTGTCCTCCTACAACACTCTTGGCTTAAAACTTTTGATTTCAAAGTATTTTAATTAGTGCCCTATAAAGGGTTTTAAACATCAATCTTTGAGCTAAAATAGTCCTTCTGTCATGATTTTTTGGCATCAAGATCTAAAGAGAAGCATCATTTCCTGGTTAGACCCTGTAATTCAGTGAAAGGGTGGAGTCAGAGTATAACAAAATGCACGCACAGGAGAAGGAGGGGGTCGCTCCAATGGCTGGAAGTTGGCTGCCATTCTGCTGGCGTTTGACAGTGAGGGCCATTTGGAATGGCTGCTACTGTAGAAGTTGCTTTTTAGTTTTAGTCTTGTCAGTCTGTTATAGGCTTGATTTAGTCTAAAAATAGTTGTTGAAAATTGGGCTGTGTTTGGTCGGTCTGGTTTTGTCCCACTTTAGTCCAATGATAGACCTTGAAAAGAGGTCTATTGGACCATATGATTTCAGCGTCTTTTCTGATCTGAACATTACGGCTTTTCACCTTAATGTAGACGTCGTTTGGACACAATTCAGGTAGTCTTTTTAATGTTTTTCAACCAATTTTTGCTCGGTGGGATATCTGTCTATAAATCCAGATGAAGCTAACCCATTACATACATTACAGGCATGTCTGAAGACATAAAAACCTGAATGACTCTTAACTTTCTCCTTCTGAATGCAGACAAAACAGAAGTTATAGTCTTTGGACCAGAGTCTTTGAAAAAGAAGCTGATTAGCCAGTCACTTCATTTGGATGGGATTAAACTGATTTCAGATAATAAAGTAAAAAATCTTGACTCCTCTTTCCTGCAGACCCACTTAGATGACTGTGGTCTTTAGCTCTATCAGACATGGACAATAAACTGAGTACAGATTGAACAAAGATACTAATGTTGCCAGACTTTCTTAATTGATCTAATTTTGTTTCTATTATGTCATCTCGCTGACACCTTGGGCATCAAACATCTGATACATGTAAAGTCAATGATGGACATCATAGTGTCGAGAGGTCCTGCAGTGTGTCTAAGCATCTGGGTATCCTGGAGGAGCAGCATTGTGGCAAGTGGCGCCACCAGGGTTGGCCATGGCTAGCCAGTGGCTATGTTGAAATTGATAAAACTTATTCATAGCAGCTGTTGTGAAACTTAAAAAACTCAGAATTCCCGACTTTAGGCTAGATCAATTTAGAGTTGGGGATTTGGATCCAAGTTTGTTAAACCTGCTGCATGAAATGGACCCCAGGAACCTTTGACTTATTCCTCATCATGTGTTTGTAATGTTTAGGACTGCTTTGTGATTGACATGAACTGGATGTCTGAACATTTACACAGGCAAGGGCAAGATTCATTGTGTAAGATACATTGAAAATACATCTGTACCTCTTTAATAGCAGTATCAATAGATAACAGTTAAATATTTAATAATCCATCCATCCATCCATCCATCCATCCATCCATCCATCCATCCATTCATCCATCCATCCATCCATCCATCCATCCATCCATCCATCCATTGCATGGAGCTTAGGATACAGTACATGTTTGATGAATTATTAATAGAACTTTAGAATCAATCAATCTATTTTTGAAGCTAAAACTGTCCCTTCTCCATGCAGCACTTGACCATTATGTTTTGGAAATGACATCCATAACCAGGGGCCATCCTACAATCAAATTAAACTGTCAAGCACAATGATAAACCACAGATACATTAAACTGATTGGTTAAATAAATCATCCTAAATGTGATTTGCTTTGGGGGGTGAAGTTGGGTTATTTTGTATTATTTCCCATTAGTTTTTTTCCCCCCTGGATTTTATTGATTGTTGCTAAGCAGCTGAATCGGTTTACATTGGGAAAAGTGTCAAAAAAGGCATGAGTTGTTGACTCATTAGTTGGAGCAGAGGCAATCGGATTAGCACTGACACAGCAGTTAAGGCCAAGTATTTTAATAACCCAGTATGGATTTTTATTGAAATGTGCACAAGTAAATCTGTGGATTTCATGTGGCTTTTGTGTCCCAAACTGTGAGAATGTTTCCTGTTCTGGCTGACTCTCAGATAGCTTTTATTTTGGGTGTTTCACATCCAGTAAGGGATGGTATTCAGAAAAAAAAGTGGTTCGGTTGTTTAGTATAAAAACATTTTTGTTTATGTCTTCTGCTGTTATCCCAAAATAACTCATTATACTTCATTTGAATAAAAAAAAAAAATATATATATATATATATATATATTTTTTATTATTATTTTTTTTCTGAAGGTCTTTAATTGAGTGTCATCCTTTAATTTGGGGATTCAAAATTCACCTTGAAGGAACCTTTTACCTCACCTGATATCTGAGTGCATTGAGCTTAGCCAAAGTAAATAATGGGATTTCTTGGTCAACAGTGTCTATGATATCATTACGCAGATTTTTATTAATTATTGTTTAATACATTTTTCTCTGTGTAAAAAGTGGCTTGGTTGAGTGTTTAGTTTAGTCAGTTTTTAACTGAAATAGCTTGACTTGGAGTATAATTATTTTTGTTAACAAATTCTTATATTATGAATGAAAGGTATATGTGTGCAGAGTGGTCTGTTGGACCATGATTTGAGCTTGATTCACACTTTCATTTGTTGACCTAACACATAACCAGGCGAGCATGAGTAATAAGAAACAATAAATGATAGTCTGAAAGTAATTTGGTACATATTTGCCACCCCTGCTGGAGTAGGCATTGAGCGTAATTATTATTTCATAACACATCACTTCTACTCAATCCAAATACCTCAGTTTATTGTTATCGCCTATCCTTTACCTTAGGTGGAGTGAACAGTAAGAGAACTGTTGTGCTGAATCCGTCTAGTCTTCAACTTTACTGATAGCATAATGTGACGGAAACATACCAAGCAGATACACACCAATATATACAACCGAATAGCTCCTGGGAGTGATTCAACCAGATCAAACAGTCAAATTGATTCAGTTTTCTATCTAAGGAAAACAGGTTGATTACATCGACTCATTGACTCAAAGGCAATCCCTCACATTAAGCATGCTTGTAGCAACAGTGGAGAGGAAAAACTCCCTTTTAACAGGAAGAAAGCTGGCGAGGCCGACTGGGTTTCAGGGAGAAAGAAGCAGACATATAGAAAGAAGCAGAGATACAAAGGGCAACTGTAAAAGGTGTCCCGTTCCAAGTAAAACACAGCCAGATCAGACAAGGTCCTAAGCCTAAAGAACATGGCCCTAGGAAGCATCCTGCTACCTCTTCCTTTCTCCCTCCTGCCAACACCAGCTATGGTGACCATCCATCTATCCATCCATTTTCCATCATGCTAATCCCAAGGGCTGGTGCCTATCATTAGCGGTCTACGGGCGAGTGGCGGGGTCCACCCTCGAAAGGTCGCCAGTCCATCGCAGGGCAACACAGAGACAAACAGGACAAATAAACAGCCATGCACACACACACACCTAAAGAGAATTTAGAGAAGCCAATTAACCTCACAGTCATGTTTTTGAGAGAACACATGCATGCTCAGGGAGAACATGCAAACTGTCATGATTTTATCTAAGGCTCGCACCCACATGCAGTGAAACCAAACAGAGACACGGATGAAAAGTTTGACAGATTTTATTGAATATGTTTAGCTCGGTGCAGAGTTTCCCTGAACTCTGCTCAGCTGGAACTGCAAGGCGAGGGGAAGACAGACTGTTAGTTCAGGCTCAGTGGGAAATTTGATTCGTTGATCTTGAAGGAGAGGATCTGATTGTTGACTCACGTTTTCAGAGAAGTGAAGGATCCTTGACTCCAATCTGTGTGTTGGTTTTCCAGTGTATGTCTGATTCGGGGAGGGCGGAACAGGGTTTACCCAGAACTCGGACGGTGTAGGTGAACGGAGATGCTGATTGTCACTCAGATTTCCTGCTGTACTTGAACCGGTCTTGGTAAAGATGATTCCCTTGCTCAGAGACTAATTTCAACGTCCTCAAAAAGGAGACTGGTTCCAAACCTCGTGTTTGAATCCCTGGCTCAGTTTAAGACTCAGTTGATCCCTCCTGGGAGAGGAGGTCCGAAAAGGTCCAGTTTGCAGGATGACTTTCTGCCGAGAGGCAAAGACCAAAAACAAAGTTAAAATTCAGGGAGAAGAGAACTCAGTCTTACTCAGAGAAAACTCAGCTTGGCTAGAGTACCAAAAACTGGCAAACACTCTGGCGTCGAGGTAGTGGCAATCAGCAGCTTAAGAGCACATCGTTAATGAGTAAACCGTCAGCAGGTGTGTGAGGAAGTGGACCGGAACCAGGCGCCTCCTGTTGGTGGAAGGGAGACAAACACAAAAACAGGGCCAGGAATCCAACCTGGAACCTTCAATGCTACCCACTAATCCACTGTACAGCCCTCCAATGATGACCACATTAAATTATTCTTATTCAGCCTTTATTTCACCCTTCAACATTCCTCCTTGTTCCTGAAGGTCGACCAATCAATGACTTCCATCTTGTTTCTTTTCACAAGCAGTAGTTTTTATTTTTTCAAATAAGACTAACTATGTCACATCGGAGGTTCACTTTTTAAACACAAAGATTAAATGCTTTACAGTCATAGCCTTTAACGTTTTATTATGATACTTTTTGATAGTAGAATGATTTGAACATAAGTGAAATGACTAAAACTGATATTAGCACAAGTCAATGCAACATTTTTGACTGGTTCCATATCTCTAACATTTTCCCTTGACTGTATTTGCAATTATTTTCACTTCCTGTGTGTCCTTATTAAGGTTACGGTGGGGAAACTTTTGTTGACTTGCCAGTGTTTTTTTCAAAGTAATGTGTGAAAGGGGTTAATATCAGAAACATTACTGTAGATGTAAACATACCCTACATGACCTGGATACTGCTGATTCCTCCAAACAAACGCCTCCCTGAAGTGTTGAACTACACCTATGCTGTATTTAAAACTGTATGTATTGCCGCATAATCAGTAGGAGTAGTTGAAGTGTTGACAGGTTTCTAAATGAGATTATTAGCAGTAAGATCATTAGCATACACAAACATGGAGGCTTATTATAAGGCAGCTGGACCTCTCAGACTCAGCCTGACCTCATTAGTGGGAGCATATGGGAGGCAGACCTGCGTATCACTGCTGTTATCAAGTTTCAGCGTGAATGCCTGGCGTGATCTCCATAGTGTGGGCTTAGCTTGATGAATATGAGGAAAATAGAGACTGCAGCAGATCTTCTATGACTAATCTTTTTTGTTTGGGGCTTCTCAAAATTTCAGTAACAGCCACAGCAGCTCATTCTCACTGCTTTAGGAATAGATGTTTGTTCAAATCCACAAGAGGCATCTGCCATAAAAATCTGCCAGGTCTATGGGGAAGCAGAGAACGCATCAGCTATTGAACGTAGAACTGTAGTCAAACCCTGAATAATAAAGTTTTATGTTATGCCAATGTCACAACTTAAAGATTTAGCCAGCATATGCCGAAGAATGGCATACGCTGGCTAAAACGCTGCCGTACATTGGATTAGTTATGAGCATGCTGAAACAGTCGATATATGGTAAGTAGATACGTATGCTAGTGTGTGCTCATACGTGGGCCATAAGTTCCAGGTAAGTTATCTGATCTTTGACATACGTTAAGTGTAAGTTACTCATAAGTCGTTCTGTCTAGCTTATTCAAAACCTCTGAGTAACCTGTGCATAACTTCTGCGTAACTTATCAAGAACTTCTCTCCAACGTATATCAACATATCTGACGTGTTCCAGACGAGCGCTGAACGTGTTTCTAAATTAAAGCTACTGTATAATGGCGTATTGGCAAACCTTCTCTCTTTCTTCTTTAGTTTAATACCATTACTGCAAAGTTTAGAGAAATCTTTTGGGCTTTTTATGCAGGCTGGACGCCTCAGGGCGCATTACTGCCCCCCTCAGGACACTGGATTGTGACATTTCATGAGCATTACGCTGCCGTGCGTTATGCATAAGTTAGGCTGTCGTTGGGCATCAGTTCTGGACTTGTTATGAATACTCTATATATACGCCCAAAATTGAAAAAATACATAGAAAGTTAAGCGTATGCCATCATTTTAAGATTCTGAGATGTCAGGCATACGCTTGCTAAATCAGCAAGTTTTGATGGGGCTACAGATCACTATAAGACTGGTAGTTCCAAGACTTTTTACGATTGGGTTTGGAGGAAGAACTCTTAGGTATCACATCCCTTGTTGTTTTAGACCTGGCTCCGAGGCTTTGTCTTTCAAATTTCTCAAAAAATGTTCATGCTAACTTTTTTTTAAAAAAGCTTAAGTGATCTAAAGTGGACAGCCTGGTTACTTTCATCAAATGAATTAAATTTACACAAAGTTTACACATAAGGTCTAAAACATTAACGTCTGTTTTTTGATAACTGCTTTAAAACTAATTTTATATTTTCACTTCTCTTTTTCACTTTTTCAAATTAACGTTTATGAAAAAAGTTCTTTTAAAGCTGTGTGTCCCAGATCACCTCAAGTTCAATGCAAAGGTTCCTCATTGACCATTATTATTCTGTTGCAGACCAATAGAAATGCATCTTCCCTCCAGTGGAAAGGTCACACCCAGGCATGAAGAGAACTTGATCTGCAAATCACAATTTGAAAGGAAAACTATTTGTAAAACAAACTAAAAAAGGAGAAGTTTTAAACCATTATATATTTTTTTATAAATGTTAAAAATTGTTTTTTTTTACAATAAGAAGTCAAATTTACTGAATAATTCCATAATTTTTTTTTATTTCCATTTGTAAAATCTTTAATTTTCTTAAAGCAAAAATGGAACAAAATCCACTCCATACTAGTCAACCTGGGACTACAGCCTTCTGCAAAAGAACTACAAAAATAGAACATTACCAAAGCAGCTAAAGCTCTCCTTTACTAAACCTGAAACATGTGTGTACATATGCATGTAACGAAGTACAAATACTTCGTTACTGTACTCAAGTAGATTTTTCTGATATTTTTACTTTACTTTACTACTTATTTTTATGGCAACATTTTACTTCTACTCCTTACATTTTTACACTAATATCTGTGCTTTCTACTCCTTACATTTTAAAAAATTGGCTCGTTACTTTAGTTTTGAATCATTTCAATGGAGTTACCGTTATTATTTTTCACGTCATCAAT
>NW_015150622.1:236316-239614 GCF_000732505.1 Cyprinodon variegatus
TTTAATCAGTACTTCCACTTTTACCAGAGTATTTTTTAACACAAGTATCTGTACTTTTACTCAAGTACGGAAAGTGAGTACTTTTGCCATCTTTGTGTCACACTGAGCGCATATGAAGAGATTTTTTGTATTTTTGATCAATTCTGTTAGCTGTACTGATACATCCTGACACGCAAAGAATTGTGGGAAACCGTATAGCCTATATGTGATGGATAGGAGGTTTAAGAGGTTGCTATACTAAATGAAATATCTATAGGGGGCATTCGTCTTCCTGACCCCTTCCTTACTCCCTGCACTATTCAGATAGCACATATGGAGGCCACTGATGCACTTCTTCAGGGATTTAAGAAATAAACTTAAAGATCAATCAATAGCTCCTCTAAAACTACCGATTATGAGCCTTATTTTATTTCGTACTTTCTTCATTAGATAAAGAACAAAAGGGATGTTGCCTGATTTTTCTTGTGGTACATGCAGTGACTGAAGTTCTGTGATCCTCATGGGGGCCTGTTAGTTAGCTGCATTACCATCAGCTTACCTCTGACAGGAGCCAACAGAATGTCAGCGAAGACGTAAAGCCTCAGAGTAGAGCCAAGTCTTTCGGGAGGAGAAATGGAGCCCTCATTACTACCTGCAGAGCTAAACTGGCGGAAAATTTTACAGTGATCATTGGTGGGTGTACAGCCTGCAGAGCATGGCACAAGGTGCTTCCATGTCAGATATTTTGCACAAGGGGTTTGATGACGCCTGGGGCTGCAGTGCTGACAAGGTCCCTGGAGGAGCCGAGCAGAGGTGAGAAGCATTTGGAAAGGTCAGAAATTGCATGGAAACCATTTCCAGGGTCCCTAAAATGATTTGATGGGGAGTGAGGAGAGGTGGAGCACAAAGCTTTCATTACATGATGAACAGATCTCACATGGATGAAAAATAAAGTCAAATATTACAGATTATCTTTCTGGCTTTGCAGCAAATATACTTTGCAGCGATATATGAAAATAATTTTTTTCAATTATTGTGGCAAGCAAAAAAAAAATTAACTAAACAAAATCTACTGGACATTGTTTCCAGTTTGTAATAAAACAAACATTTTTTATGTAACTTTTTCTGTTTTATCACATTTATTTATCTTAATGTGTGAATTGTGAGTTGGAGTCTGCATTGGGCCTGAAGTAGAGAATATGATTTGTAGAATGCAATTTGAAAGGAGGCATTTGATGAAATCCGATCTGAAAAAGGCAACTGAAAAAATGTGCAAATATGAAATTTGTAAAAAATAAAATATCTTAAAATGAAAACGTAATAAAAAACTAAGAAAACAGCAAAGGTACTCTTCAAACCCTTTTCCAATTAAGAAGTTTTTAAAAGTTTTATTCCAATATTGCGTTTTTTCAAATGTGTATTTATAAAACCTGGTCTTTGCTTGCAAAGATAAAGGAACAAAATCCCCTCCACAGTAATTCTGCTCCAATTACAGTTTTCCTGACTCTCTTCTTTACTTTTTGCTGACATTCTTCCACAGCTCATATTTTAAGCAAATCAGTCTCAGACCAAAATTTACTGGCCCCTTTTTTGCTAATGAGGACTAAGTAAAAAGCTGTCAGTGAAAGCGTTTCAGCGTGTTTCTGTCACAGTGGGACAATAAGGAGCTCTCATCAGTGAAACCCCTGCAGCATAGTTGGTGTGCAGACGGCGCAACATGAAAGAAATATGCTTTCTGTGATAAAGATGATTAATTCTCTTTTTTTTTAATATTGCCATTAAATGAAATCTGAAATAAAAAGAAATGTTTGGAGCCTAGCAACAATCTCAGAGGCGCAGTATTATCTGCACTAATGTTTGTGCTCGGTGGGAAGATATTTAAAGCAAGCGGTAAATTTGAGGCTCATGGGGATATTATCTGAGCCGTCGCTGCCTGCAGTCGGGTGTTCACCTGTAATGTAGCAACAAAGCACTCACTAAAGGAATCAATGCACTTGTCATTCACAGCTATGGGCGGATCAGCAGAAAGGTCACGAACTCCCAAAACGTCGATTCCTCATATAAAACATGCGGCGCCCCCTCCTTCATCCTGACTCCACAGCAGGCCTGACAATATCCCCGCAGCCTCTGTGAAGCTCCTTTCATGAATACAGAATAATGTCACCTGCGTCGATTTTTGGCTCTGACATTCCTTTCTGCTGGTTTATACTGAGATGGTTGCTGTGGAAACAAAACAGTCTTCGTCTTCCTTATAGATCTGCTGTATTTCCATAATGAACTCTAAATGGCATGAATTTAATATAAGCAACCGCATTTTATTAGGTTATAGGTATTCTGAACAAGTTAGCTAGAAGCAGTTAAGAAATCTCATTTAGATATGCATAGTTTTATTGTAATTAGATGCATTTTCATAAAGCAAGGAGGTCGTTTCTTAAGGACTGCAAGAAATTAATCGTAGTTTATTCCACTGACCCTGCAGAAAGGGTCATGGCAAGTGTGCAAATTGTAAAGAATAGCTTTTACAAAGAAAAAGTTTTTCTCTCTATTTTTTGGCATCTCATTCTCCAGCACCTTTTATTTCACACTATGTTGTAAAAGCTTCCATACCCCTTTTTTTCCACATTTTTTCACATTGCAAACACAAATATCTAATTCTATTGGGATATAATCAGATACACCAGGGGTTCCCAAAATGGGGGTCAGGTTTCCCTGGGGGGGTCACCAAACACTTAGTGGCGGATCATAAGAGGATTTTTACCATTATTATGATGTGATTGTTGAGGTATATGGAGGGAGAAAATGTATCAACTTGTGAATATCTAATAAAATAAATTAATATACCATGAAATATTAAGTTTAGATGCAAATTCAAACCGTAACACTCATCCCGGCATCACCTGCATTCAGTCTCCTCATTATGCGCCTCTGCTCCAACCAATCACCATCAAGTCCTTATCCCTCTCCAGCCAACCAACCTGTAAGGATGTAAAGCTCAACCAGGCTCCACCCCATGTACTCCATCATGATTTAAGCTCCTTCTCCTCTGGCCTCCACTCCACTGGTGTCTGGATCCAAGGGGAAGACATCTCTAACCCTAAATCTTTCACGGTCATCGTCATTCGCAGCTTTCACATTTTCTGCTGGAGTCTGAGCGCCAAAGAACTATAAATCAATCAATAAATCTTTAATTGTCACTTTTTGCATGTGTGATTCTCTTCAGGTTTAAATGTAGATATATTACATTAGAGAGTAAATGTTAGATATATATACACTCACCGGCCACTTTATTAGGTACCCCATGCTAGTAACGGGTTGGACC